>NW_013581197.1:329150-897993 GCF_000721765.1 Aureobasidium namibiae CBS 147.97 | reverse complement strand
CAGCGCAGAAAGCTCGTCGCTTCGCTACAAGCAGTCGCAGCCCACCACATACGTTACGGCGTACCTGTCGGACCTCCCTCGTACGCCATCGAGACTTTCCCCAATGACGCCTTTTCTTCCGAAAACCCTCAGATTTACAGCCAAAGAGCCACTCCATCGAGTCTGGCATCTTTGGTCGGAGCCAACTCTGCAGCTTTCTCAGAATTACCCGTGCCTATCCAAAATCGCAGCATCATCCTCAATGCCTTCCTAAACTTTAGAACTACCTCTCGAGGAAGCGAGCACCCGTCAACAAACATGTCAGAAGCCCGCCGATCCTCATCGACCAGATCTCCGCCATCTCCAACCATTCCTTCTCCATTGTCGCAGACCTTCCCCACGACCCCTGTCTCTCGCAATGATTCAGGCTACAGCATGCAAACATCACTTCGTGAGAAGCGTTCGGGACATTTCGATGTGGCGAGCAGGCGCAATTCTTCCTTTGGATTCGATCGTATGGCCAATCTGAGGAGACCTAGTGTTGCTAATGGCAATCAGCCGTTCATCAGCCATAACAGCAGCATGTCAGGATCGACTCTAGCTAATTCTGCTGGTTATGCGCCCTCGGTCTACGCACCCTCCACCCTCGCCGCTTCGACGATCATGCCAAACGCCGTTCAACCTTCTTGCCCGCGTGACACCGAAACTACGAAATGGATCGAGGGCCACTGTCTGGTTTGGCGCCCGCGTGAAGACAAGACATACTGCAGTATCTGCGATGACAAGTGCGAAGACGGTGTTTACCGATGCGGTGGATGCAACACCAGCGTACATCCACGCTGCCTACACCAGATCTCGGTCGTCTGTCCTCTGGCTTTCCGCCCTGACGCCGTTCGCGCCGTCTTCGTCCGTTGCTTCGCCTCACTCTTGTACACCTACCGTCGCTTTATGCACCCGGCATCAGGCGAGCGCAGAAAGGCAGGTATGGTGTATCACTTCAACATGGATCAATTCATTCGCAGTGTGCCTGGTGAACAGACCGAACACATCACCATGATGCGCGAAACCCAGATGTTCAATGAGTTCATTCACGAGCGGGAGTCTACTCGTGCCGAGAATCCGTCCATCAAGCTGTTTGACGAAATCATCCTCGCCAAGCGGAACAGAGGCCGCGGCTCCATCTTTTCCAAGCACAACACATCTTGGTTGTTCGACACTTCAGAGCACCTTTGGCGTTCCGCATCGACTGCAGCACCGAACTCTCGTTTTCCTGGTGACTACCGTCAAGTCGTTAGTAGAATTCCGGCGAAATTGGACACCACACTTATGAAAGAGCCCAGGGCAGTACAGGGTCTGCCTCTCCCACAAACACGCACAAAGCGCAAGCCTATACCATCCATGATGGGCTTGAGTGTCGACGAAGAACAGACTGCATAAACCCTCGACCGGCATTGATCTATTACACCACGCATGCTGCATTTTCGTCCTGCGCTTCTTTCTCTCTCCTGCATTTTCTGCTTTTGGATCCTTCTTTGTCTTTATAACGCTCGCTTTACAATACAGCCAACTTGAACGCCAGACTCGCTATACCCCCAATACCCATTCTCCTTCGCATCAGCTGCTTCTGCTCTTGCATTTACGCCTTGGCTTGCCGTACTATACCCCGGTTTCTTGCCTTTTTTTGCAACTCATCTCTGTTACACACGCTTCCTCCGCCTACCCGACCATTAGGCTGGGTTTTAACTGGTTTAGTTTCTTCTTGGACATGGTGATATCTCCTTGTTGGATCTTTGTCTTTTTCTTGTACTAGCGATGGAGGACATGTGGAGTTATCTGTCTGAGGAACAAAGAGATTTTCCATTTGCTCATCCTCTCACTCCAATCTTTCTAGACTTTACGAGCTTGTAATGGATTAGGAAAACCAAAAATGAATCTTTAATGTCGTCTCCATTGCCTTCTTGCTGTCCTTGGAATTGTGTGTTGTGTTCGTAGAGTCCATCTTCTTTGTGGTATTGCTTGAATGCCTTTATGTTATATCTCTACACCTTCTCTTGTTGATGGTCTAATGTTTAGACGAGGACCCCAAATTGGGCTTATATCAATTATATCCTCATCAAACCAAACATTATGGAAGATACCCGGATACACGAAGGGAGAGGAGATACGCCATACTCTAGACCTTCTTCTTCTTCTTCTTTAGGGGAAGCGTGGTTACTCAAGTCTGATGTTTTCACCCTCTGCTTGCTATACTGTTCTTTGGTGCTCAACAGTCGATCGAGTGTGGGTCAACAAACGGATCGCAAAGACAGACTCACATGTTGGAGAAAAGATTGCTCTCTACAAAATTTGTGTCGAAGAAGGTTGTCTGGTGATGGGCTTTAGAGCACGACATCGAGTTTTTCCACTAGACATGCCCAGAGATTGCGATAGAGAATACGTCTGTATATTCCCTCTTGCTTTTAAGAGAATGTATGGGAAAGCCATGCCTGTAACGATGAACTTCCACAGGTCGTTCGTGAAACCGAGAGGACAGACAGGGTGATACCAGCACCAGTGCTTGTTTTAAGTCAAATATACACATTATATCGTAGGAAAAGGTGACCACACTTGATTTAGTGGGTCTAAGAAACTGTTGTACGACTCGGCAGAACTGAAACTTCACCATCGTGAAAGCTTGGAAGCCATTCCATTTGCACCTTTGATTTTTCGACATTCATACGTCGAGGACAGAGTCTGATTGCTCAACGATGAGAAAAAGAAAGAATACTGTCGACTCTGCTCGATGAGCATTACCAGATCACGCCGATTCGATATCATAGGCCGAGCATCCGAGAGATGCATGAGAACTAAGCTTCAAATGCAAACAATCCGCTTGAGGCGTGGTGAGACACTATCATAGGGGAAAGAGCGTTATATGCCAGTCGCAAGCTCGTCGAGGAAGGCGCAACGACAGCCACGAACGTGGAATCAAGTCACCATTGATGACGAGGATACCAATGTCAGGTTGGAGACGGAGGATGGTTGTAATAGTCTCATTCTCATAAACTCATTAAAACTATATCATAGCAAAGGCCGTTCGTTCTTTTTTCCATGCTCAAGTCCATCTGCTTCTTTCTGTTCGACGCAGCAGTCCTTGAGCGAAGTTCATGTGCAAAAACACTTAACCGCTGACAACGACACCTCCGTTGGGGTGGAGAGTCTGTCCAGCAATGGAGGAGCTGTCGGGCGAAGCCAGGAAGACAAAGCAAGTAGCAATCTCAGAAGGCTGCGAGGGGCGGCCGATGGGGCTGGTGAATTCGCTCTGAGCCTTCTCGTTCATGGTGGCAGGAATCAGAGGAGTCCAGACGGGACCGGGAGCAACAGCGTTGACACGGATGCCGCGGCCGACGTACTGGTTGTGCAGACCACGGGTAAAGGAGATGATGGCGCCCTTTGTTGATGTGTAGTCCTGGAAGCAGTCAGTAAGGAATAACTTGGAAGAGGAAGAAAGAGTTTGTACGTACAAGGAGATCGGGACGACCGATGTATGCATTGATGGAAGCGTTGTTGATGATGCTGTCGCCAGGGTGCATGTGAGGCAGAGCGTACTTGGCCATGTAGAAGAAGGGGTGGATGTTGGTGTTGAAGGTGAACTCCCACTGCTCCTCGGTGAGATCCTTGATGTCCTCAACCATGTTCTGGTAGGCGGCGTTGTTGACAAGAATGTTGATGGCACCCATCTTCTCGAGAGCGGTGTCGACAACCTTCTTGCAGTCCTCCTTCTTCTTGAGGTCGACCTGGAGCAAGTGGCACTTGCGGCCGTATGCCTCGACCTTCTGCTTTGTGATTTGGGCGTCCTTCTCCTCGACCTCGAGGTAGGCGATCAAGCTGTCGGCGCCCTCCATGGCGTACAGGATGGCGATGGCGCGGCCAATACCAGAGTCGCCTCCGGTGATGACGGCCTTCTTGCCCTCGAGCTTGCCGGCGGCCTTGTACTTCTGGAAGCCACCATCGCCGGTGGGGAGGTGCTCGTTGATGGCATCAGGACCCTTCATGTCAGTCTGGAGACCCGGAGGCTTCTGGTGAGCGACGGGGATCGAGAAGCCTGATATTTGTCAGTCGATGTGCTCCCATCTCACGAGCAAGACACATACCCTGCTTGAATTGGCCTTGGTCGGTTTCAGACATGATGATTGATTTGAAATGTGCAAAAGTTGATGTGTAGAAGCAGATCTGCGGCTCTGGGAACGGAGAAGGTGCCTTATAGGTGAGGAGTCGAAGATGCTTCTGATGTAATTTAGGTGATGTGATGTCACTGTAACGAATGGTGACGATCGGACGACACACTTCACATCGCGATTGAACCACTGCTGCACGCGTCTTGGCTCACCTTTAGCAGCATTCTGAATCCCAACGCAATCTACAGCCGGATGAACACCTCCGTTCTACCGTGAGCATGTGCTAAGAAGATGAGAGAAACCTCTTGACTATTCTGGTCTGCTTTCGAGGAACGCAGCTTTTCGCTACGTTTCTTGACATGGACATCGTACTTGCTCGCACTTGTCATGAAATACCGACAACAAGAGCATGGTCGGTGAAAACTTGTGCTTCTCAAATAAAGATGGACCTCAGCAAGAATGATCGAAAACAACCTAGCAGAAGAACGAGAAGATGCCCGGCTGATATGAGTTATCGATCTTTGAGAGCTTGAGCTTGGACCTTGTTTAAATCGAGCCGCAGTCGTCACCTCAAGCTTCTCCTTCTTCTTTGGGATATCGCATTCATCAATCGAACTGGTTTGACACATGTCGAATCATGTTCTGCACGTGGACACG
The DNA here is from genome assembly GCF_000721765.1 of Aureobasidium namibiae CBS 147.97. Classification (NCBI taxonomy): domain Eukaryota; kingdom Fungi; phylum Ascomycota; class Dothideomycetes; order Dothideales; family Saccotheciaceae; genus Aureobasidium; species Aureobasidium namibiae. The sequence goes on along the minus strand of NW_013581197.1, from coordinate 893,200 downwards.
GTATATGCTGATATCAATGAACATGTTTCCTCCAAAGCAAGCATAGCTTTTGAGACATTTCTCTAGCAGATTGGTTTAGTGAAAAGGGTGTAGCTCCATGCAGAAGCTCCTTCGGACTTTCCTCTTAGCTCGACCAAGTGTAGACTATTGACGGCGTGGTTTGTTACATATTCTCGATCGACGTGGACGAGACTCCATGCTAGCTCCTAGTAGTGTATGCAAGGTTGAAATGAAAGTCGGATGCATTTGCCAGCATAGGATGGATGGATATTTATCTTGTTATCTTTTTAGCCACCGAACCTCGAATAGGACACTATCAGACTCTGTGGCTTATCTACGGAAATTCTTCTTGCAGACCACGACCGGGAACCGGCCTCCACTAGGGATTGGACTATTTATGTGGACTATGTCTTTGGGCATTGATAAACTCCCAAGTCCAAACCTGGAAGTGGTCACACCACATACAACCATGAACATGCGCCATGTGTATTTGATCCTATCTTCAGGTGCATGGCGGCTGCTGGCAGTATCTCTGGATTTAATCGCATCGGAGCCTATGTGGCTTGACTTCGGTCGGTTCGGTCAAGCTAGGCACGCGACGTTCGGCAGCTTGCTCGCTATCGTTCATGTAGTGATGTACACGTATCATGTACATGCCATGGACGATGGAAAGAACTTCGAGACTATGTTCGTGTGCTCAGACCAGTGTCGCGGCTCCAAGGTTAAAAGGGCATCTTGAGTATCAGCACGCTCGCTCGCAACAAGCGAATGCGAGAAGCTCTGTTCAATTTTGACGACGAAGCAAGGCCACAATCAAAGAGCTAAAACATGCTTTGCTCACACTTGCCGTATCGTGGCATCATACAGACACCGTCGAGTGACATTTATTCACTCATGCATGGTGATGGCATACGTATGCGTTCGTCTCTTTTTGCTTGTTGAACATGTGAAGTTTGTGTGCAGGGCCTTTTTATTTCGTTTGAGGTGCGAAGATGCCAAAGGTGGTAGCTGATGATTGCAGGCTCGGTTCTTAACGCCCTCGAAGACACGTCGGTTGGAAGATTACGACTCGTAGTAATGGTTATTCGGTTGTTCGCGAAAAGTCTTGGGTCATGCAATCGAAGACAGGCTGTCAGCGATGAAGTGGTGCGCGGTCGCGGACGCAGCTGTCATATTTCCCTGCATCGGAATGGGACCTTAGCGCATCTGACCGGGTGCCAGTCGCACGCTTGCTTCACCTGGTAGACCATCGATCAGCCTGCTAGATATCGACGTTGAATACGACTGTAGTTTCAGATATAACTCGCACGCTATATAGAAGCATAGTTGGTAGCAAGGCAGTCGAGAAACAAATCGACCCACGAACAGAGATGCAGTGGGGGCTGTCAATATTTGGCTTCAATCCTGCATGTGAGAGTTAGCCTGTTACTAGACTCAAGGCCTTGCTGGGCTAGCAAATCACGTCTCGTGGCCAAGGACAACAGAAGGAGTTGTGGTGTGCATGCCATGGCTAGGTTTGAGCCATGCGCAAGCACACAGACGTCAAGATCCACAAGCCGAGAAGGAAGAGTCATGCATCGCTGAGTTCGTGCAGCTCCGTGACCTACAATGCTCGCATGATAGATTGGCAAGATCAGCTATAAGATCGTCGTTTCCGGGAACACTCAGACGCTGTCCGCGATGATACCAACTGGCAGAGGTGGCTTGAATAGGACAATCTTTTGCCAAACTTGCCTAAAACTTGTGATTACTTAGACTTGGGTGGGCAAAGCCATGCAAAATAGCATGAGAATACCATCCTAGAGAGAGCCCAAATCAAGCCGACAAACAAAATGTCTGCGCATCCAATACGACAACGATTGGTGTATCAATACGAAAAAACATCGCGCTCCTACTAATGATGGGTCCTTCCCTGATGGGAACGGAAGGCATCGACCTTCCGCGTTGGGAAGGATCATCCACGTGTCAAACAAGGAACGGTCAACTTGAATTCTCGAACCTGCACACAATGGCTGGCCCAAGCGCGAGGATCTACGTTGGACATGTCGGTCGGAGCGTGTTAGCACAGTGCTTGTATGGCACTCTCCGGAGGTGGGTTTACTGATCAAAGAACCAAGGAGTAAAGGACAGACGTTCTTCCGAATTCAAACGCACTGACCATTCTAGATTCCTTCTTGCAGTTGAAGAGAACGCAATCAGCTTCCCATCGCAAGCAAAAGGAGATAGGAGAGATGATGGCTGTTCAACTCACACGATCTTTGCTAGTGCGAGGTGGAATGGGATGTGTGAAAGCCTAGGAAGTCCCAATATCCCGTCAAGGAAGGCGGCAGAAGGCCGTTGCTAAGTTCCGCAGCCATGGAGTCGGTGAAGGAGCGGGCCCAAACCATTGAAAATCTGTCCGAGCAACCATTAGCTGGGGGCCCCTGCTTGCACCTCAGAACAAAACAAGCATATATCTGACAGCCTGTCAGTCATGGCAGTCAACAGTACAATGCCCTGCGTTCGAGTTCAAAATGCCGAGTGGAGTTCGGAGTGGTCTTCCAACATGACTCCCATTGGAGGGCTGTAGGCCGATGTAGCACAACAGTCCGATTAATTTATCAGGCGTTCGCTGTGCATGGAGGAAGGATGTGTTCGTGGCAGCCACATGACGCCTGCAGCATGCATGCCGATTCGATGACGGTACCTGCTCCAAACAAGGTCTTCGACAGGTGTCCAGGTACGCGTAAGTCGATTGCAGAATTCGATAGACAGTGCAACCACAGGCATGGTACATGCTTGCACGGAACCATCTCCAGAATTACTTGGTCTTTGCGCATTGCATAGAGATCAGCAGAATGGCTGTGTCGAGTCAGGTCCACATGTACTCTTCTTGGTGAGACCGTTGCTATCTCGAGGCCTCAATGCTTGTGAGTTGAGAATGTCTAAGAGAAGACGGGTGTTGCGCCTTGAGCTGGTCCAGCCGAGAGGTGCTCGTCAGCGACTTGGCACAGGGTCAAGAAGGCTTCGGAGCAGCCGAGCGAGTCACTCCCCGTGATTACCCATGATCTATGGCAGTTGGTGGCTCGTACGTCAGGTGTGTAATGCTCTCACGGCAATACACAACGTCCGTCGGCTTGTGTTGCACTTCATCGGAAATATAGGCTTTGCACCCTAAGCCACAGCGTTCGCATCAATCAATTCGACAGGAAGTTAGTGAGTGTGTGTCACTGCGTTGCCAACCTTGACGATTCAATCATTCATTCGATCCTTCATCACTCTCAGAGGCTCCACGCTTGATCTTACGACTTAGTCTTTCATTCCTCGCGCTCCTGCATAGACATCGACATACCTGGATACGGGGGAAGTAACTTCTCTACCACAAGAGAGCAACTGAGGTGAATTTACCACGGCATTAACAGCATGACCTCCAACCCGCAGCCTCAACCTAGGACCGATGCCTCGGTGCATGAGTATGGCAGAGACTTCCTCACCTTCTCGGTACAGCACGGTATACATTGCGTACCTATCGATGATGTAAGTACCAGAGTTTCTACCAAGTCCTTGTGGTGTCCGTGACGTAGCACAGTGTGTGCTCCTGTTTGCGATTCTGACGCTCCGAGGCGACTACGTATCGACAAGGCCCTACCAAAGAGCGGCATGGACTGTGTTGTCCACAGAGTCCCGAACGAGGTCGGTGTTGTCTGCTGCAAGGTCGCGAAGCAGGTCAGGGGCTTCGCGTGGAGAGTGAATTGCTAGAGGCTAACTTTCGAGAAGGAAGAGCTTAACCGGCAGGCTGACTTCTACGACGTTGTCTCTCGGCTGTTTGAGAGACGTCTCTTCCTGCCAACCGACTTAGCTCCAGAGTTTATACTTGACTGCGGAAGTGGTGGTGGCATCGAGTGGGCCGAGGAAGTAATGGAGAAATCTGAGCTGGGGCCAGGATCTTCCAGCTCGGAGGATGACGACTTTGCATGCCAGGTAAGCCTAGATGGTAATAGAGTGTACCGATACATGCATTACCACCAGACCTGACTGACGTGCCGAATAGGTAGTCGCTGTCGACATCTTCCATACCGAAGGATCGTCGCCCGGAGTAGTGAAGAAGAGATGGAATCTCAACGAACCCTTCCGCTACGACCAAGAGGAACTCGCCAGGGACAAATATGATCTCGTCAACTCACGATTCCTCGCAGACAGCATCAACGCAAGCCGATGGGCATCCTATGTGCAAGACCTCCACGACCGGCTAAGAGACGGCGGCTGGCTACAGATGCTCGAAGCACAATTCAATATCCAATCGCGAAGCGGAAGGCCTCTGGAGTATCTTTCAAGATGGTGGAACATCTACAGCCAGGCCTTAGAGAGGCAGAACAAAGATCCAAGGGTCGGAACAGAGCTACCCCGACACCTCCACAATGCCGGGTTCATCAACATTGCTGTGGAGCCAAAGCAATTGCCCGTTGGGGAGTGGCACCAAGACCCTCGCCTGCGAGAAGTGGGCAGGGACATGAAGTCGGTAGCGTTGCAGACTTTGAGGTCGTTGGGTATATGGCACTGCCGTCAGGCTGGTATGCAAGAAAGCGACTTCGAGGATCTGATTGCTGGGTGTGAAAGGGAAGTGTCAGACATGAGTCTGCGACTCTATATTCCGATGTGAGTTCGTTAGCAAAGATGTGCAGTCCAAGAGCTGATTGTCGCAGGTTTGCTGTTTGGGGTCAAAGGGCCGAGAAGGGACATAAGGGGGTCGACCAAGGCGACGTCAAGTATGTTCCTGACCCAAACAGACGTCTCCCCCCGCCGGTAGACTGGGCGTAGATGCTCTAGAGTCTGCTCGCCAGTGCAGTCTACTAATGACCGGCGTACTGATGTGTCGGTGCGTGCTGGAGATGTACGGTGAGGTCGACAAGTTGCCCTTTGGCAGCTTGGTCAGTCCAGTAGAGATCGAAGTTGGGTATCATCGTTGTGGAAGAGCGATCGGACAAGTCTGTTGGTCTTGAGGCAGGTGAGGTTTGTTAGATCTGTCACGAACAGACCCGTTGTCTGACACGATCTAGGTAACGAGAGGAAAACAATACGGCCAGGCCGCTCGCGAAGGGAGGATGGCTCAGTACGTGTCTGCCCAAGAAAAAACTCAAGAACATAAGAGGATAGAAGGTGCGAAGTCTCCTGACCTCCGAAGAACTCAACTTGATCTCGGGCTCAGCTGGGAGGTGCGTCACCCTTGCAGCTGCTCTGAGTCTAAGGACCTCGTCCTGTGGAGACTCACTATCAGAGCTACCAATCTGTCGGGTCGATGACCAAGTCGACCACATTCTATGAGGGATGTAGAAACCACACTCGTGTCTAAATTGAAGTGTAGATCAAATGTTGAAGGCCCTTGACAACCGTGTCTCATTCTTTGTACTCAGTTCGAATCTGGCCCTCAATCGGCCATCTTATCACCCTGCAGATACTCGACTGTTTGTCACCAAAGCCCTTGCACGTAGACTAGCAAAACGCGTTTCTGAAGTTTTAGTGTCCCAAATTCTCTAGGTCGTCTAACGTCCGATATCCTGTCAAGTTTCTAGAATGTCGATGTTCGCCTACCCAGGTAGTTCAACCTTCCTATCGATGCAAGTCGCATTAACAGCAACGATTCTTCTCCGAGATTTACGTGTTCTGAACATGACAGCGTGATTATGGATGAAATGGAAGCAGAATCAAACATGTTCCGTACTTCGTGTGGCTAGCAGTACTCGGCCGTAAGAACTTCGACGAGACCCAGTCTGTCGGGAAGCGGCTCTGTGCTTGGACTCACAACTAACAGTAAAGTCTTCTGCAAGTCTGCACAACACTCTCAATCTAGACTCTGTCAGTAGAGTGCAGCAGCTCAGTCCTCACTCGTGAGAAGCAAAATCGGGTTCATGAGCAACGCGTATTCTCATTTACATCTGCCGTGTAACGGATTAAGTGTATCGATGCAGCCGCGGCAGCTACCGTTTTCATGACGTACATTGACAGAGGGCATTCACCAAAGGGAATAAACTCCGTGAGCCCTATCAAGCTTCTTTTGTTCAGCTTCGATAAATACATACGATATACCTAGCCAACGATGACGGAAGCATTGAAGGAGACTGTGAGTTCAGCTTGGACAAATGTCAAGCGCGGCTTGTCTAGCGCACCACCCAATGACGCCTACCTTGCCTGGAACGCTTCTGGAGTCGAGACCATCAAACCGGACGAGCAAGAGAAGACACAGCGGATCAAGGAGGTCATGGAGCGCATGCAGAAGCGCAACTTTGACCTTCACAGAAAAGCTTTCAGGGCGACTCATGTGAAAACGCAGGGAATTGTCAAGGGCAAGCTTCAAGTCCATCCAGATCTTCCAGAGCATCTTCGCCAAGGCATATTCTCGGAGCCAGGTAAAACGTATGACGTTGCAGCGAGATATGCAAACGAACCATATCTTCTACAACGTGATCAGGAGAATGGTCCTCGCGGTCTAGGACTCAAGGTCTTTGGTGTTACAGGACTTCGACTGGAAGGCGTCGACAGTTCAGTCAACACCCAGGACTTCTTCTTCAACAACGCTCCGAGCATTGAGCTGACAGATGTCGATACGACCTTGGACATCATGAGTCTTCGTGAGAAGTATTTCGATGATCCTGCGGCCCTGGGCAGACATTTGAAGCTGCAAATGGATCTGGTGAAGCAACACGCGCCTTACATGCTTCCAAACACTAACATCATCTCCCATTCCATGTACACCCAGTCAGCATTCAGATTTGGGCAATACTACGGACACATGGCTTTGTTCCCTGTGTTGGAGTCTCAGGAAGCAGCCGATGACAAGGTCAAAAATGATGACCCGTCATGCGTGTTGTCAGACTGGCTGTTCGACTATTTCGGCGACAAAGAAGCCAAATACGAATTCAAGGTAAGAAGAGTCAGCCGCTTGTGTAGACAAGACCTACTCACAAGATGATGCAGATCCAGCTGGGAACGGATCCAGCTCATCATCCTACCGAGGATGGAAGCGTCGTATGGGATGAGGCAACGAGTCCTTATCAATCGCTAGGCACTATTATCTTCCCTGCACAAGACAGCTTCAGTCACGAAAGACGTGTGTTCTGGGAGGATCGCATGTCGTTGGACGCGTGGAGAGGTCTGGATGCGCATAGGCCTCTCGGAGGAATCAACCGTTTGAGGAAGGATGTTTACCCACACAGCAAGAAGACCAGAGACAGGATCAACGTTTCCAAGTCGGAAGATGTGCGCAGCGTCGATGAGATTCCAAACTAAAGGCGGGCGGTGAACAAGAATGATGGTGGATGCTCGAGAAACCGGATTCCCAGTAGTTAGTGTGTAATTAACGAATGATTGTATCATCAAGCATGCAGCATCGTGGCTTCGCCCTCGGCGCGGGATGCAGGTCGGTAGCGGGCAGCACCTTCCTCAACTTTTCTGTCTTCTTGTGAACAACAGCTCTTCACAAGAACCGCAAGCACTATTCAATGGAAGCATCGAAATTCTGACAAGCAACAGCGACCAGCGCAGGGAGTCCACGGTCTTCCGAGTTTCAGAAACATCTTGTGGAAATCGACCAGGGTCACGGAGTGGGGAAGGTAATTTAGAGGGACAGCACGCGACAGAAAGAGGACAACGTGCCCCCCCAAAGCTCAGACAAGCAGGGCTGGCCTCGTCGACCAAGGACGCTGTCCGACTGCGACAGGAATACATTTCTTCTACGCAGCCTTCCAGAAGTTCAGGTTGTCTCGCCCCGAGTAGTCGACCTCCGGGCGAAACAGGCACTTCACACAGCCCATCAAGAGTCAAAGGGCGGTCAGAGACAGCGGGCGGCAGAAAGACTTCAAGCCATTTTGGATGCGCTGCGCCCACTACAACATCTCCTTCGAGTCCTCTCCGCCTTCTTCGGCTCCCATACACGCCCGTTGAGCGTGTCGTCTGGAGGCGCCCATGTGGTACATTACGCGCATTCTGTCGGCGCTCCTGTTTCTGTTCAGCGTCGTCTTCACCATCCCACTGGCCTTTGATGTCGGCGGCCGAACCTGTGGTCTCGCTTTCTCACTCTCGCTCAGCGCCTTCTACTTCTTCTACTCTGCGTTACGACTTGCCACGCCCGACAGCTCCCGACTTCGCTATGCTCTCGTCAACACTATCGCTGCCTCGCAGTGGATCGTCATCCCCACCCTTATGATCTGGAGTCTCAACAAGTTCTCGGTCGACTCGGATGCGACCGCCTGGGTGGAAAAGACATTCAGCGGGAAAAGAGCACAGCACGATACCTTGTACGCATGGGTCTTTGGCAGCGACGGTCTGGTCCAGTCACTCACCATTGGCGGTTGGGACAAACTGCTGCGCTGGTCGACGCCCGTCTTCCAGCTCAGCGAAGGCTTCTGCAGTCTGCTCGTCATTCAGGCCGCTGGTCAGATCACGAGATACCTGGTGAACCGCGAAGGAGGCGACGGTTGGATGGTACGTCGGCCGAACCTGCGTGAACAAATAGACATCGAAGGCTAACTGTCGCCCTGCAGATCGGTCTGCTGATCACATCTGCCTCGATCATTTCGAGTTCCGTCTACTTCCTCTGGAGGATCACAACTTTCCCAGAGCTCGGTAATGTCGATGCTATCCTGATCGGCGTCGCTATCACTTGCGCCTTCTTCCTTTGCGTCTGGGGAATTGGTAGCGGCAAGGGCAACCCCGTTGAGAGCTCGCTGCTCGTGAGTCTTCCAAACATCCTTCTTCTCTGCGCCCAGTAGACTGATTTTGACCAGTTCGCCTATGTCACCCTGTGCATTTACCAGATCTTCACCGATTACCAGCCTTCAAACCCTTCCCAGTCCGTTCCAGTTCCTGCCGAACCCGATTTTCCTCCACTGCCACCTATCATCATGGCATCATACTCTACTCTGATGCACGCCCTCTCTACTCTTCCATCCACCATCCACACGTCCTTCAACTTCATCTTCGCCGCCATTATGACAATCACTCCCTCAGTCATCATCTCCCTGGCCTATCGCCTGTTCGTCATGTATGCTTCCGCCCGCATCATCCCGGCTGTGCGTGAATCAGGAGCTCGCGCACTTTCGCAAGAACCCTCTCTCGAAGACAGCGATGGCGTCGGTCAAGTCCTCGGCTTCCTCAGCTACTTCAGCCCTAGTATTCTGATTGCTGTCTACACTAGTCTGCTGATGCAACATTTCGCTTCGGCTTCGGCTGATCACCCCGGAGAGTGGTGGACAAGCCAAGGTGGAGATGCAGGTAGTAATGTCTGGAGGTGGGCCAATCTCGCCGGGACCATGGCACTCTACGCAGTCGAGTTGTATCTTGGCAAGGGCCATGATGACAGCAGTCTCACAAGTCACTGGAAGATTGATTGAGACATACATGGGTATATCATGCAGACAGGACAACAGCTGCAGCCGGAAACCAACCAGTGTTGACCACAGTCAAGACAGCCTTCCCCCACAGACATAAGCTGAACGCGACAAAGCGCTCTTCGAAGAGCAGCTGTCTTCCAGGCTAGGAGGAAAGAAGCCTCCATCAGACCACAATGAGAATTCCAAAACGAAATTTGGATATAATGCCAGCGGAAAGAAGGATTCCGAGTAAAGGCAGGTTCCTTTTCAATAAAAGCGACGCGGGACGTACAGGCGCTCTTTTTAGCACTCCTGATTTGTGTTCTGAGCAGCAGCGAAGCTTTTTGTTTTTCTTTTCTCACAGCTACAAGCTGCCCCAGATACCAACTTATTCTTACTATAACAATAAAATTGAGCATTGAGAAAGCGATCAAGGACCACAGCACATGATCTGTGAATAGAATGGCAATCGCAGCCGAGAAAGCATGTTGATCGGCGTGAGCTTATACATACGTCACTGCTGATCATCAGCGCGTGGAGCCTCTCACCTATTATTTTCCTTATGCAGAGCTCCCTCAACCTTTAAGAGAATACATCCCAGACCGTTTTCATTTACTCAACCGTACTGTTATCACTTCTCTTACCTTACTAACACACTACAAAAGACAACAAGCATGGCCGAGACTCAACACTTGCAAGCCCACAAGCTCTTCAGCATGGAGGGCAAGGTTGCTGTTGTCACTGGAGGTGGCTCTGGTATTGGTTTGATGACCGCTCAGGCTCTTTCCGCCAACGGTACGGATTCACTACTATCAATCGAAGAGTGTATGACTGACAGTATCTGCAGGCGCGAAGGTCTACATTATTGGCAGAAGTGGGTAGTTTCTGCTACACACGCGTGTACCAATGCTAACAAGATCCAAAGACACCGAGAAGCTCGAGACTGCCAGTAAGGAGCACGAGCCTGACCAAGGAGAGATCATTCCGTATGTTTGACCACAGCTAAATTTGATGAGGACGCATTACTGATCACACGAGTAGTATCGGAAACATTGATGTCACCAAGAAGGCCGATCTTGAGAAGCTGGTCAAGCAGATTGAGGAGAATGAGAAGTGCATCCATCTGCTCGGTATGTTCCTGTTCGTAGTGTGAAAATTGACGAGGCTAACACGTGGTGATAGTCGCCAACGCGGGTGTCAGTGGACCCAAGGCTGAACCTGATCAGGAAGATGCTGGAGAGCTCAAGGACAAGCTGTGGCAGAACGAGACGGTCGAGCAGTGGAACGAGACCTACTCTACCGATGTGACTTCAGTCTACTTTACCACTGTCGCCTTCCTGCCCTTGCTGCAGGCCTCTATGAAGCCCAAGGGTTCCGGAGAGAAGTTCAGCGCAAACGTCATCACCACTTCGTCCATGAGCGGTATCATGCGTCACGCCCAGGGTCACTTTGCGTACGTTGAGATCGAGTCACATGTGGGGGATATAAGCTTACCATTACTCGTGACAGTTACAACGCAGCCAAGGGTGCAACTGTGCATCTGACCAAGCTGATGTCTGCCGAATTCTTGAAAGCCGGCATCAGAGTCAACTCAGTCGCACCGGGTTACTTCCCTAGCGAGATGACGGCAAAGAGCTCCGATGATAGACAGAAGAGTGACCTGCCTGCCGAGAAGGTGGCCGACAAGGGTCACGTTCCTCATATGCGCGGTGGAAAGGACGAAGAAATGGCCAGGACTATGCTCCTGTTGGCAACAAACCATTACGTCCATGGCCAGATCATCGCCGTGGACGGCGGCGTCTTGTCCACGGTGGCTTCTTAAGCGGGTATGGCTTGATTATGACGGGCAGTCATGAGACTTGATAAGGAGAACAGTAGATTGTCAACGACAACGACAACGAGAAATGATGCAATGACCCTTGAAACGCAGGCTCAGCCGCATGGTTATGGGCAAAGACAGGATGCCACGAGGTTGAGAGATGGTAGCATGAAGATGGCGTGGAACGAGTGTTAGGCAGAAGAACCAAGAATTAGCTCTTAGAAAAGCAAGAGAATAGTTGAAGTTGATCAAAGTAGTGCAGTCGGCCACGGGAATGTGGGTCGGGAGTGGTGAAGTCGTGCCCCGCCGGTTTCAACGTCGGCCGCGAAGGTTGCTGAATTGGCGTGGCCCGTTGCTCCCAGGGCAAGCATATCGCAGACTTGGGTGCCGATGGAATTGCTGTGTCTCAGATACTACAACAAACAGCCGTTCAGCATCGCCAGTGACTTCATTTCAATCTCCTGGATGGTCGGTTTGGACAGCCTCGTGCCCCGTGCCCACGCATAACCCTCGATGCGAGAGTGGAACGCCGTACCCGACCACTCTCTCTTGCTGCATTTTGCATCCAATCCGCGACTGTGACGACTGCCATCTGCATCTCTGGCTGGTATGAGGCCAACGACCGCCCCGTCTTTATCGCCGCCACTGCTGTCGCTCAGCTTCAACATCTTCAACCTGGACACGCTTCTGCCTTCGTCCCTGCCCCTGTCCCTGGACCCCGACCTCCACCGCGCCTGAGAGACACGTCCGAAACACCGCCCACCCATACGACCTAGACACACACACGCCCGCCGCCATGCCGGCCGTCGCCCAACGCCCTCAGTCGGCCTATGGCCCTCCCAGGTCGTCGGTCGAATCCGACAGCGGCAGCGAGCGATTCACATCTGCCCTCGAAAGACGAGCCAGTTTCCAACCTCAATCCGCCCTTAGAGCCCCCACCCAGAGTAGGCAGCCGAGCTGGGAAAAGATGCCAAAAGATGGGACTGTACAGAGGGCCGCTGGCGAGGTCACTGGCCTCAAAGACTACGTAAGACAAGAGCTGCTACACATGAGACATATTGCTTGGCCGTCGAGCTGACACAGGCTCGCAGCAACTGGGTGACTGCCTTGGCAAAGGTGCCTTTGGCAGTGTCTACCGTGCCTTGAACTGGGGTACCGGCGAAACAGTTGCGATCAAGCAAGTCAAATTGGCAGATCTGCCGAAAGGACAGTCTCGCGCAATCATGGTACCGTTACATTCCACGCTCGATGCTTGTCTTCAAACACAGGTGCTGACTTGTGTATGCAGATGGAAATTGATCTGCTCAAGAATCTTAATCACGCGAACATTGTCAAGTACAATGGCTTTGTCAAGTCTGCTGAATCCTTGTACATTATTCTCGAGTACGCCATCTGACACCCTTCCTTGTTGGCCCATGCTCACCCAATCTAGGTATTGCGAGAACGGTTCGCTACATTCTATCTGCAAAAACTTTGGCAAATTCCCAGAAAATCTTGTCGCCCTGTACATGACCCAGGTTCTCAACGGCCTGCTATACCTTCACGAACAGGGTGTCATCCACAGGGATATCAAAGGCGCAAACATTCTTACGACAAAGGAGGGTCTAGTCAAGTTGGCCGATTTCGGTGTTGCGACGCGGAAGGATACTGGTCTTCATGAGAGTAGCGTAGTCGGTACCCCTTATTGGATGGCTCCTGAAGTCATCGAACTATCTGGTGCTACCACTGCTTCGGATATCTGGAGTCTCGGGTGCACGGTCATCGAATTGCTTGACGGAAGACCTCCATATCATAAACTGCAACCCATGCCAGCCCTGTTCCGCATCGTCAACGACGACCACCCACCGCTTCCCGAAGGAGCTTCTCCGGTAGGGTTACTTTGTGCTGTCTCGCTTGAAATATTGCTGACATCATTCAGGCCGTTCGCGATTTTCTCATGCAGTGTTTCCAAAAAGATCCTAACCTCAGAGTCACAGCCAAGAAACTATTACGGCATCCCTGGATCCTCAGTGGCAGACGTTCTGATCAACCTGTCGCAAAACCCACACAGTACGACGAAGCTGTAAAGAGTGTTCAGCAATGGAACGAAGCACTCAAGTCGCCACAGAACACATCATCGAGGCGCTCTTCGTCGAGACCACTCTCACTGAGTCCTGTTCCTCCGAGACCTGATGTTGGATCACATCTGAGGACTCCAGCAATCAACAAAGGAGGTTTGGTATTGGCGCACAGAGCAAACGACACCAAACCTTATCAATCACCCGAAAGTGATGCCAAAGATAACTGGGACGATGACTTTGCGACTTCCATTGGTAACGCAGCTCTGCAGTTGCCGCATCTGAAACCTCACGACAATTTCGCTGGCATGTTATCATCAGACAAACTCAAGCAGTATGCTACCTTCGATGTGAACGCAGACGAGGAAGAAGGTGACAACTGGGATGACAATTTTGAGGGAGACCTTACAGTGAGAAGCCCAATGGAGGTCATTCGTGGTGATCCCATGGAAACCGTGCGACCATTCTTCCCACCTAGAGCCAACACTTTCGACATGAAACACTCTGCGCCTACAAGAAATCCTGGGCAATTCACGCTGCGGCAAGCACAAAAGGCTCTGGAGAAGACTGAAAAGGACAACTCGTCGAGGACGCAGATTCTTCGACCAATGCACAAATCAACAAAATCGATGCCCGAGCCCAAGCCGACAGAAGCTCCCATACGTCCGTCACTAATGTACAGAGAAAACTCGACAGAAGATTACTCTGATCTGCTCGGACCGGACAACGACTCGGTCTTCCGTCAGAAACTTGCAGCACTCACAATTCGAAGCGACGATTCGTTCACTCCAAAACTGTTTCACCCCTCAGACCTGAAGAGTCTGCCTCGACCAAGCTCGCGTATAGGTCACATGCGCGGAGCATCTGCTCAAATACACGATGCTGCAGCGATGCGTAGAACCCGCTCTGAAGTGGAGATTCAAAAGTATGCCGAAGACCCTGAAGATGAAGACTTTTCGGACATCTTTGGCAAAGAAGATGAACAGCAAACACCGCAGCCCGAAAGTGAGAGCGGATCCGAAATCGGCACGCTCATGCTCAACTCGAAACTCTCGAGTCACTCATGGCTTGGGGATGAAGAGGACGAGGATGATCCGTTCGCTCAACTTGAGGAAGGCTTTGACGAGATGGACCTGGAAACCAACATCGCTCGTGACAAGTTTGCTCGCTTAGTGACTCTCGTCGAGGGCTTGGTCGGCTCACTCAAAGTCTCGCAGCCTGAGGACTATTTGCAAGATATCGTGGACCAACTGTTCCAAGTGCTGTGGGAGTCCCCTGAGGTCAAGACTGTAGTCATGTCTTCGCACGGCATGTTGCCTATCCTGGAGATCCTGGAGACATGCAATCGCCCGACAACCATTCTGAGACTCCTTCAAGTTGTCAATTTGATCATCATGGACAATGTCGAGATACAAGAGAATCTTTGCTTCGTTGGTGGTATTCCGATCATCACACGCTTTGCACAAAAGAGGTACAGCAGCGATATCAGACTGGAAGCAGCTGCGTTCGTTAGGCAGATGTATCAGACCAGCACGCTTACTCTCCAGATGTTTGTCAGTTGTGGTGGTCTGAATGTCTTGGTTGAGTTCCTCGAGGAAGACTATGACGCGGAGAGAGACCTCGTATTGATTGGAGTCAATGGTGTTTGGAGTGTATTCGAAATGCAAGGTCCGACACCAAAGAACGACTTCTGTCGAATCTTTTCACGCAGCTCGGTTTTGTACCCATTATCCTTGGTGCTCAACCGGGTTTTGGAGGAAGAAGGCGAACTCGCCGAGCTGGTCGAAGGGCGCATCGTCAACATCTTCGTCTTATTCTCTCAAGCGGAGAACCACGTAAAGGAAACGGTTGCTGATCGCATGGTCTTGAAGCGCGTGTTGAAAGACCTGAAACGCATGTCACCTCAGCACCAAATCACCATGCTCAAGTTTATCAAGAACTTGTCCATGCTTGCAACCACACTCGACGCTCTGCAGAATTCGAACGCCATCGAGGTTTTGACCGACCTTTTGAACGCTAGCATGAAAGTACCACACTTCCGCGAGATCTCAAACCAAGTTTTGAACATCATGTACAATCTGTGCAGGTTGAGCAAGACCAGACAAGAAGATGCTGCGCTGAATGGAGTCATTCCCCTACTGCAGCGCATCGTTAAGACCGAGCGTCCGTTGAAGGAATTTGCATTACCTATCTTGTGTGATATGGCACACTCTGGCAAAGTTGGCAGGAAGATCCTATGGCAGAACAAGGGTTTGCAGTTCTATGTCAGTCTGCTAGCGGATCAGTATTGGCAGGTCACGGCGTTGGATGCCATCTTCGTTTGGTAAGTAATACAAATCTTGGTGCGAGACATGATTACGACTAACAATGACCAGGTTGCAAGAAGAGACTGCAAAGGTAGAAGAACATCTCCTGAGAGACGACAGCTTCTCCCAAGCAATAATCAACTGCTTCAACCACAGCAAGGCAGACAGCTTCGAGAATTTCCTTGAACCTCTACAGAAGCTTTTGCGTCTCAGTCCTCCCCTCGCCAGCTCTCTCATACACCCCGATCTCTTCTCACGCACAGCCCAGAAGCTTCGCACCAAGAAGGCTTTGGTCCGTCTCAACTTGCTAAGAATCATTCGCAGCATCTGCGACTCTAGTGACGAAGATGGCGCGCTCATTCACACTTTCGGCTTGCACCCCATCATCGCCGAAACTGCCAAGTACGACCCAGCTATTCTGGTACGTGAGATGGCATCAGATTTGATCAAGTCGTCCGAACTGCACGTCTCCCGGGCTGTCCACAATGCTCGCGTCGGTGATGTCAGCAATCGTCGCCAACTGCGTCGTTCGAGCTCTTCCACAATGGTACCCACCAACAACTCCCTTCCTCCCACACCAACCACCGATCGCATACCGGGCCGCATAAGCAGCTACTTTGACCCCTCAGCCGACCTGCAACGTCCATTCTCACGCGGTGCTACCGGCATGGCGTCACCATATCGACCGATCAGTCGCGACGGAGGGTCTGGCGGCTCATCAACAGGCTGGAGCGCATCAGCCTTCCTCGCCTCACCCAGCGCCATCCCTCCAGTCCCCGGTCTTGTCTCCCTCGACCGAAACAACACAAACAACATCAACAACCTCGTTTCGAAATCCCGCTTGCCTCGTACCAACCACTCCCGCGGTACCTCAGGCGCGCGCCTCAGTCTCGTTACTGCCGAAGGCCGAACCTCGCGTCCGGGCTCCCGCAATGGGGTGAGCAGTCATGATAGGAGTGAGAGCTTGACGCCGAAGAGCGCGGTCGTTGCGCCGCATAGTCATGCCAGGACGCCCAGCCGTCTTGGGCACCATCATCAGCTTTCTGCGCCGTCGGCGGGTGTTGGTGGTTTGAGGCCTTCCAGGGGTAGAAGGATGACTAGCTCTGGCAGCAGCGGAGGCGTTGGTGGGGGCTAGAAGCCCCCTGGCTCGTCGAGAGACTACTGTGATCCGTTTGTTGAGGAAGACGAGTGATGAGCTGTCTGACCTCTTTTCCTTTCTTCTCTCCACGCTCCTTGTTTGTCGTTTCGTTTTCCTTTTCTTTTTTTTCTTTTTCTTCATTCCTCTGTTTCTGCATTTCAAGGGGCGTTTCACTGGGGTTTAGCGTCTCTGTCTGTTGCGGCATATCATGTCATAGCCTTGACGACTCTAGCATAGCCATGGCGTTTTTTGTCTCTCAAAGGAGAGGAATAGGGGAAATTCCATAGCATTTTTCTTCGGTCCATCGGGCATTTTTTTATTTTGATTCATCAAACTCATCTGTACGGTCCTTTTGAGGTCTGCTTGTGGTTCAGCTCAACCTCTATATCCTCGTTTTCTTATGATCGAATCCGACCCAAATCCTTTGCATGATCAGGTCTTCAGGAAATGCCCCGAGTGGGACCCGAAACTGCCATTGACGAGAAGTTTTGCGTGTTTTGGGCGTTGAAAACGTGTCGAGTCGAGTTGTCGTTTCCTCGAGAGTCGCACCCTTTACCGTCCGACAGAGCATGCATGATACAGAAATGATATTTCGTTCGGAGTGAAGGTGTATCAGAGGGAGGACAAATCAAAAATTGACGCAGTGTCACCACCTAATTGCTGCTATTTTTTCGGTAGAAAGCCGTGGGACTTTTTTTTCTTTTTCATGTAGATATGTGCAATATACTGTATAATCACACTTCAAAACATGGACAATCCTACTCGTCATCTTCATCCGCATCCTCAACTCTGGCATTCAAACCTCGCCGCTCATCCCCTCTCTCCACAGCTTCATTCTCACCACCGCCAACAGCAACAAGCCTCTGCTGCAACTCCATCAACCTCTGCGTCCTCTGCACAATCACCTCCTCACTAACCCCACTCTCTGCAATCCTCGCCTCGATCTCTTCTTCACTCGGTTGAGGTCTTTCTTCTCCTTCTCCCGTAGGGTTGAACCAAGGGAACAGTTCGGAGAAAAAGCGGTACAGGCCTTGGAGTTCGCGTAGGGATTCTGCCGCGCCGCCTAGATGGGCGGGAGGGAGGTTACGCTGAGAGTGGAGGGAAGAGTGGGGGGTGTAGGTTGTGAGGTTGGCAGGGGGTGGTAGGGGGTCAGAGGCCGAAGTTACTTTTGCGGTTATGGAGCGAGGGAGCAGGGCGATGAGGGTGGGTGTGTCGCTCATGAGGATGTGTCTGCCTTCGTCTAACGTGATGTCCCTGTCTACCACAGGGGGGTCGGGGACTTCGCTACTGACTGCCGAACTGACTTCTACCAGCAGGTCGCTGGCCTCGGGTGTATTCCAAAGATCTTTGGCGCGAGTGGCGTAGGTCTCCGAGTGCAGTTTCTCGCTGTCGGTGCGTGGGGTCTTGCCCCAGATGCTGGGTGGTGGGTCGAGATTCAATTCCTGGAAGAGGCGGGCTGCTACCCAGGGGAAGCGGCTCACGGCCGTGTAGAGGGATTGCTTGCCCTTTGCTGCGTCGCCCACGCGAATCAAAGCCAGAGCGCGGCTGAGCTGGACATTTGGCAAGTGCTTCCATTTTGACGTGAAGACGGGGTTGTTGACTAGATCGAGAAAGTTTTGAGGCTGGCGGCCACGGATGGCGTATTGATCGATTACGAGACTGATGCAGTAGGGATCGTTTTCGGGGTCGAGACTGAGTAACAGCTTTGACCACTCATAGACGGTTCGCCAGGTTGAACGCATGCCTAGGTTGGAAATGTAGCGGCAGGCGGCCAACCAGAACTCACGGTTTTCGGGACGGCGGAAATCAAGACGAGCTTTACCTTGTTGGAGGTTGGCTGAGAAGGTGGAGTGAACAGCACGGCCAAAGGAGAAGAGGGCACGCTCCAGCAAGTCACCGGAAGTGGTGTGGTCACGCTCTTGCTTTGCAATTTCCGAAACCTGCAGCAGGGTGCTGATATGGTAAGGGTTGTGCTGGAGCAAGAGAACCATACGCTGAGGGTCCATTGAGGCCACACAAGTCTCGAACTGGCTCTGGACATCCTGGTAGATGCGGTTGTGGACAAAAGCGTACTCGACGGTGCCGTCTGACCTCTTTTCAATGACCTCCATACCGAGACCACCGCTTGTGGCAACAGGCCACTCCTCCTTGCCCTGGATGAAGATGTTGCGGCGACGACTGAGGGCAGCCAGACCATCGCTTCGTCCACCTTGACCGGGTCGTCTGCCCAGAGCAGCAGCTAGACCAGCTTGTTGAGCACCTCCACGGTTTCTCCTGCGTCCCCCAGCATTGTTATCGTCGTCGTTGTCAGCTTCGAGTGCAGCGCGACCAAAGAGTCTGCGCATCTCATTGGCGGCATGGAGCGAGGATGTGTCGACGGAAAGTAGTCGGCAGACTTGGTTGGTGTTGGGGTCGGCAGTGTTCGCAGGAGTCGCAGTGCCGGAGCCCTTTGTGCTGAGAGACTTCAAGGCCAGATCAATGTCGTCGAGAGAGGGATCCGATTTGGCAGAGGCAGCATTCGTAGGTTGAGCCTTCTTTGCCTTCTTCTTTTTCTTCTTTGATCTGGTCGCCTTTGGTGTCGGTTGGGCGACGACAGGCTTCTCAGGTTCGCCCTCAGATTCATCTTCTTGGACATCTTCTTCTTCGGCATCGTCTTGGTCGTCATGGGCGCCGTCTTGGTTCAGCATGGCAAAGAGACTCTGCTTGGACGGGGCAGCAGCAGGAGCCTCGTCGTCCTCTTCGGATTCATCATGCTGCTCCTCGTGTTCGTCGTGGAGCTTTCGCAGTTGGTCCTGTTCTTCGCGCTCGCGCTGTGCCTTTCGGAGTGCTCTCGACGACATGGTTGGTGGTGTGTGACTGAGTTGACAATGACGACGGCTCAAATAATATTGCGATTTGCACCAGACCGGTGACGTAGATGAATACTAGGGCATGCGCCAAAGTTTGTCACTGACACGGAGCCTTCTGATGAGAACAGATGATTGTTGGAGATGCTATCAAGGTAAAGGACTGTTGTCAAGTCATCAAGCCGTCAAGGAGGTCCGCAAACCCAAGTTTCAGTCATCTCAGCTTGCCTCTTGAAAAGATGGTGTCTGTCTCTGATCAGCCAAGTGTGACTTAGTTCAACAAACGGCTGTTGATTGCAACCACCAAGTCGGCCGCGTTCATGCCCAGATTCTCGTCTTCGCGTCGCACCGTCTTTGCGAGCGACAGCATCCTCTTCAAATGCGTCGTGCTGTGGTTCAGAACCTGCGTGCAGTGCGCCGCCCGAACGTCTCTCGCTCAAAGGTCGCCGGCAATGTCGTCTTCCACCGCTCGCTAGCCTCCCGCTCCTCGTCCGCCCCCTCATCCATGCGTCTCCGCCGCGTCTCTCTGGCTGTCGGTGCCGTCGCTGCTGGAGGTGCCGCCCTGTACCAGTACCGCCAGTCCTCCGCTTCGACTTCTGCCTCGCCCTCGGCTACCAACTACGCCTCTCCGACCCCCGATACCACTGCTCCTGTCGCTGAAGAAGTTACCGATGCCGTACGCCGCGCCCTCATCGTAGAACAAGGCGGCCTCTACACCAGCATCATCCCCGACAACCAGCCTCTCCACAAGGAATCCGACGATTACGGTCGCAAGGTCCTCGAGATGCTGACTGCCGACCAAGCCACCCAGAAGTTGAGGACCAACCAGGAGTCTTATCTGGTCGGCCGTGGTTCCGGTGTCGTTCGTTACGACCTTGTCCAAATCCCTAGCAACGACCCTATCGAGGACGACCATGCCGAGAAGATCATCCACGTCCCTGAGTCGATCGCTGGTCAGACCGAAGGCAGCGACTGGATGTTCTGGGGTGTTTTTGACGGTCACGCGTACGCTTTTCCAACCCCTCTTCTACTGTTGCAACAACTGATAACCAAGACACAGTGGCTGGACCACGTCTGCCAAACTCCGCCAGACCCTCATCTCCTACGTCGCTCGCGAACTGAACACAACCTACACAGCCGCCAACGCAAACTCGTCCCTGAAGCCTCCTGCTCCCGACGCCGTCGACGCTGCCATCAAAAAGGCCTTCACTCTGCTCGATAACGACATCACCCACGAGAGTGTCAAGAGGGTCCAGACCGCAAAGTCAAGATCCCTGGCTGCCGAACTCCTCGCTCCCGCTCTCTCTGGTTCATGCGCCCTGCTCTCCTTCTACGACAGCCGAACCAAGGAACTTCGTGTCGCTTGCACCGGTGACTCGCGCGCTGTTCTGGGCCGTCGCGGTACTAGCGGCAAATGGACTGCGACTGCTCTTTCTGTCGACCAGACCGGCGGAACAGACTCCGAAAATGCTCGTCTGCGCAACGAACATCCCAACGAGCCATATGTTACTCACAACGGCCGTATCCTCGGCGGTCTTGAGCCTAGTCGTGCTTTTGGCGACGCCGTCTACAAGTGGTCCAAGGAAACTCAGGATCTCCTGAGAAAGAACTTCTTCACCCGCTCCTACTCCAAACACCTCAAGACACCTCCATATGTCACTGCCGAGCCTATCGTTACCACTACAAAGGTCCAGCCTGAAAAGGGTGACTTTGTCGTCATGGCCACAGACGGACTCTGGGAGATGCTCACCAATGAGGAGGTTGTCGGTCTGGTGGGCATGTGGCTCGATCAACAAGCTCACACCGCTCCTCAGCAAAACGCGTCCTGGCTCAAGTCATGGTTCGGCTCTAGCAAGTCAGGCTCTACCCTCAACGTTGAGGGTGCCGCTCACGGAGAAGATCACACGGGCCAACGCGCTCCTATTCGTCAACAGCAGTGGGGTGTCAATGACCCAGAGTTCCAGCGCTTCGTCGTCGAAGATAAGAATGCTGCAACTCATCTCGCTCGCAATGCCCTCGGCGGCAAGGACACTGACACTCTGTCCGCTCTGCTTACTCTACCCAGTCCATACTCGCGCAGATACCGCGATGATCTGACCATCGAAGTCATATTCTTCGGCGAAGGCGGACCAGAACGGACAGGCAAAGTGGAGTTGAACAAGGAGGCATCGGCCATGAGCCCCGAAGGCGTGAAGCCCAAGCTTTAGAGAGTGGCGTAAAAGGAAATGTCATTCATGTTGCATTGCGGGAGTCTTTTCTAAACATGGCGCTGGGGGAAGCTTGGTATGGGAATTCTGACTCAAGGGCATCATCTCAAGTCATTCAAAGGGGGTGCGTCGAAATATGGTCGTTCTCCTGATAGGAAATTCATCATAGCAATAGAGAATTGTAAATCTCAGCAGGACATGTATCAGAGCGAGTTTTGATGATTGGACATCAGACAGCATGTCGTCTCGTTCGCGTGACCTGCTTGAAACATCTCTCACACTCCTTATCTTGCTTTACGCATGCTGTCTCATATCTGACTGACTCTTCCACCTCGGAACACCTCACACCCTTTTTTGCCGACATGAAACTGGCAGTTCCCACGTGGCACGCAAATCAATCCTGCCTTCTCTGTTGTTTCCATGCACCTCGTATCGCAGAAGCCCAACCTCCTGGGTTTCTGCACCAAAACTGTGTGATCGTCATCTTCGTCTCCAGGTCTTTGCGGGCGTAGATCAGCTCGTGCTTTGCTTGGCCCTATGTGACGATCAGTTGAGTGGGATGTGCTGTGTGCACAGGCTCATCAAGACCGCGTGGCAGCGCATACTACTGTAATACTTTGTTGTAAAGTTGCAGCATCAATCTCAGGGGAATTCCGATAGGCAGAAAAATCTCTTGTGGCATGCAGGTACGGAGACATGTCTCGGTATATTTTCCGGAATGAGATGAGACTGTGGATGAATCCACTTGTACATGCCGAAGACATCCTCGGGTGTGCTCGAATGATTAAGATAGTTACCATGTTTTCTCGCTCGGCGGTCGACCTCCCGTCTCTAAAATACGACATTGCTTGACTCGGAGAAGATCTGCTAAAGAGTCAAGCATCTTGTTGTCAGGAAATGCCGTTGTGGAAGCGCGACCGTTGGACCCTCTTTCGGAAAGTTTTTTGAAGCTACACTCTTCGACGACAGAAAGAGCCTCCAGCGTTGTGAAAAGATGTTTTTATCTTGTCTTTTGACCGACTGACCACCACATCACTTCTCCAGTAGGAGGTGCGCCATCTGTGGGATTGAAACACGGAGTGTCCTTGTGACAGTTTGCCTAAGTTGACTTACCAGGAGAAGTTCGGCGTACCGATGCTAGTCGGGTTTCATGGAGGTTTAAAGTTAACCTCAGCTTTTGTTGCATGTGCGGTGGCGTCCTGGAGTCCACACTCAACCACAGCATCCGTGGCTGGTAGTGCTGCGTCGACTCGAACAGACTAGTCTTCAGTCATGCCCATGTTGTGTCGATCAATCTTCACATCTGAGGATGGCCCTCAAGGTTCACGCCCTGTGCTCTTGGTGTCTAAATAGATGTACATATGTAGGGCAGGCACGTCCCCGGCTTTGTCTATTTCCCTTTTTCTGGAGGATGTTCTTTCGGTCGTCACTCTTTTCTGATTACACTGGAGTCTGACGCGCTATCTACCCATTCTTCAGCCTATACTGTCTGGAGATGATAGAGCAAGGGTGTTAGATTGCTCCTACGTCACCAGGTCACTCTTCTGGACCATCTCTGGAAACCCATACATCTGCTTCTTCTTAGCATCACCTCTCTGAGCTTGGACGCGACTGGTTCTGCGTTATACACATCAATATGGCGAGCGAGATCCCCACTTTGACCCACCTGGGCTCTATTCCTCAATCTTTGTTCTCAGGCACAGTAGCCATCTTATCAGTGGCATGGTTTTCAGTCATCTTGCGTGTCTACGTCCGCAGTGTGATGATGAAATCGTTTGGTTGGGACGACTGGACCATCATGCTTGCTATCGTAGGTGTTGGAAGCGTTTGCTTTGTGGACAAATCCAGCTAATACGCATAACAGACAGCGTTCACAGTACAATGCGTGTATATTATAAAAGCTGTCGAGATGGAGATGCAACCGCAGAAGTACAACAACGTCAAGGGTCTCTCTCTTATTGTGACAGTAGGTGGCTGCTTCGTATTCATCCAGGTCTATATGCTAACTAGTATTCTAGGACATCATCGCCTTCAGCGGATCCTATGCCATCACCGCGGTATTCTTGAAAATCTCTCTAGGCTTCTTCTTCCTACGAATCATCATCGAACCGTGGCAGAGAGTGGTCATCTACATCTGCATGGCCGTCAGCACCGTCTACGGCTTCATCTACTTCGGCATCGTCACATTCGGCTGTGGAGATCCAGCGAATTTCCTCTTACGCACCGTGCAACACAAGTGCATCTCAATCCCTGATGTCGTTATCCCTGCCAGCTACGTGCACACGGCTTTGAATGCAGCCACCGACTGGATCATGGCTCTCCTGCCTATCGTCACAATCTGGAAACTCAACATGCCTCGCATAACAAAGTTCTGGGCATATCTCTTGCTCGCGCTGGGAGCAGCAGGAAGTATTGTCTCACTCATTCGTTTCGGCTACGTCGAGGGCTTGCGTCCAGGAAAACACTTTTTCCAGCAAAGTGCAAAGTTTGCACTGTACAGTACCATTGAGCCCGGTCTGGGCATCACAGCCGTCAGCTTTGCAACTCTGAGACCGCTGTTCAAAAAGTGTCTTGAAGGAGCCAAGTCGGTCTCTCATTCTCAGGGTAGTCGGAGTGGCAGAAAGATGGCTTCGAGCGCACAGGACATTCAACTCAAGGGGCTTCCCATCTCGAGGTCCCGACCACGCGACGGATTCCAGACGTTTGGGGGTTCGGATGACGGAAGCTCTCAACATTGGACTGAAATTTCTGTCGTGTCTTCAGACTTGGAAAAGGGGCACGATAATAGATGGCAATCGAACTCGCGACCGCGTTGAACTTGATTTCTGGATGAACATCAAGCTCCAAACCCATTGAGAACCGCCATCTCATGTTCCTTATATGGATAAATCCATGTCCTTCCGACCCATACCTCATATCTCTCTCCTTCAGCAGAAGTGATGGAGCAGTGTCTACCCAGCACGCGGTCTTGAACAGGACAGACAACAGCCACGTGGATATTCAAACAGGCGATACTCGGCCATTCCACACAACTCCAGTCTGCGTATGTTCCTCAAACATTTCCACGATCTCATCGCAAAGACCAGAACCCTCTCGAGCACAGATGCCGACTCTTGTCAAGTACAACAACCCCAGTGCAAAGCAGCCATCACGATCCACATCAGCCGTACGAGATAGTCATCGGTGTCTGTGACACACATCACATCAGAGACAACAGATCTGCATACTACCCAAGCTAAAGACGAGCACACAGCGTAGAGATAGCGGTAGACAGTACGCCTCTCTTCGCATCTTTAATGCATGACAAGCTATAATGTAGATGTAATAGCTCGTTGCCATCCCTATCAATGGGTCACATATCAGTGATGAGGGCTAGAGAGGCAAACAAACTACTCATATAAGAATATATCAGGAGAGTCTATAAATCTTGTATAGACGTATCGAGAGGAGAGATATAGTATTGGTTAGAACATTGTAGCATAGATACCAATCGAGCTAAGCGCCATCTCTGCTTTTCTTCTTTTCCGGTCCTTAGCTGGTCTGTTTCTTTGCATTATTTTTTTTCGCTAGTAGTAAAGAAGTACGGCTCTGTCTCGCAATGTATCGGTCCTTTTGGGTTCTACCATGTATGTTTGCGGCAAGTCTGTTTTTACATTATAGTATCTTGTCAGAGCGCTTCAAGCCTTAGCGCATGAGTTCACAAGTACGGCCCAAATAGTCAGAGCTTAATATCATATCGTGATGGAAGATAGCGAAACCAGTGCTGGATGAGATGATACTTAGGCAGCATGAACGACATGGCTGAACGTAGAAGTTTCGATGGCGACTGCTGAGAACGATGTTGGGCTAGAATCTAGGTATCATGATGAGATGACGACAGGAGTGGATGCAAGGAGCAGAGCGATATAAGACTAATGGTGGAAACCCGGTGGCCTGCAATGACTAGTGACGAAAATCAACTGCGGTGGTTGGAAAGCGGCTTGTAGAAAGAACCAAGAACCCCTGATAGGGTCACATCCAAAGCTACCAGTATGGAGATATCCAATGCAAGATATACGAGTGATGGATCGATGGGGGAAATATACTTCTCAAATGACGTGTGTAAACACGCAGCGTGTATGGTCAGATGAAAGGTGGTAACGTTGGTATCTTGTTAGCGCCAAATCAGTACTGCAACCAGGCGATGATGGATGCAGAGTGTGCGGTCGTGAAGAGTTGTAATTCGATATATGGAGAGTGGTAGCGGGAAGGTATATGTGTAAGCTGATGTAGAGCGTCCGCGTGCAACGGCATGTCAAAGTGACAATGAGTGAGGAGATGGAAAAACGTGTCAACCGCATTTCCTAGGGCAATGAGGAAGTCCCGCTCGAGCAATACCTACCCGTTTCGTTCTTAAACAGCTTGAGTTGTTCTTCTGTGGAAGTCATGGCCGAGCAGTGTTTACGTTTCGTTCTTGTTAACCAACATAGATCTTCCCCGAACTAACAATATGAACATCGCAGTCTAGTAGTGCCTGCCACTTTTTACATCACACTCACCATCCTCGATACTAACATCAGGATATTTTGTCGAGTTGTTCATCTTACTATATGACTCCTTTCAAGGATGCAAGTCCCAAAGGTATGGTCGTGAAGTTCATGACGTTGGTGTTCTCAAGAGCCAGAGAACACCGTCTCGACGATCACGTCTGTGGAGTAATGGGCTGTGCTTCTGTAATTGTCTTGTTCACCGGCAATGCAACAAGCAACATTGTTAAATAGAGCGAAGAGCCATTCTACAAAGTCAGTATACATGCTGAGACAGCATGGACCGTGGATACCCACAGGATGATCGATCTATAATTAGGATGAATAGAGACCAGGGTGATTGTGGCAGCATCGTCCAAATTTGAGATTCGCAGTCAGCGACAGGTCGGTTAATCAGCCTTTGAAGGATGGACAGACAGCTGCATTGTGATCGAGAAGGCTGTTGCGATAGCATGGTCGGCCTCGAAAGGAGTACTCGATAGAGAAGATGCCGAACCTGGAAGCGGATCGAATGTACTTCTCACGTGCTAGGACCGACACATCGTGTTTGCGAGGAAGCACGATAGCTTCAGCCAAAGAGCGCTATATGCATCTCTACATCTTGATAGCTTTTGATCTCGCTATCTTGATGTGCCAAAGACCAATCTCGAGGAAAGTTATATATGCGGTGGGCAACGCGCCTGAGATGGCTAGCAGTCGGAACTGTAATGAAAAGATTCAACTGCCGCATCTCTCAATCGGATTCCCGGTTCCGAGAGGGTCCATTGCTCTTCGCTGGTTTGAGGCAGTGTTCGTCGGTCGGATGTCGAATTATTCATCAACGCGAGTGGTGCGCGGACGTGGGCCGGCTTGCCGATTCTTCTCGACGACGCATCTTGCAAGTTGGACACCTACAGTGCTCGGCTAATATAAGCGTTTTGATACGAGTTAAAGGCGATCACTTTGCGCAGCGAGATTCTTCATTTGACGATTGGAGTCTCCACTGAAAATTCCATGCTTTCTCCACACCACTCTCCATGGTTGTGTTGAGGACAGGCTGGGCGATGCTCTCTGCCTCTCCCATCGCCGTGAAAGATGAGAACCACACACTTCAAAGCTGTCGCATGGTCGTTAGAACTATGCATAACAGTATTATAGCATTGTTGATGACGCAGAGCGAAAGGTGGTTGATTGAAAGTAGTTTTGCTCTGTAGCCCTGCAAGCCACCGCCGTGATCCGATCGTTTCATCCTCTTGCCGACCAATGGGAGTCGAGCGGTCTCTCGTGCCGTCCATGAGGCCTTTTTCCAAAGTTCAAACCCTTCCATTAATGACGTCGCATGCAACCCATGACATCGTTGTGTCTAAGAATCATCGTCCGCGGCAGGAATTGGTAAGTCCTCCGTACTGACGATGCGCTCGGCAGACGAAATATCGATCACGGGTCTCGCGATGGTTGCTCGGTGCAGTTGCATTCCGAAGGCCGTGTCGTTGACCCTAGGGCGGTATGACCTCAGTCACGGATCCTGCCAAATGATGAATTGAGCGACAGCAGAAAAAAAGAAGATCCGCTTTTGCTTTATATATCGTAAGTTCTCCATACACACTCCACATACCTAGTACTGTTCTTCGGTCCTTTTCCCACGTTTTGCTCTATCCCACACTACAAACCCCAAACTTCTCCACATTGGCCATAGTCTTGTAGACGCCAACATGGGCATGTTCAGTAAGAAAGAAAAAGATGATGCCTCGTTCCGCAGCGGTGCAACGACACCGCCGACGACGGCGCAGCGAACCATGGACACTGCAGAAAAAGGAATGGAGGACAACGGACCTATACACATTTACAACTTTCGAGTCATTTTCATGGTCTTGATCGTTTCCCTTGGAGGTCTCATCTTCGGATTTGACACCGGTCAGGTAATGATTTGATGAACGAGCAATTGAGCCTCGCTAATGCTAACGAACCAGATTTCCGGCTTTTTGGCCATGCCAGATTTCTTGAATCGCTTCAGTGAGAACGGAGAGTTCACCCCCGTGAGAGAAGGCACCATTGTCGGTCTGTTGTCGATTGGTACCCTCCTTGGTGCCATTATCGCTGCACCCATTGCCGACAAGTTCGGCCGCCGCATGTGTATCCTTGTTGGAAACATTGTTTTCTGGATCGGCATGATTGTGCAGATGTCATCAACCCACCACTGGTACCAAGTGGCGATCGGTCGTTGGGTTGCTGGACTCGGTGTTGGAGCGCTTTCTGTCCTGACCCCCATGTATATGAGTGTAAGCTTGATCTAATGACTTCGATACTACCAGCAACATTCTGACTTTGCTATCAGGAAACTGCTCCCAAGAACATCCGTGGTAGTATGGTATCGTGTTACCAACTCTTCATCACCCTCGGTATTTTACTCGCGGACGCTATCAACCTCGGTACCAAGCACATCGACGGCCCAGCTTCTTGGCGTATCACCATGGGCATCGGTTTCGTCTGGTCTGGAATCATGGCTGGAGGTATCTGGCTGCTCCCCGAAAGTCCTCGCTGGGATTATCGTCAAGGAAAGGTCGAGAAGGCCAGACAGACCATCGCCAACGTCTATGGTGCATCGCAGAATCACTCGGCTGTCAACAACGAGATTAGGGAGATCAAGGCCAAGTTCGACGTTGAGAAACAAGGTGGCAATCACCCCTGGTACGAGGTTTTCACTGGTCCCCGCATGGCCTACCGTGTACTCCTGGGTGCCGGCCTTCAAATGTTCCAGCAACTCACTGGTGCCAACTTCTTCTTCTACTACGGCACAACCATCTTTGATTCCGTCGGAATAAGCGACAGTTTCGTCACCGCCACAATTCTCGGTGCTGTCAACTTTGTTTGTACCTTCGGTGGTCTTTGGGTCGTTGAGAACATTGGACGCCGCAAGGCTCTCATCTTCGGTGGCTTCTGGATGTTTGCCATGTTCATGGTCTTTGCAAGTGTCGGACACTTCCAACTTCAGCCAAAACTTGACCAAGGTGGCAACGACAAGACTGCCGGAACCATCATGATTGTTTTCGCTTGTTTGTTCATCGCTGGCTACGCTAGTACTTGGGCTCCTATAGTATGGTGCATCGTCGGTGAGCTGTACCCTACTCGCTACCGCGCAAAGGCTATGGGTATTGCCACTTCTTCCAACTGGGTAAGCACATTTTATCATTTGAAGCCTGTGAAGCCTGTGAAGCCTATGCTGACAACAACACAGATCTGGAACTTCCTCATCGCATTCTTCACCCGCTTCATCACCAACGACATCGACTATATGTATGGGTACGTGTTTGCAGCTTGCAACTTTGCCGGCGCCTTCGTAGCCTACTTCTTCCTCTGCGAACACCAAGGCCGTACTCTTGAGGAGATCGACACAATGTACATCTTGCACGTGAAGCCTTGGAAGAGTTCCAGCTGGACACCGCCAGAGAACGAGGAACTGGTTACTGCAGATGCTCTGGCTCTTACATCAGGTGCTCGCGGTATCAAGAAGGCAGATGCCGCTGGTATGGAGAGTGAGCGTAGAGTGGAGAACATGCAAGTGCCGGCTGCTACTGCTACCCATGGTATCCATGATGTGTCAGGTACTGACTTTGTGCCTGAGAGCACGAGGGCTGCTGATGGCCGTCCTCCGAACATTGGACAGTAAATCCGCCGTCTGGTTTGAAATGGTCGTGGAAGGGAGAAGGCCTGGAGCTTTCTACATCCCTTTTCAACCTGTATGTATTCTAATATCTGTACAAATATAATGACGTTACTTGTGTCTTATCTGTTCTCTATTCGGGGTGTCAACGATAGTCCGCCAAGCTGTAAATGCACTCGAAAGGGGTAGTCGTTCCTTGCGAAAGTACATCTCCGACCTTGAGAAAGATATAACGCATATGTTGCTAGTTGTAAACATCTGCTAGATAAATCGAAGGCTATGATAAAAGAATGAGAAAGTAAGCGCGTATGCGCTATATGTATGCTATGCGTATGAACGATTCGTTGCGTCTCGTCGTTACCACCAAGCCCCTCGAAGGGCTTCCTCGACTCTCCTCTTGTGTGTATCTTTCCCTTCGTTCATTATTGGTCATTCGTAGACTACGACCATCACACTCCCGACCATCACTGATCCACATGTCGTCCATGATCGAGCGAGAAGTATGTTTCACCGTCCTATTGGATCAAGCATGCATCCGAAGCACGACTCAATCTTCAGAGTTACACACCCATTTCCTCTGCACGATCCTGATGGCTTCATTCAAAGTCTTTGGCGTCCTCAAGTCCTGCAAGATCTTCTCGCAATCCTCGGGACCAGCATCCCTCACGAGTCCCAGAATGGTGGCGTAGCTTTTGAGTCGTTCTCGTTTGGCGGCTTGGCTCGATACGCCTACTCTGGTCGAGTACTCGCAAGATCTTTCTTTTAAGACGCAGGAGCTGCAGGCTGGGCGTTTGCCATCGCACTGTTTGTGTGGTGGTTAGTCGAGGTTGTGCAAGGATATTGCTGTGGGGGAGGTCAAATCGAACCTTTGATTTTCGCCGCTGACATGATGAGCAGGCTGCTTTTGTGATGCCTTTGCGCTCTTTGGTGACTCGGCGTCGTCTTGGAACTACTGTTTCCGTAGGCGGGTCTGGTGTTGCTGAGTGTTGCTTCGATCGTTCTGATCCTTGATCGTTTCCGTCTACTAGTGAAGGTGATGTCTGTGGTGGCGTGGGATGGAAGTTCTGTGTTGTCGAGCAACGTCTCTCCGACGATGGAGCTGCATCGGATTCGGGCGATGAGGTCGTCGGAGTGCCTCCAACAGATGGCGATGGTGGCCCCGGACTTGATGCTGAGGTCGAAAGGACGCTAGCACGTCGTGGGTTGAAACGGATAGGTTGCTCTAGAAACTTTGCAATATCCATCTTGTATTCGACCAGGTAATGAGTTGATGGCGTTTGGTCAGACGTGCTTGAGAAGCAGCTTTAAAATCGATCCGTGTCTGATCGATCCTTCTCAATGCAACGAATAATTCGATGCCGTCAAGCTTGGCAGACCGAGCTATATCGGGTGGACTATGAGTAGCGAAGCTCGTACCCTAACCAAAATTGAGCCGAAGGCAGGGAAGAATTGAGAAAGGTTGAGCCTGGATGAGGGCAGTCAATATATAGCATCAGAGAACATGCAAGCTACCATTAGAGGCTTCCAACTTTGAAAGATGCGGTTCCTCTGAAGCTGCGCGGTGTGGTTGACACGGCGGGTACGGAGTCTACCCCGATTCAACAAACCATCTGTACAGACTCTTTTCACGTTCGACGGTTAGCGTGGTGTAGCGCGGCAGTCTACCTTCCTGCATAACAAGGGTATGCGACCAATGGTAATGCTCACCAAACTGGTTATAAGCAATTTTCAAAGCTCACACTAATCGTCGGACGTGGGAATAGTCTGTCCCCTCCTTGCTTCTTGGGCCCTTTATACATGAGGGCCGGCTCCCCGGGCTGATGCAGAGCTGCATATGATCCTCAGCCCAAAAAGCCTGTGGAATCAATTGAGAGTCATTATGAGCGATGCTTCCCCTCGGCGCCAGGTCCGAGAATTACCACAAGACTCCACTTTTCTTGCTTGTCTGAGCCTAGCACTATCAAGCGCGCATCCTTGGATGATGTATCATGGCCCTAGATGCATGCCGAATCGGAATTCACTCCAGCATGCCCCGCACACGCCATGACACTGTCATTCCTGCTTTATAGTGGTTAATTCCACATGCGAGCCATGGCAATTTGTAACGCCGACTTTGCTATATTGCGGCAAGTTCTCTATCTACAGCCGAGCCGCGTGAACGACACACTGGTGGTTCGAGCAGTGAACACTCCTCAATTGCCGGAAACTCGATGGCTGTAACGCGGTACTCTGAGGTTCAGGTCAACAGTTTTTGTACTTGGACGGCAGGGTTAGCTCGAATCCTTTGCCGCCATGCTTTTCCATGTGAGTTCCAACGCGAAGATCCACATTCCTTTTTCATGCGTGTACTTTCGATAGCCCCACCAGACGCGATTGAAAGCAATTTCAGCTGTCCTGCCTTTGCAGCGATACACACTGAATGTCTCATTCAGCCAGGATCTAGCCAACGAAAAATGTGTGTCAGTTCATGTGCCCTTACATAAACGACTTGAAGCCTGGAGGCTGAAACCACAGCACATTTTGCATGGACAGCCTATCATCATGACAGCGACGTCCTCGCAACGATCCGAACTCATAAGCAGTTGAAGCTTTGACATGCGAGATCCAATATGGCCAAGGGCAGCATCGCGAAACGATCGAACCAATAATAACGCAATCATCTTTGCATGCGATACCGAGGGTCGACGAGGGTCGCGATCTTAGATCAGTGAACCTACAAACATAGATCTTGAGCAGCGGAAAACATCCTGGCGTTATGAGGATCGTTCACCTGAGGCTCTCTGGACGAGGAAAACGCCTGTCAGTATAGGAAGACGCAACTTTGATCCATGTCAAACAGGCATAGGGGAAGAGGGAGAACAGGAGCATACGTCGGCTACCGATACTATGTGGAATGTCCCAACGATCTCAGGCATCTGTATGCCTGATGACAATTTCGGTTCTTACTGAGGACTTCTGACTTGCGTTGTATCCTTTTCGTTCCTATTTCGGCGAACCGGTGTGAATGCCGATTGATATATATGACTTCCCCGCACATGTTACAATGCTCCTGCATCTCTTGGTGGGTCTCAGTGCATGCTCGTTCTTGACAGCAAGCCACTGGCAGGAACCATGGAAGCCGTTCACAATTGGCAGGTCGATCTTTACTCGAGTTACTGGAGTCGAAACGAATCGGCATTGATCGCAGTGAATAGTATATGGCATATCTGTGGTTCGAGGTCGGCAGAAGACATTCGCACGCACGCACGCACGCACGCACGCACGCACGCACGATGCGCTATGCTGTCTCTCAGCAGCCACCTTCTAGGCTCCAGGCGTGTTATTCTTCTGACTGCCGTGACAATCGCAAGAAGTATGTTGCATCGCTCGATCATGCTGAAAGCAAGCGTCAGTTGCGAAAAGACTGCTTGAAATGCTTCAGTGCAGCGCTCGGAGCACTATGGACGCGGTATATCGTCTGTCAGATGATTGGTAATTTATGTTTCTGCTTCGGTTCGCGACATTGCGCCGAACCAACCCGAGATTTCTGTTTGCAATACTTTTTCGGGTTCAACCTTGTTGCCTGGCATCCGATCGATTGTATTATGGTTCTGCAAGATTGTGGACTAGAGGCCTTGAAGTGAAGTTGACAGAGACAAAGTATGCCCTCGACTACACAAACGCGCACAGAGATGTCAAAGTCAGCTCGTCTCCATAAGAACTCCGACTTTTCGGACAAGCTGTGCTCAGGGCGAGTTGGCACTCTGCAATACAGACCAACTACCATTCTAAACTGGCTGCTGAGATCTCGACTGAGGTCGTCATGGAGGTGTTGTAAGCGCTCGCCTGACTTTTGTCGTGCTCATAAGAGTCAGGGATGCTTTTGAGCACAGTCCCGCGGGTCTCTGTACAAACGATGCCCAAAATGAGAGAAATTGAGAGTGTTTCTGTTGCGGCTTCTCTGAGAGCCGACTCCCCAGACCGAAGAATGTGCATGTGCGTAGGGATGTAGTTCGCTACAGTAAGACACACGCAGTATGCGACGAGGTGAACGGTTGATCAAGCTTCAGAAAACTAATGTGGCAGTAATCTATGAGCAGAGCTTCGTATCTGTTTGCGAAACTTCGGGATCTCCTGATGACAGCGTGTTAAGCTTCGAAAGATGCAAAAAATGGGTCGTATGCTGCGGTAGCACTTCAGATCATAGTTCAAGGAAGTCAATATCCTGGAAGTAGGTTGTACGTTTGCAGAGCGAAAACAACATCTACACCATGGAGTGATTTGCTTGGGTGGTGTGATAGAGACATAGGCTGACATGACATGAGGAGGCGGAAGCAATAATGCAGCTTCTGAGCCGACTGGAGGTTGATATCCGATGAGAGATGCAGAGTCGTCCAAGTAGACACTCAATTGTCACCGTACTCATCTCCGCCCGTCGAATTGCAGTTCGAAGCGGGTTAAGAAATACAGAATCTAGGGGAAGCGTTTTAAAGAGATCGGCCGTAAAATCCGGTGCACATAGCGATTCGTGTGATCGACAGATCACTCGCTCAGCTGTCTGATGGTAGCATAGATAAATCCGGATCCAGTGTGAGGCTGACTATATACACCCAATCCAGGAGTTCTTGGAAACTTGGCTAGCCCACGGTGCGCACTTGGAGTTGCGGGAGGAGTGCATTATTGCTGATTTCAACTTCAGAGCATGAGAGGCCGAGATTAAGGGATGTCCCTAGCTGACGGGAAGTTGTATGGAATTTGGTGTGCGGCTACACGATGAGACGGCCGGATCAATCCCTTAAGTGAAACATAGCCACATTTGACCCTGAGAAGAGAAATCTTTCTGCACAGAGCTGAGAGGCTTATCGAACGCGAGTGTCGAGCGACAATCTCTCGGGCACCTTCATATCAACGGAGCCTTTCATCAGGTCCTTGAACGCGCTCAATTCGTCAGAAGCAGTAGACACCAGATGGGGCTTGGTTCGATCGTCTATGCGAACGCAGGCCTCGAGAACGAATGCGCCGCTAACGTCTAGGGGGCTGAGAGATTCCAAGGGGGGTAACGTGGTCAAAGGGGTCTGTTGAGGCGTGTCGCCTGCTCTCAGGAGACGGAACAACGTAAGCACCATGTTCTTGTGCACAAATCTGTGACCTTCGATGAAAAACTCATTTACAAACCTATAGTAGTCAGAGACCGGAAGCGAAAGCATGTGTCAGAAGGGGTAAAATCTTACCCGTTATTAGTAGGATCCAGGAAGACGCGTAGTTGGTCTGTATCCAGCACAGTATCTGTTGCTTGTCGTAGGATGATAGTCTTGATCTCGGGTTCTGGGGTCTCTTGTGTCTTGATCCTCCATGTATACGCAGGCCGGCTAGCATTCGCGTTGGTTTCAGACTCGAGCAGAACTTCAGAGTCCTTGCCAAACTCAGACTGGTCGACCTGACGGACAAGATGTTGAAATATGAGTGGCTGAGGTTTGACGGGCTTGTTTGGGAACTTTTTATTAGGCTTATTATCTTGGGCGGAGCGCATGGGTCTGTAGATCAGACGTCTTTCAAACAAAGTCTGAGGTTGCATGGCAGCAATGCCAGCGAGAATCTTGAGGACTTGATCATGGCGCTCGAGTGGCACCTGACCATAGAGCAAGAGCTCATGCATTGCACGTGAGATCCAAAGACGGCTAAGCGAGCCAAAAGTTCGCAATCTTAGGCAGAAAGTGATAGGTCCTTTTCTTCACTTAACCAAGCAGAGGCTGCAGAGCTGAGCGGCAGGACTGTCTGGTTGGTCGATCACACGGTGTCACTCTCTGATTATGGAGCAGACTCGACGAAAGTGGAAAGACGACCGGAATATCGGCAACGTTCTGAATCCTCTCCAGACGCTTTGGCAGAGTGAAATTGGCGGAACAGAAGCGCAATCAATAGGCACGACGGATGAAGTGACGAGAGGTCGGCTTACCCCGTGGAGGAAAAATCGGAGCTGGTGGAGAGAGTCGGCCGAAGAGAAGACCGAGGAGAAGTTCGGTTGCGTGGTTGTGTGATGGGATGCCGGGGAAGAGCGACCGAATGCTCGGGGGCAGCAAAGATAAGGCAGGAGCGATTGCTGCTTTGTCAGAGGGGCTTGTCAGAGGCGGCTCTTCAGGCAGAAAGCGCATGGGATGTGGGCAAACGAGTGGTTGAAAGTCAAGCCGGCGGAGGTCGGGTATTCAGCGCGGCCGATGTCGTCTTCGCGCTGTTGCAGTTGCGGCGTGATACCAAGGCCATCTCACACCATGCCTGCACCTTCCTTAGCATGATCCATAATCCATTGACCTGCCCCGCACCGACGTCCTTTTGTACAAATTTCTTCTCTTCCTTGTGAAGTTGTGCCTGCCCATCCATCTCTGCCACCGTCTCTCGACTTTCCAACTTGTCCAAACTCCAATCTCCATCTTCACTAAAGCCCGACTCGCCGAGCACGCCCAGCTCCACAGCTTCCAACTTTCCCCCCCAAGACTCGATCACTCCCTCTTCCATCTTCGCACCCACACGGCAACTTGTCCAACTCAGAACACCCACAACAACCGCATTCTCCAAAATGAACGCTACACGCACCCTCTTCGCTCGCCAGCCCATGATCCGTTTCCTCGGCAAGAGATCAATTCCCAGCAGTTCGTAATCTCGCATCAAAGCTCCAACCATGCCTTCTAACACATGCGCAGAGATTGACCACACTCCTCACGCTCATCCCGCCGCCCCCACTTCTGACCTCCCCGAATCTTTCGCTTCCTACAGACAGAAGGCCCAGCAACACGGCCCACTGCACCGCCAGACCGCCGCCAGCCAATACGGCGGCTTCGTCGGTGGTAAGCCCGGAAAGTCGCTCGGCCCTGTTGAGCCTGCATCTGGAGAGTTCTTCGACCGTAGCGACCTGCCTGCCCGCTTTGCCAGAACATCGTGGACCGCAGCTGAGATCGAGGCCATCGAGTCCGGCGGTGCTAGCATGTTCGCATAAACGACCGAAATCTTCCCTTCGATGATGAACAAAAAGTCTTTTTTTAGCCATGTGCAATGAGGAAAAGCGAGCGTCTGCAGGCAAGCGCTACATTCTTCCGCTGCCAACTCAACCTACACAACCCCTTACGACACTCGATTTCACGGATACAAGACGATTTCGGTCAGCTACTTCAAGAGCCTGGCACATTGCACATGAGCAGATACGCTACGGCGTGCCATATATCCACGCGCCGATTGCTTGCTCGCGATCCGCTGGTGAGGACCAACGCCGCGACAAGACCTGAATGTCTTCGAGAGATCGACATGTCGAATCCTTGATCTTTCAGTTATGTATATAGGCTGCACTTTGCAAGCAACTTAGCTACCATGTCCAACTCGACAAAAAAATGAAACTAGCATCCGCTGTAAACCCTCAAAAGCTCGTCATCATGTATTGATCTGTGAAGACGCATGTGAAATTCGCCCTGCTTCGTGCCTGCCTGCCTCGAGATGATTACCCAATGCGGCCAACATTGGTCGCGAATCACGTGGAGAGGAGACGCGACGCAGACACGTCTTCCGATGGCCTTGACGTGAACACTTTCACAAAGTGAATAGTGTAATGCTGTTTACAAGAGTACAAGCACGCAGGTTCCATTCGTCGACCTCCAACTTCGTCTCTGCATACCCGAAAATGCCGCCTACTCTCAAACGCCTGGCTACAGAGGACGGAAGCGTCTCGCCCCCACCCCTAAAGCGCACAGCACCCACAGCCAGTACAACCACGAGTACTTTGTCGAATGTGTCAATCATGTGGAAACCATGAACTAACAAATGGGTCAGGCTCGGCAGTTGCCAACTTCTTCAAGCCAGCTTCCCAGAAGGACCCCGAAAAGGTTGCATGGAAGATCATCGACAATACACTGCTGTACTGCAAGTACGACAAGACCGATAGCTTTGCTGCAGATAGACCACGCAAGATTGCAGCCTTTGACTTCGTATGCCATCATTCACGGTCCAGCACAGCCGTCTCTGACTTGTGTAGGACTCCACTCTGGTCGATGCTAAGTCAGGCAAACGCTTTGCCACAGACGGCGATGACTGGAAGTGGTGGCACAGACAAGTGCCTTCAAAACTAAGGCAACTTGCCGAGGATGGGTAAATTCATGTATCTCATGCTATGGAATTGCCAACTGATCGTTTCAGATATCTACTAGCAATCCTCAGCAACCAAGCTGGGATCAGCATGAACAGCGCTTCCAAGACGGTCAACTCAGACAGGAAACGGCTTGCCGACTTCAAACAGAAGGTCAAGAGTGCCCTTACACAACTCGACCTGCCTATCGTGCTCTATGCAGCTACCGACAAAGACAAGTTCCGTAAACCTCGCACGGGAATGTGGGACAAGCTACTGGAAGCACAAGGGCTGTCCCAAGATGGCGACGTCGACCTCGAGGCCTGTTACTTCGTTGGCGATGCAGGAGGGCGAACATCAACCTCCAAAGCCATCAAGGCAGATTTCTCTTGCTCAGACAGGTCCATATCTCCTTGATTCCTCATTTGATACCGTACTGACCTTACTGAAGGAACCTGGCCAGCAACGTCGGCATCAAATTTCAGACTCCAGAAGAGTTCTTCCTTGGCGAAGATGCTCGACCATTCGTGCGCACCTTCGATCCAACCGCGCACATCTCACCAGTCATGACGAGCAAAACACATGCGAGTAGGTCTTCACATGACTCACAAACTTTGTTTGCGTGTTAACATCACGCAGGTCCCACAGTCTTTACCAGAGAGAACAATCTTGAACTCATTATATTCTGTGGAAGTCCCGGCGCAGGAAAATCGACGTGGTTTCAACAGCATCTCAAGCCGCTCGGTTACGAACGTGTTAACCAGGACATACTCAAGTCTGTACGTTGCACTTCCTTCTGCACCCCTTCTGGACTTCGAGTTGACGAGAACACAGAGAGAAAGGTGCCTGAAGGTGGCTAGGGAATTGCTTGAAGACGGAAAATCGGTGGCAGTTGGTATGTGTCTTCCAGCGGCCACGTCTCAAAGCATCAAACTGAGTACTTTGATCTAGACAATACCAATGCAGACGTCAAAGCTCGCGAGTACTGGACTCAGCTCGCAAATTCGCTCGAGATTCCAGTTCGATGCGTGCATTTCACAGCCCCTTCG
This sequence comes from Aureobasidium namibiae CBS 147.97, assembly GCF_000721765.1. Taxonomy (NCBI): domain Eukaryota; kingdom Fungi; phylum Ascomycota; class Dothideomycetes; order Dothideales; family Saccotheciaceae; genus Aureobasidium; species Aureobasidium namibiae. Next base: position 854,182 of record NW_013581197.1, on the reverse strand, counting down.
ACACTGTGCGAACACAACGATGCCTTTCGATCGATTGGTGGGCAACAACTAGAGGTACGCACACACGCTTCGCGGGCTGCAGGATACCGTGAAGAACATGCAGCATACTGACACTTTGGATTGGCGATCAGATGAACCCAGAATCGAGGGTCATGCTGCCGAGACAGGCGTTCACTGGGTTCGCTGCCAGATACAGCCCCCCGACCCTGGATGAGGGGTTTGTCGATATTACCAAGGTTGATTTTGAGGTGCGTTGTAGATCTATCTCCTCCCGCGTGCAAGATCCTGGCACGCAAGCAGCTGTGAATATACATGGTTCTTGCCGTGTCAGATCCTGGTCTAGCGAGAGTCGTGATTCCGTTGGCTCTCTATAGACTCGACCCCAGTCTGAACATGAAAGTGTAGCTCAACGCCTCATTTGTGCACACGAAGACCCATGAGGATCATCCACTGACTAGATTTTCGACATGACAGTTTTCCGGGACCGAGGAGCAGAAGACTGCTTGGTCGAAGTTCTGGGTTTGAGACATTGCGGAGAAGCATCCGGACTTTCACCTCCGTGGCCAGAACGTCCCGCTCGAACCCCGAATACGACACCATATCTTTTGAAGCAAGTCTGGGCGACACCGATAGCCATCTGCGAAGTGGCAGAGTCTAGAAAGGAAGGTCCGCTTGGGAAATCGCTTCGAGATACCACTTCTTCAATTCGATGTGGGATTTGTATTTTTCCGAAGCCTTTATCACTAATTGCAAGGTCTACCCGAGTCTGCCCTTGGTGGCATCGTCCGATGGTGGGACTGGAGGCGCCTGAGGCAGCCAACACTATTCTAGATCAGTTCGATTGTACGAGATGGCGTTCAACCCGTGAATAGCACAACAGAGTTTACTCAAGAACTATGGCACGACATGGATCAGACCCTTCGAAACGAGTAACGGATTTGCAAGTTGCAGGACAGGGCGGACGAGGAAGAGAAGAAGAATAAGGGCAAAGGGGCGCAGGTTGTTGGGGATGCGGCTTACGAGGATTGGTGCTACGGATCCTTTCCCTTCTTCGCCCAGCATCTCGGAACCGAGGGTCGATTAGATCTTTTGCTATCGAATCTCCATCTATAACCCGAAACCTTCTGCGTGTACAACGATACAATAGTCCCTTGCCGTTCAGAGGAAGTCACCTCGGTAAAGGTTTATGGACAGGGTTACCCCTTGCGGTGCTGTAACGCGAGACACGGCACGACAAGCCAAGCAAGCCTCCATATATTCATCCGCCTTTTATCCTGTTCAAATATGGCGTTCATGACACAGGGATGCATAATAACCCTTGGAGCGTTCGACGAGACTTTTGTCTCGATCGTCTTGCCGTGTTGGACGGGAAAAAGACAAGAAGAAGAAGCCTCCTCAGTCGCTGCGCCTGGTTTGCTTCGCTTAGCTTCCGCGTCGTCCTCTTGTTCAACCATTGTTTGATGAGGAAGGAGTTTATCAGTCAGCAATGATAGTGCAATAATCCTTTGGGCGTTTTTGAAAGTGTCCTCTACGTCAGGTTGTCCATTTACACCTTCTTTTTTCGGACGGAGATACCGAACCTTGCAAAGCAATAGTCTAGGTAAGTTATGCCGTCGTCGTGAAGTGGTGAAGAAGTGGAGGAGCTGAAGATGATCGACGGCTTTCACCCAGTTACGATCATTGAAGTTTGACAGCAATTCCCGAGGGTCAAGCGGAGGACAAACCGTCAACATCAACGATGTGCAAACGGTAGTGAAAGCTTCGAGGAACAGAGCAGATCACGTCAAACAGTAAAGTCCTGGCCGCGCAAGCAAGTAGGACGTAATCCATAATTACAAAAGCTGATGCGGGCCTCTGCCATGGCTTCTCTCCCAATCGGCTGTGTGCACTCATTGTGCTTGCTGCACTTGCATTCTCTGCTTTGCACTGCTAATCGACTGCAATCATCAAACACTCTTTCCATTTCATCATCACCCCAATGGATGTTCGATTTGAGTTGTTCACCTTCTGTCACTATGCATATGCTTTCTCTTAACCCAAGCCGCTTGTACCTGATGTACATTGTTCGCATATCCACCAGATCGGGTTCGACTGCCCTTTGGTGCAAAAACAGAGTTTTGGCCCTCAACGCAATCCGTTATGAATTCGTGGACGGTGGCTCGCGCCGGCGTAGAACCGAGGGTTGGCATCGCGTGAATTCAACCTTTTTGTCTTTGCACGATTCCGCTTTTTGCTCGCGGCTTCTCTGCTGGCGACGGGGAACTGCCGTGGCGGCGCCGCTGGACAGCGAGCGAGTGTCGGTCCATGAACATGCATCGTTAGCGCCAGTTGCCAACCACGTCGCTACATAACTGTCAAAAAGGACGGTTCGGCTGTGGACCCGCGGCTTGTCCACCTTTCTGCCGGTCGCAGTTCATGACTCGGGATGGGCCAAAGGGCTAAACGTAGAAGACGCTGCCCAAGCGAGAGACTTTGGCTTCATCACGTTGAGGTATCTGCTGGCTGGCTGGTTTCAGGCTTTCTACATGGGTCGATACAGTACTCTGCATGCTGTCGTCAGCAAAACTCAGTGCGTCTATCGGTGTTTCAACAATCTGGTCTGCTGGGGCGATGTTGGGCACCTGCCTCCCAGGTTGCTGGATCTCTTTGTCGTGAAAGTTCCTCGCTTCCCGTACCTGATCGGTACAGATGCATTGATTTCTATGGTTCGAGTGGGGTTGCCCGCAGGGTCGGCGTCCCCGCCGCATAGTAGCAAAATGGCCCACGCGACCATTGCGGTGTGCAGCCTGCCTTGACAAAGAACAAAGACCTGAGCTCTGAGGACTTTGACCGTTCAAACATGAAACATGAGGGCAAAAGGAACGAGGTCTCTCCCAAACCCCATTCTACAGGATGCCGTTGAGGCACAATGCAGCTAGAGCCGCTGTATCTGCAAGGACGAACAACCAAGAGCTGGGGTGGGTACACAAGAGCAGACGACAAGGGCAGAAAGGCGGGAGAAGGCACACTTGCAGCGGGAAGCTGTCCCGACCTGCGTTAAAGCCAGGTTGACTTTGCTTGGGGTGCCAAAGCGAAAAAAGAAGATTTGTCTACTTGCCGAAATGCTGCGTCTTGGGTGCAACGTGACTGGTTAGAAATCTTTCATTATTTTTTTTGAGCCGAGTTTTTGCCAAAGGGTTTGGTGTCTCTTTTTCTTGCCCTCGTCCACATGCTCCACCACGGCTGTCGGTGGGTTTGTAACGCCGTGACAAAACCTTTTGGCACACGAGGTTGAAGCGTGCATGCTTTTCGTCATTTGGCCCTAGCTCACATGTGGCCGTCGGTCTGGCCGTTTGTACCTGCGCGCGCTTAGGATTGGAGACGACGGACAAGTGACAGAATGCTTCGGACATGTCTGTCTGAGGTACAGCAGACAGGGGAAAGCAGGGAGACATGGGTCGAACAAGCAAAGACAGACCCTGCAGTGGAAGCTGTAGACAGGATAGAGGGACAAGCCCAAGGGTCTCTAAAGGGTCAAGACTGACAGAACAGACGACATGGTGCCAGCACCTGATCCATAGCACTTGAAGCGTGACCAGTGGTGGCCACAATTCCAAAGCGGCAGTTGTGGAAGGTCGTTGAGTGACGGGGCGTACAACAAGGTGTTCGTCAAGCCGAAGGATTTGACGGTTCTGGAGCGTCCAGGTTGTACGTGTGGCCGTTGGATGACAGGCAGCGGGCACACACGGCGCAAAAGTCAAGGGAGGACTGTCTTGTGTATCTCGTGCACCAGGTTCGCGCAGGTAGGAGCCTCGATGGCAATATGACTCGACAGGTGCCAGCATCGGCTACGGCTGCAGGTGGCTGGGTTGCTTGCAACAAGGGTGGTGGTTTTCCCGCTAGGCGCTCGTCTGGTCGAGGATGGAGAGGGGCCACATGTCTGCTCCGCGCCCACGGGCCTGAGCTCTCCGATGGCGACTACAGCGAAGGTTCAAGCATCAAAAATGCCATGGGACCCGCACGCTAGGGCCCAGTCTCTATTTTGCACCTCCGACTGACCTTTGATCGCCTGCTGCGTCTGTCTGTCTTGCCCACCTCTAGCTCGCTGTGCTGCTGCTGCGCTTGTCGCCGTTTTGCTCTGAGACATCTTTCTTCACGAACACCCTCCGCAACCTCTCTGCTCTCTCTCTCTCTTCACCCTCCCTCTGTTCCAGCAACCATTCTAGTAGGCGCGCCAAAGTGTCAGGTTTGACGTGCAGCCAACGGACGTCCGGCGTTTACTGTCTGCATCCACCCTCTGCTCGTGGCTGCTTGGCTCCTCTGCACCTTTTCTCTGGCCTCACCCCGGTTCCCATTCTAGGCATTCCAACCATCTCACACGACACACCATTATGCCATTTGCATCCGCTTTATAGTCAGGACGCCGTCGTCCTAGTTATCCGGCAGAGAATCATGCAACGCGCCAATATGCGACCATCTATGCTGCCGAAATTGATCGTCGCGCAAACGCCTTCAGCCGCAACGTTTGGCGAAATGCTCGACTCGCCATACTCCACCAACTCGATGCATTCCCGCAACTCATCAAACGCTTCTGACAACTACTCACCTCTAACCCAATCTTCTTCATTTCACGAACACGCACGCCACTCCAGCTCTAGCTCTTCATCTCTGGCCACGACTCCTCCAAAGCACGAACCTAGCATCGAATCACTGAACAACCGTGTCTCGAGGACAACTCTTCACGATCTCGTCGAGGACCCTCACGAGAGGGAGGACGGATTTGATCTCTGTGACTCCGCTTTTGAGTCCAACTGCAAATGTGGCCTCGAGCAAACTCATTCTAACCATGACATCTACCATCTGAGCGAAGCTGAATTGGATCCTCGTCTCTGTCAATCTGCATCCGCATTGGAACGACCCAGTCTGGACCTGGATTACTCTCTCGCAGATGGACCAAGCGAGTTCAACAGCGACAGCGAAACTCCTCTGAAGGTGGCCAAGACTAGGTCCAGAGCAAACTCTAGCGAGTCATCCGTTACTGGTCTGGCTTCTCGTGTGGGCAGCCGTTTGTCATCTTTCTCAAAGCGCCGTGATAGAACGCCAACCTCTCCTCCTACCATGGCTACTCGCCGACTCAGTACCAAGAGTGCTCCGGTCTCTCGCGTGCCGTCACGTGCTCCGTCTTTCCGTATGTCTGCTGTAGCCAGCCCAGTCCTTACCCCTCTTGATGTCGAAGCCGAGTCGACTCCAACACCAACTCCTGCCAATCTTGCTGTCGAAGCTACCAATCCTCTGGATATCCAGTTACCTCAAGCACATGAGCCAATTGATCGCAAGGCCCTGGCATCTACCCCTCTCCTTCCCATCCCTATCCCTGAGCATATTGATGAAGACGCAATTCAATCACCATTGCAGTCTCCAACTGTCATCGACAACGCTCAAGTAGCTCGCTTGTCCATGATCGGTCCATCGCTCTCCAGCCCAGTCCTACCTGAGATGGCCATGGTCGCACCTTCTCTCTCGGCGCATGCTTCTACCGCTTCACTGGGCGCAATACATTCTAGCCAAGTCATGTCTTCTCCGGACATCTCTTCAATGCACATTGTCAGTCCTCAAGACAAGTGGGCAACCAAACTTGGACATGCCAACTTTAGCGTTTTCCCAGAACCATATCTGCCAGAAACTTACAACATCCACGCTTGCCGCAAGCTCTTTGAGGACTGGGAATCGGCTCGCAGACAGTTCATGCATCAAGCAGCTCGTACGAGTGAACACTATGGACCAACTTCGCAGGTGTACAAGTACACGGAGAAGAAATGGGCCGAGATTGATGCGCAATGGAAGAGAAACCATGAACTGGTGGTTGCCAAAACAGCTGCAAATGGCGAGACACCAGTCTTCCAACCTCTGGCAGAGCCAGCACCTCTTACAGATCTGCCAGCTCTAGATGATCCCTTGAAATTCCCCAAACTTGAAGGTTCGGATATCGTCGGACCGATGGTCAAGTACGCAAAGATCAAGCAAAAGTCGTCTTCGAAGAAATCGGCATTCCTCAAGTTCTTCAACAGTGTGCGAACACCAGGTAACACACTAGGCCGCACACCGACTGGCCTCGGTCTGTGATGACAACAACAGCATCGCATGATCTATTCACATGTAACATATTCACCATACGTTTTTATCACGACTTTTACGACGCAACATGACGACGCCATTTGTTCTGCTTTTGAGTGCGTTCTTTCAGCGCCATGCCACTCCCTCTGTTCAGAAGGCGCGACGAGTTTCATTCGTCATCATGTGTGCAACATTTCACAGCAGGAGAAAAAAAGTTTCAAAGTTGGAGAAGAGGAGGGAGCATACTGAAGGATGCTGAAAGCAGAGTAGAGGATGTGAGAGATTCTTGGAGTCGTCAGAGCTGGCCAGCTTCTTGCTGCGGCCTTTCATGCAGCCATGTTATCACACCTGTGTGGTTCTGGCTGATGCATTTTCTTTTTTTACTTTATCAGTCACATGTGTGACGAACCGACGGCTATAGCCTAACTTTGAGATTTCTCGGATACAAGGACAAGCGCAGTCATTCTTGGAGGTAGTTTAGCTCATATGTAGCTCTCGCCAACCAGAATTCCAACAAGACTATAAGCACATATGATGTCGTTGAAGCTAGTGAAAATTGCAATGAATTGTCAATGTGGAGTGGATTCAAAAGGAGGTGCAAGATTGGTAAGAAGTGCAGAGAAGGTGTTGGAACAAGGACGCCGAGGGATTACGCATGCGGAAGCGGAGACAAGAACGGAAAGTGGGATGGAGGGCAAGACGCAATTGCCCGTAATAGCGGACGCATGACTGCTTTGCTGAAACATGATCTCTATCGTTCTTGCATGTCCTGCAGCCATTGCTAAACGCTACAAGTCACCAGAAGGTTTCTATTGATCACATGCAAAGGTCCAGCGGTTTCGTCGCACGTCATCAAGGGTGAAGGTCGTTTTGGGAAGAGTTAGCGGCCGCCCGAGGGGTCTATAATCGCCATCTTATCACGACATTCGTCGTCCTCTGTCTCTTGCCGACTCGAGAATGAGCCTGGTTCGCAACATGTCGCTTGACTCTGCCAACGTGGCTATGGAAAACATGTCCGACGACGATCAAATCAGCAGCGACCTGCCCGACTACAACGACCAGGCCATCATCGCCGACGAAGACGACATCGAAACCACCTCCATGGTAATCATGTCTGACGATGCCGGCCAAGTCTGCGCACCACCGGCTCGCATCGCCGCTCGTTTCTACCGCGACCCCAAGTCTCGCCAATACAAATCCTCGGCCGTTTCGTCCCGACGCAACTCGTTATCGTCAATACAATCACACACCTCGACCCGCTCGCTACGCCGCTCTTCGTCATGTCAGAGCAACTACATCGCACAACACCTACGCAGAGCATCCATCATCGAAGCCCGCAAAGCACGCCTCGCCGACCGTGCCGCCCATGCCGAAAAGGTCCGCCTACGAGCCGCCATGGCAAAGGCTGCTCCCAGAGGAGATGCCAGTGCTAGTGAGGAACGAGCACTAGCTGCTCAGATGGCTCGCGAAAATCACCTTGCCAAAGTCGCTGCTGCATGTGCCGAAGAGGTTCAGAGAGCAAAACAAAAGGCACAAGAGATCAAGACCAAGAAGCTCGAGGAAGAGAAACAGGCTCGCTTGGATATGGAGGAGAGAATGGCAGATGCAGACAGAAGGAGGGCTGAATACAAGCGGAATCTGACCTCTCGTAAATCGCGACGAGCTAGCGAGCTGGAGAAGAAACTCGATGATGTCTCCGAGGTGGACGACGACACGAGCTCAAAGCTGGATCAAGAGACGGCTGTCCTGAGGATACAACGAGCGTGGCGTGTGCGACAACGGAGATTGATTATACGGGCCTTCTCAGAATGCAATCTCAGCCTGAAAAGCATTCGCGAACGTTCTTTTGAAGAAGTAGGTGCTTTGCTCTCAGGGACACCCATAATTCAAGCCACCACTCGAGTCCTTCGTCTTCTCGCCCTACAAGATGTCGAGGACACTCCATCGCCTCAGCCTACCCGCACCTTCCTCAGCGCCTATCTTGTCATCGTCCATCCAGCAGCCGTATTCAGCCAGAATGGTGCTCAGGAGCAGCATCTCATGGCCACAGCTGGCGAGTTGGTCGAGTCTTTTGAATCCGCCATCTCTTTGCTTTCTCCTACAAATCACTTTGAGTTTCCTTCTTCTAGCCTTCAAGATCTGTCCCGGGTGTACACGACATATCTTTCTGCGTTCGATGCCTGGAGAGCCCAGGATTCGTCAGCTCTTGTCGAGACCATGGTTGCCTCGTTCGTCGAGCTTGATGCCATCTGGCAGACAGTCAAAGACGATACCCAGGGCGCGGTTGCCCAAGACTACCGTCAAGGTATTCGTGATAATCAGGTTATGCTTCTCAGCAAGATCCGAAAGCTGGCCGGCCCTGACCGTGCTGATATCCTTATCAAGAAAGCCATTGGTGAGAGCCGAAGGAGACGCGTTAAGAGGAGAACTCCTGCTGAAGTTCGTCCTCGTGCTGCTGCCGATGTTGAAGATTCCGTGACCGAGTCCTCAGAAGCTTTACCTGTTGTGACCGAGAACTTTGTACAAGAGTCAGCACAAAGCGATGCTGATTCACAAGACGACGTGAGGACGAACCTTGCTCGTTTGTTCTCGCCTATGCCGAGCAATCGTGTTTTGACTCACGAGCTCGCCATCGACAAAGATTTCCGCATCTCCCCGAATGCTCGTTCGGACATTCGGGATGTGATCAACCGCGAGCTTTGTGATGGCATGCGAGCCGGAGTTGAGCAAGGTATGGGTACTCCGTGGACAGTCGCTATGGCTCAAGAAATCAGAGCCAAGCTCGTACACATCGTGAAACCCGGCAACTCTATGCACAATTTCATTGTCGAAGCTCTGGATACGGATCTAATCTATCGACAATGCGAGCAAGGCATCTTCTCGTACGCCAGTTTCTTCTCTTTCATGGCTAATATCCTGCCCAAATTATGCGCACCTTTCCGCGATGCGCAAGTCAAGGCTCTGGCCGATGATCTCGAGTCAAGCGATGGCGAGGACATGGGTGCTATGATTGAGAAGCTCTTCCGCCTCTTGCACTTTATCGACTTGCTTTCGCTTGATTATTCCAACTTCTTGTTAATGAATGCGGCACCCGTCCTCATTCGAGAATCTGCTGGATACGAGTCACGCATGTTTGCAGCAGATATCGCCTCTGGAAAAATCACGCTGGCCTGTACAAGCCGCTGGTGGCGCAACGCGAGCGGAAACTTGTTGACCGAAGCCGACCGCAGGGATCCAGAGCAGGTTCGCAATCCTGCAGATAGACCTACAGCTCATCAGATATACACCCGCGCATTGGTCGATACTACCTTTGGGCAGGGTCCTCTAAGTGTTAACGACATGCCCGAGACTCTTGCCCTCGATGTGGAGCGTCTGTGCACCATTAAGCAGAAGGCTCTGCACATGACTACGATTGGCGCCATCTTGCTGGTGGCTAAGAACATGCTCAAACGAGACGTACGCAGTTCTTGGAAAGCCGAGGCTTCTCGTCTCTGGGATCTCCTCAGCAAGGATCCACCTTCCGAAACTACTTCGGAGGAGGACCTCGCAAACCTGTCCTCTGACGCCTTCAGCGTAGTCGAGAACGCACACAACCTCCCACCCTCCACCAAGACCGCATTGCAATCAGCAGTCTCTCGCGTCATCACCCAAGCCTCCACCCAACGCTTCACCGACCCCGTTGCCAAAGTTTTGGGGTCTAGACTCCGGAGCCATGTCTTCTCCCGCGTCGTGGCAAAGACTTCGGGTGAGCGGGTTCGAGCTGCAAGTGGTGCGTCTGAGGCATTGGCGACGGCTGGCTTGCCTGAGTTTGTCACGCATGTTGGTGAGATGGTCGAGTTGCTGAGGAAGGTAGCCGAGGTCGATTGGGCATCTCATGCAATTTGGTATGAGCAAATTGCTAGGGAGGTCAGTGGTGCCGGCGATGCTTGAGCTGGCCGAATACCTCCCGTCTTGTGAAGAGTCACCTTTCTTTCCTTGCTTTCTTTCGTCTGCAATATTTCTTTACAATCTCTGTCTTTTGCTTTTCTTGCTTCTTTGGACTTGAAGGGAATTGGAGGTCAACAGCACAATCCCTTCCAAGCTACTTTCATTCGGAGTGTATGAGGTGTGTACAAGAGCACAATGATGGCGTTGACTTGGGCGTGCTTTGAATCGACAACTCACGAAGATTGATACCACATGTTTCCATTCTATTTCTTTTCCAGTCTTTTTTTTTCCCCCTCATCGGTCAGTTGTAGTAATGAATACCAGTCTACGATATTGCTGTTTGCTTCTTCGACTCTTGATGTCTGTTTGCTATCATGTCACTTTTGCCTGAAAATCCCTAAGGTCGTTAGAATTCATGTATGTCTACCTTATTGCAGCGCCCCTGAATTCTTGGTTCTGTGTTTTTGGATCGCTGCAAGTAGAAAGCAGGGGGGTTGAAGCAAACGATTATTTCAACCCAATCTTTTTACGAAGAAAACCAAGTAATTATTGGGAAATTGGACAAAAGTCTGTTGTAGAAGCAAAGTTTCGACAGATGTGAGCGATATGTGTGAGCAATTTGATGTCGGAAGGGGGATGGAATGTGTCTAATAAGCGGAGAAAACAGAAACACAGGGGGTGTACAACAAGCGATAGGATTTGGTAAAGCATCGAAAACCCCCTCCTATACATACAAATGATGGAGAAGCGATTGGGATAGAAAGGGTAACCAATGCCAGTGATGCGGCAAGCAGCAAATAAAAGGAAAACGGTGCAGTCAGAAACAACAACAACAACAAACAAAAAAACATAAGAAGGAAGCAGCGATTGTAAATCTAAAAACCATGATGGAATGATGGTAGACGGAAGAGTGAACAATGTATACTAGAAAACAACAATGTAAGATTAAAAGGCAAAGCATGCAACCATTGGGCAAACAAACGATGGAAGATAGAAAGCAAACTTTGTACAAACACAGAAGCAACACCCTTGTGAAACAGGAGTTGACAAACTCAAAAACAGAAGAAGAAGGTGATCTAAAGATGCCACCACAGCTAGACAACGATAACAGAAACTGCTTACTTTCGTCTGAAACTGTAAAAGGAAATGTTCACATTGACGAGTCTATATGACTATGCGTATTCATGTCTTGCAAAGTATCATGTTGTCAAAAGTGGCTGGGTTTCCTTCCTAGTGTTATAGTAGTTATATTCCTTAATATGCATATAACTCACATTTGCATATATTACTTACTAAGCCAAATTAACCTTCTTTAGCATCTATAATCTAGCCCACGCTGGTATTTACTTTTTTGGAACTAGGGGCATTAAATGGAAGAGGTAAAAGCAAAGGTAAAAGAGTCAAAGAGGCTAAAGCATGAACGAAGTGACGAAGCTGAAGATGTGGCAAGTATGCGAAAGGTCAAGCGGAAGTGGTATAGAGTGAAGGTGTTTTATTCTGTAGGACCTTGCTTTTCTGAGAACGCAGGTCTGATGCGTATAATGCTTTTCCCTCTTCTTCCAATGCTTGTAAAAACATTACACGTAGCTTCTATGCTTGCTTCGAATGCGAAATCTGCTTTTTTCCCCCCCAAAAACGCCATGCTGATAAGGACAAATGCTTTTTACAATGAACACAACTCTTCCAAACGACCTATGAGTTGTCGCCGCAAGAGAAAGCGCTAGCACTGCCAGAGTTCTCCGAGATGTCAACGGCAGCACCCCAAACGCCCAAACCGCAAAGGGCGAGACCAATGAGTGCAATGGCAATATTGATGATGGTTAAAGTGATCTTCTTCCAGTTGGCAGTGAGCTGCTTCTTGTTCATCATAATCCACCAAGCAGCGGGCAAAATCATCGAGAACCAAGTGCAGAACAGAGCGCCAAGAAGACCAAGAAGTTGGCTGAAGACGGGAATGGCGTTTGCAATGACCCAAGCGACAACCCAGAGGATGATGGTGAGTCCGTACCAGCTGCCAAGCGAGCGGAAACTCTTCTCGTTCATGACGTTGGTCTTGCGCCAAATGCGGACGTATACATTCTTGGTGGCCACGTGTGCGTAAATGACTCCAGCGACGACAATAGTGGGGATGGCGATGCCGTAGGCGACTTTGCGGACGACGGGGCTGGCGGAGCCAATGGCGGGGGACTTGACATCAGTGCCGGCGAAACGGTAAATGACAACGGCAACGATGAGGTAAAGAGAGCAGGTGCTGATCTGTAGCATGGCCAAAGCCTTGGGGAAGTCTCTGGGTTTCTTCATCTCGGAGATGAAACCGAAGTAGGCGATGTTGGAGCAGAAAGAGACGAGGATGTTGGCAACGGCCACGACACCAGTGCGGAAAGAAGTCTGGCTCGAAGGGGTGACGGCATAAGCGTGAGCACCAGCGGGAGGGTCGACTCCGATGCCAATCATGGCGATGAAGATGGCGGTCGCGATTGACAAGCAAGAAGCGACTGACATGAGCGCAACATTCTTCATGGTTCGCGGGATACAGAGGATCATCGACACAACCATACCAACGACGGTGAAAACGATAGTGCAGGTGCCGTGATTGGTCAGAACGTTCATCATGATGGAGAATGTCAAGACGTGAGCGGACATGATGAAGACCAGGAGAATGATCTGAGCAGCCTCAGAAACCTCCTTTGCCCATCTTCCAAAGAAGAATAAACCGGCGTCAGCAAAGTTGTGCACGCCCATCGCGTGAATCTTGACTTGGTAGGTGACGTATCCAGTGTATGTTGTGAGAGCGCCAAAGAAGATGATCAGGATGACACCGGGGACGAAACCCATGCTGGCAACGACAGCAGGAAGGGAGAGGATACCCAACGAGATGGTCTCAGCAACAAGGAGGAAGCCAGCATTGAGCCACGTTAACGTCCTGTATTCGGTCTCGCCGTTGGCATCGTTTTCAAAAGGGTTGACCATCAGGCCCTCTCTCCTGCTGTCCAACGTCATAGTCTCATCTCCCTCGGGAATCGTGGCCTTCTCTTGAACAGGTCGCGGCGGCGGAGCTTGTTCCAAGTCTGTATTTGATGATGAGCTGACGCTGCCAGCGGTGTATCCGCCTCTTTTCTCTTCTTCCAATGCCATGGTGGCGATGAATCAGGGTTGGAGGCTTTGCGATGGAAGTCGGTCTTCAGGAAGACGATGAACCGAAGTGTCCCGGAACTGGTAGAGGGAGCGAGATTGATTGTAGGTGAAGAAAGTAAGGAAACAGGAAAGATGGTTAGAAGGCAGATGACGGAAGTATAAAAACTAGGTCAGCAGAGCTATGAGTCCGAATGAGCGAGACGTCAAGCAGCGATCTCGGAACGCATGGCCGACGTGTTTGTAAAAAGTCTCGTGCTCTGGACTCAAAGACACCGAAACATCGAGTTTCTATTACTTGAATATTATCAAAAAATTGCGGGTTAGTCAAGCGTTTGATGGAGAATATGGTCCAAGCTTCAGAGGCCATGCAAGTTGGACCACCAGAATGTCGAGGTTGGAAGGGGCTTAAGGGGCCAGAAGGAGATGAGAAACGCAGACGCAAGAGGTGGTTTTGCGTAGCCGACGAAAACAATAGAAAGGACCTACCTGGATAGACTTGCCTTTGTTGTTGTAAGTGTCAAAAAATTGGCATGGGCGTCGCGAGGTGGATCTCGAGTTTGTGACAGCCGAGTGGCAAGAGCGAACATCAAAAAAGCAGCGACGTCTAGGTAATAAATACCGAGCAGTATGATGCCATAGGTATTGCGAACTTCTCCAGCCATCAGGACTGATGCTGGTGAGAGGTCTTTTTGAAGAAAGCAGGCATCTTTATTCGAGTCATGACGATGTTTCGCGTCCCAGACTCGAGTTGGAGGCATTTCTAGCCAAGACGCCAAAGCAAAAGTGAAGTCCGATCTCGCGTCGCGGCAGTCAGAATTCGAAGGCGAGAAGAAACACCGGAGATTATTCCATGGCCTGAAGTTCTGCTCTGGAGTGCAGAAAAATGCCGGTCGGCGGTCGGAGTAAGTATTCGGAGTGTTCGAAGTGAGCAGTTCGGGGATTCGGTATGGAAGCCTCCTGCAAAAACCAAGGTCGGTCAACATTGCCGAAGGCGGGGTTTCGCGAAGCTCTCCAAAGCTGGCGCGTAAACTGCTTCAGAGCTCGTTCCTCGAGCTTCTCTTGAGCTTCTTGCTGACAAACAAGATTGCCAGCACTCTGTCGTTAGCACCGTTTAACGCGTAGACTCACTGATCGATCTCGTCGTCCGTCGCGGACCCATATCTCGTTTCCCCAATCGACTGCTCTCCGCGACCATGGTCGAACTTCGCAAGCGCAAGACTCCTCCTCCTGCTCCGGCGCCAGCACCAAAGAAGGAGCGCAAGACCAAGGCCGCCAAAGCGAACGGAAAGTCCGAGCCTGTTGCTGAACCAGCTGCGCCTGAGCCGAGTGCTGCACCCGTAGCCGCGCCTCAGCCGGAAACCAAGGCTGCCTCTGGAACACCCAAATCTGGGAATAAGATTGACTTTGAAGGCTTTGGTGGTGAAGTCGAGACCAATGACGGTCGTAAGGTTACGCTCAAGTCGCTGGTCGACGAGAGCAAGGAAGGCGTCGTGCTCTTCACATACCCCAAAGCGAGCACGCCTGGTTGTGAGTTACTTTGCTTTCGTCGAGACACTGTCTCTTCTCTGATTTGCTCTCTGCCTGAAGTCGCTAGTTGCTGACATGGTGACTCCAAGGCACAACCCAAGTTTGCCTTTTCAGAGACTCGTATGAACCATTGACAGAAGCCGGGCTCAGCATCTACGGCCTGAGCACCGATTCACCAAAGGCCAACACGACTTTCAAGGAAAAGCAGAAGCTCCCGTACCCTCTACTCTGTGACCCTTCAGCTTCGCTCATTGAAGCGATTGGATTGAAGAAGGCACCCAAGGGAACCACACGTGGAGTGTTCGTCGTCAAGAAGGATGGCGAGGTTCTGGCAGCTGAGCCTGGAGGACCAGCAGCAACTCTCGATGTGGTCAAAGGTGTTGTCTCCAAGATGGGCGGGTCCGGTGTCGGCGAGAAAGCAGAAGCCAGAGTGGTTGAAGCGGAGAAAGAGGAAAGCAAGAGCGCCGGCGAGACGGCTGCAAAGTTGTGATTATGAGATACGAGACATGGTGTGAATGAATACAAAGGTTGATAAGTTTTTGCAATGGCTGGACGAAAAGAATGAATTGACATGTGGAAGGCGTGATTTAGGGCGCGAGACGTCGAGAGGTAATCATCTTCTCGACGACGGCTCAGAGCCGGAGCAGGCGGGACGGCTTCCGTGTTCCAGACCTTTTACATTTGGTAATGGCAATTAACTGCAACCCTGATGGCCATCACAAATCATCGATGACATTCAAGTTCGGGTCTTGAGATGAGCAGATTCTTGCAAGATCAAAATGGGAAGATGTCTAACAAGCAAGGGATAGCGATAACTAGCAATCGATAACGCCCTCCCTCTCGTTCCCAGCAGAAGACGCCTACAGACAGACAAAGCTGAGCAACACGGCTGCTGAGATGTTAAAGAGTTTCCGGGACCCGAGCTATGTTCCGTAGACGAGGTTCATGACTTGTTCACAGTGTTGGCGAAGGCTTTATGCGGCATGAACAAAGAGCGTTGGTGGTTCGTTGGTGTTGATTTAACCATGAACCCCACCCACTGCGGGCTGGCACGGCATGGAGACCCTGAGTCTGTGTTTCTGTGTTGACGGGCCGCAAACAAAGAAAAGTCAAGTCATTCTTGTGATATCCAGTCGAATCGATTCAGCGTGGCCGTGGACCAGTCATCTCGGGACATGTCAGGGTGACACGCATGCCACTGACAAAGTGAGAATAACAGGCTACGACTTTGTTGACTCGGCGGGTGCGAGGCGCTGCGACTCGACACGCAAAGAGCTGCTTGCATACATACGTAACCAGCCCTGCACCCTGTCCATCACTCGACACTTGGATTCTCCTTGTTCTACTGCAAGCGTCTCTTGTTTCCCTCGATCATATACAAACATCTCTTTGCATTGAAAGAATCAAGTCGTCTCTGAACCAAGACAGGGCGGCCCGTCTGTTTCAGCATGAGGGCCTTTGCGCGAGGAGCGACTCGACTCCGAAGCACTTCGCTGAGTGCAGTCCCACCGCCGCGATTCTCTTCCGAATACATCAACGACTACGCCGACACTGCCGCCTCAATCCTCTATCGCTCGCCCTTGACTTCCGAATCCGGCCTACCCGTCTACATCCTCAATGCCGCCGCCTTCCCCGATGCCTTCCAAGTCGACTACGATGCCCTTCTACCCTACGTACTCGCCAGACTCCCAGGAGAGGAAGAGCTGATTGCAGGCGAAGAATATGAGATTGTCTTCTTCGCCGGTGGTCAAGCCGAGAGCGCCACGTCCGACAAGAAGACTGGCCCCGGCATGGGATGGTACCTGCAGGCATACCACGTCCTGAGCAGGGCAGTCCGCAAGAGACTGCAGAAACTCTATGTCGTCCACGAACGTAGCTGGGTGCGCGTCCTCATCGAGGTCTTTGGCACCATGGTCTCGCCAAAGTTCCGCAAGAAGATTGTCCACGTCTCCACCCTCACCTCTCTGGCTCTGCACATTCCCATCGAGAAGCTGCTCATCCCGCCGAGCGTCTACCTTCACGATCGCCGCCTCTCGCCCGACGTCCATTCGCCATACGTCAGTGGTCGCAGAGCTTTTGGCGCCAACGATCCCATGCCCCGCAACCTATACGGCCAGAGACGTCTGCCTCGTGTGCTGAGAGAAACAACCACTTTCTTGTGCCAAAGTGAAAACATAAAGACAGAAGGCATCTTCCGCATACCTCCTCAATCCATCTTTGTTGGCATTTTGAGGGAGGCCTATGACCGCGGTCAACAGTTCATCGTCTGGAAAGAGGGTGGAATCACTTACTCCCAGCCTGATCTGGACCACCACACTCTCAGACACATCCAGCAGACTGATGCTTATGGTGTCCACCTGGCCGCTGGCCTGATCAAGCTTTGGTATCGGGAACTGAAAACACCCATATTCCACGAGACCTGCTATGATGAGCTGAGATACAAGTTTGGAGACTCTCAGACCGACATTGAGTTGGATGATCTGGTCGAGATGCTATCTCCAACATCGAGCGCCTCATGTCTATCACAATCAGCAAGACTAATCCTAATACTTCATCTCTTCCCCCTGCTCTCTCTTGTTACAAGTCACCAGAAAATCAACAAGATGACGCCTGACAACCTAGCAATCTGCTTCTCCCCGGCTCTTGTATGCGGCTCGGATCAATTGGCTGATGCGAAGATGACTTCCATTGTTCGCCGTATACTAGAAGCTGCAGTCGAACACTGGCCACATGGCTTGAGAGACGCTTGTCAGACTGCTCCAGACTCCTTTGCTGCTGCACTACGACCACCACCGGCTGCTCAAGACTACGAGGACCCGCTGCAGGAGAACTACAGAGATACATCTTCACATGATTCTGGAGAGCGATTCCACAGAATCCATCTGCAGGACGATGAATCTGCTAGTCCACCTCTTCCACCTCGACCAATGGTGAAAATGAGGCAGCCTGAGGAGTCCAATTCGGCGTTTCCTGCGAGAACTGATAGTCTGGCTTCTCCCGTCAAACGCAAACCCGCACCAATAGGCGTCGCGCCACCACCTCATGCAACTTTCCCCAGCCGCTCCGTCTCACAGTCATACTCTAGCCAGTCGAGTACCTTGAATGACTTCACGGACGTCAGAAATGCATTGCCATATACCGAATCTCCTCCTAACGTCCCTAGCAAGCCTAGTCCACCTCAACCAGCACCTCCCGCCCAGAACGACCTCATGAAAGAATTGAGAAACTCACTAGCCACCGATATTGCAAAACGAAAACCGGTCTCATCCACCGCATCTCCGGGCTCGACAACAAGCAACGAAGCACCTTCTGTGCCACCTCACCGCTCTGTATCCGCACGAGTGCCCTCACCACCAAAACGCGACAACGACATCACTTTTGTCAAGCCCACCTGGGCAGCTTCTTCACGCGCACCCTCCCGCCAAGCTTCCATTTCCAATCCTGCTCCAGCTGCTCCTGCTCCTCCCACTTTTGCTAGAACGCCGTCGCCGGGACTGCTGAAGCGCATGGCATCTATTGAATCCGTGCACAAAACTTCTGGCACTGCTCACCAAGGAGAGTATGGTAGAAGTCTTCCTGTTGTTGAAAAGAGCGGATTGAGGAAGAGTTCGGTGGATGATCTTAAGCGGATCTACGAGGAGAGGGCTGGGCTCGCTAGAGCGGCTAGTGTGAGTAGTGTTGGTAGTGGAAGGAGGGCTTCCAATGCTTCGTTGAGTAGGAGGACGTCTAATGCTGCTGTGTGAGGGCTTCCCTCTTGTTCGATGCATACATTCCCCTTCGACGGATGGCTCCAATGCGGATTTGTTGCTCTCTCGGATCTCTTTACCCTTGGCTTTCTGGTTCCTGTTTTCGTCTCTTCTTTCGAGACGTGGTATGGGGTGTTTTTAGCTTTCGTGGTGTTTTTACTTGTATCAGATACCCAATTCTTTTGCTCTCGTATCTCGACGCCTACTGTAGCTTGTCGTCCATGTTTCCGCTACTCTCGGGATTGTCTTTCGTGATCCCTGATCACAATATTGGTTGTGATTGCACGCTTGAGAGTTGGAGACAGGGTGGCACATTGGACGATCGTCTGTCTTGCAATGATACACAGCAAATCATGAACGAAAGAGCTGTGAGACAGAGTATCACGTGATGGCTATTTCCCCAGTCGCAGTGGTTTAGTGATAAAATTGGGCAGAGCGAAGTCAACTTGCCTCTAGAGAACCTGTGGGACTTACGCAACAGTGTGATCGAGGTTGTTGCATTTCTAGTGACGTCTGCTCCAGACACTGTTGGCTCGAAGAAGAGACCCAGACTTTCTGAAATCGTGATCCTTGTCTGAGCTCGCTTTGTTGTGTGTCATTGAACAAGATCAAGGCAATCCAAGCCCGAAGAGTCCTTATGAATGGAGACTCAGTATCTGAGCGTGATTGCCAGATCTTGTACAAGGCAAGTCCTATATCCTCCACCAAGAAGCAAAAGAAACACCGTGGTCGGCGGAAGAAACTTTTCAGTTTGCTTTGGTTATTTTTCTGTCTTGCTTTCAGGACGGCTTTTCCGCTTTTTTTTTTTGACTCTTTCACTTTTTTTTTTTCTCTGTCTTTCATTTCTTTCTAGCTCTGCCCTTCAGATCATTTTTTTCTGTCTTTTTGGTCTTGCTGGGGATTGAACCCAAGACCTTTGGGGTGCGGTGATGATGACTTTGCCGGATTGGCACCAACTTGGTTGGTGGGAGGGAGGCGCCGGCATGGTATATATGGGTAGCTGGTGACATTGAAGTGACGACAAGGGAGAAGTGAAGTGAAGGTGTTTGGATGTGCCCCTGAATGTTTTGATATTGGCCCCATTGACAACACAAAGACGCATGTGATCTGATGGATGGCTGCGCTCTCCCTCTCTGCGCACACATGCCTTTCCTCAGCATGACAAGTGGGGACTCAGCAACGATCTCCCTTCGCGCGCGGAATAGCATGAGCATTTTCCGACCCTTCCACTTGGATCCCAGTCGTCTTACTCGCTCTTAATCTTCAGGTGGGCCCGTCGTCGCGCTTGAACAACTCTTCCACGGCAGAGGCCTTGCATCCGCAACGCCCTATCATCCGATTGTGGACACTCCATCACCCACCTCGTTCAGCCCGATCGCGGCTTTCGTCGGTCACTTGTGGTTGACTTTACGTTCATATGTGAGCGCGAGAGTTGTCTGCTGCCGGCTGTCTGCGGAATTCTGGGCAGTCGTGTTGACATGCGCGTTGGCAACATCGAGATGGAGGTTTAGGCTCAGAAGCAAAGATCCATCGAAGACAGCGACTACGAGAGAGCAGATACCATCACAGGTGGGAACCAATCAGTCACCAGCATCTACATTGTCAAGCAAAGCAGCACAGCTGGTGACATGAACTGCAATCACGGTACCAATAGTTGCTGCACCTCTTGGAATCGCATGGCCCCACAAGGCTTTACCTCTTGCACCTTCCAGAGCGGCGACAACAGTACTACCCGTAGCACCAGCAGTAGCCCCCATCAGCCAGCACTTCCAGAATGGCTTTGGTGGCAGAATGTCGCTGAAGGTAGTGCTTAAGAAGGTAAAGGTGCCAAAGCAAAGAAAGAGACGCAATGTCTGAGCACCTAGAGCGGCCGCAGCAGGCAGCTTCCTCGACTGAACCAGAGAGTGTAGGAGAACCTCGTTAAAGCCCCCTGCTGCACCTCCTAGCCCACCGGTCAACGACACAGGGAGGTGGAATGGTGCCAGAAGGTGGCGAGTTTGATCAAAGGTCCAGAATCTAACACCAGCACGGAGTACCGGGGGAGTGGCGGTCATGAGAGAGGGGACCTTGGGTAGAAAAGCCATTGGAAGACTGGCAAAGCCTGCGAGACAGCCAGTGGAGAAGAAACAGAGTTGACGTGTAGGAGACGGAAGGTTCAGGGACTCAACTCGGACGTGCTCTGGTGACGAGGCCATGTCCGAGGTTCTATATTGACGAGGTGTGGTCAACGAATCTGCAAACAAAGGCTAAGGCGGTAGATCAGATGGTTCAAGAAATCGAAGCGAATCAATACATGGCATGAGGCTTCAGACAGATGCGTGAAAGAACGACGAGCGTTAAATCAGTGGACGGGAATATGCGATCTGGGAGCCAACATGGCAGAAGCAGGCGACTTTGAATATTCGATGGTCGATGTTTGATGAAGTGGATACTGTGACGTTGGAGGAGGGAAAGAGCGATGCGGGAGACAAGTCGCGGACAAGCGCCGATCGCGGGCTGGACTTTTTCGAGGCATGAGCAACAACGAATGACGAGCCATTGCCCGTTGACCATTCGCTCTTGCCTTGTCGCTTTGCTTTCCTGAACTGTTGATATTCTCTCTCGCAAACACACATCATGTCGACATTCGGATCGCATTTCAGAGTCACAACGTACGCGACCCCCCGTCATGTCATACTTCTCCGACCCCTCCAACTAACCCATTTCTACACAGCTATGGCGAGTCGCACTGCCTCAGTGTCGGATGCATCGTCGACGGAGTGCCGCCAGGCATGGAGCTCACAGAGGCCGACATCCAGCCTCAGATGACCAGACGCAGACCGGGACAGAGCGCCATCACCACACCGCGCAATGAGAAAGACAAGGTCGAGATCCAGTCGGGCACCGAGTTTGGCGTCACCCTGGGCACCCCCATTGGCATGCGCGTCATGAACGAGAACCAGAGACCCAAGGACTACGGCAACAGCACCATGGACTTGTACCCTCGCCCCAGTCACGCCGACTGGACCTACCTGGAGAAGTATGGTGTCAAGGCCAGCAGTGGAGGTGGCAGAAGCAGTGCTCGCGAGACCATCGGTCCGTCCTACTCACTCTCTTTTCACTGTATACCCAAGAGCAACCTGCTGACAATACCCAGGCCGTGTCGCTGCCGGCGCCATCGCCGAAAAGTACCTCACCCTCGCCCACGGCATCGAGATTGTTGCCTTTACCTCTTCGGTCGGCCACGAGCAGCTCTACCCTGCCACCGCAGACCACCCCACCCCTTCGACCAACCCCGAGTTCCTCAAGCTGATTGACGAGATCACCCGTGAGAAGGTCGACGAATTCCTTCCCGTCCGTTGCCCCGAAGAAGCTGCCAACGACCGCATGGCCGACTTGATCGCAAAGTACAAGGAAAAGGAGGACAGCATCGGTGGTAACGTCACTTGCGTTATCCGTAACGTACCTTCTGGTCTGGGCGAGCCCTGCTTCGACAAGATGGAGGCCAAGCTGGCCCACGCCATGTTGAGCATTCCTGCCACAAAAGGCTTCGAGATTGGCTCTGGTTTCGGCGGTACAAGAGTTCCTGGAAGCATTCACAACGACCCCTTCATTGTTGCTCCTGCTCCCAAGGGCTCAGCTGCCGCTTCGGGTGCTGCTAAGGCCGGTATCCCTCGTCCTCGTCTGACCACAAAGACCAACAACTCTGGCGGTATCCAGGGCGGCATCACCAACGGTGCTCACATCTACTTCACTGTCGGCTTCAAGCCCGCTGCCACCATTGGCCAGTCGCAGGCAACCGCCACCTACAACGAGACCGAGGGCACTCTCGAGGCAAAGGGCCGTCACGACCCCTGCGTTGTTCCCCGTGCCATTCCCATTGTTGAGGCCATGGCTGCTCTTGTCATCATGGACGCTCTCATGGCCCAGAACGCCCGCCAGGCCACCCGTTCGCTGCTTCCTCCTCTGCCCAACGTCATTTCGGTACAAGCCGCTCGTAAAGCCGATGAGCAAGCAAGAGAAGAGCAGCAGACCATCAATGTCGAGACCAAGAACTAGATTTGATCTTCGACGGCGATTTTGACGCAAAATATGTGGTGTACGGCGTACTGACAATATTAGAAGAGATGATGGTGCTACGACAAAAAGGAAGGCTTATGCTATTTTGATTGAATTCTTGTATAACCTCAATATATCCCGATCCCGCGCTCATCTCTGTTCCCCTATATCTACACAATGATATTGTACAGCAATGTTTAATGTCTAGAGCCGACCAGTCGCTAGGTATGCCGAATTAATGCTAGTTCCGGCTTCTCAATCAGCTCGGCAAGAATCAGCCGCAAGTTTCAGCCTTACGACGACTTTATCTATTAGCGCTTCGTCTGCGGGTCTCGCTCATCTCGTTTACAGCGACTACGCAGTCGCAACCAGCTGTCAGTCAGTGCAATGTCCGGCTCTCTTGTGATCTCGGCCCTCGATAGGCAGCCTTCGGGGCTCGGAAAGTGTAGGAAAGAAGATGATGACCATCAGGTGCAACATGGGGAAATGCCATGTCCTGCCCTGACCATACCGCGTATATCGTTCCGCCTGCGCGGCATAGTGTGCTTTGATCTGCCGTTGTGCTCTCCTCGAACATAGGCGTAAGTAATATAGACAATAGGTAACCCTTGCACATGGTCTCTCTTTGACTTTTGGAAGGTTTCGACACTAGCTGTACTGAGGTCGAAGAAAAGATCTATAGGTGTATGCTTTTCGATTGCGCCAACCACCACTATCTGGTACCTATCAACTCTTCTTGGAACGGCATTTTCTGTCATCCTCAGCGACCACGACTGTATACAATCGACTCTCCTGACCCTGCCTTCCACCAAAGGCCCCCAAAAGGCTTCCAACCGCCTACAATGTCACACCTGCCAGGACTTCTCATCCGAGAAGCCACCACCCGACCATCACAATGCACAAAAGACACATGTCCAGCCTCCTACTCCATATATGGCTACGCACCAAATCTAGGCGCGAACGCCTTTTTCGTCGCTCTTTTCGCCATCAGTTGTCTGCTCTTTTGCTACCAAGCACGCTTATACCGTAAATGGCTTGGATTCTCCATCGCGATGGTACTAGGAACGGCTTTGGAGAGCATAGGTGAGTTTATTATGCCTGCTACTCTCGAAGCGAAAGAAAGAGTGGAACACAACTGACGACGGCAACAGGCTACGCGAGCAGACTCATCCTCTCCAACGATCCATTTTCCCCCACTGGCTTCAAACTCAACATCGTCCTCCTAACCTTCGCACCTGCTTTCCTCACCGCAGGCATCTACCTGCTACTCAAACAAATAACACTTTCCCTCCAACCTCGTCTCTCGCCCCTAAAACCCTCCTTCTACACCCCCATCTTCGTCTCCTGCGATATCCTAGCCATCATCCTCCAAGGCGCCGGCGGCGCCCTCTCAGCCGCAGCAGCGAACGGCACAAACAAAAAGTTACTCGACCTAGGCGTTGATGTAATGATAGCAGGACTCAGCAGCCAAGTAATCACTCTGTTCATCTTTGCCATCCTCGCGGCGATATTCTTTGTAAGGTGTGCTGGAAACAAAGATAAATTCACACCTGCGGCCGGACATTTGTGGCAAGCATCAAGTTTCCACACGTTTGTGGGAGCTGCGGTTGTGGCATTCACGCTTGTTTTTATAAGATGTGCTTATCGTATCGCTGAACTCAAGGATGGTTGGGGTTCGCCTATCATGAGAAGGGAAGCAGAGTTTGTGGTGTTGGATTCTGTGTGAGTCGTTTCCTTCTTTATCTCTCCCGCCTCCTATTCTGTTGATTGGAAGCCCTTTTGCTGATTCGAGATGATACTTTAGTATGGTTTCTGTGGCTGCGGTGTTGCTCAATGTTTTTCATCCCGGTAGATGCTTTAAGCAGAATCTTAAAGATACAGCGGTGGATTTGTCGACGATTGATCACAAGGAAGGGGATGAAGAGGTCGTTGATGTGTACATGCAGTCAAAAGCATATGCCTGAGACCATTAAGGATCAATCTTTTTACTCTAGAAGGGTCTGGGAGAAGCCGGCTTGACACAAGGTTCTGCTTGAATTTTGGTAAACGTATAGGAGCATAGCGAGGAGTTTCTGGAGTCAAGATGCTGTCTGGTCAAGGATGGTGGACGTGTTTGGGAAAAAAGAAACTAGTTTTATACATATATAGAAAATGACACATTGTATGTACTTGCTCTTCGCTGTGTTTCGTAAAGGACGTTGATGTATCCTCAAATCATAGCCCAATTTGCGCCACTTGAAAGCAAAAAAAAACATCAAAGCTACTGTACATATTGCAACCCATGTAGTTCTTCGAGATCGTTCTAGATGAGAAGAGATCATCCCGGTCCGCCATTCGAAGACAAGAAAAAGTCCAGATCGCTCGGACCCCCATGACCAGTCTGTTCATTCTCAGCCAACTGCTCTAACAGACTCATGAACGGATCTTTGTCTCCTTCTGTATTCACACTGCCATTCGCAGAAAGCCCTCCTGGTGTCTGCTGGTCGAACATAGCATTGGAGTGCGTATTCTGTCCCGGAATACTGAACAAATTGTCGAACTGCGCTGGATATCTAAGATCTGGATCCATTGGAAGGGAAAGATGTGATTGCCAGGGTGAGAAGGAGAACGATGGCGAAAGCGGATTCTGAGTAAATGTCTGGTTTTCTTCTGCCGCTGTGGTGTGAGGTGGGAGAGCAGTGGCGATTGGTGAAGTCAAGGGGTTTGTAAACTCTGGAGATAGAGGGTTGAGGGCTGGGTCGTGAATCACAGCTGGTAGGTCTGGAGGGCTCTTGGCATCGTTTGTGCGGCGGCGCTTGCGACTCGCTGTAGAGACATGAAGATCATTGTTTAAATTAGCGGACGATTTGCTCGTTGCCGTGGTGGAAGAAGAAATGGAAGGTCCGTTTTGAGGCTGTGATGTCCACTGCCAGCCATTGCTGTTGTTGTTGCTGTTGTTGTTGTTGCTGTTGTTGAACCCATTGTAGGCTGGTAGGCTCTCATGCAGTGCTTCCACAGTAACATCGGTGAAGGTTGTGTGTGCCCCGTCAATGCATTGTCCAGGGTATCGATCGAAGAAGTCCTCCATCTGGAAAACGGGTGAGAATCGCATGGGATTGCTTGCTAGCGACTTCACAAGCTGAGAATGGCATCCGTAAACTGTCTGCAGAGTTTCTCTCTGATGTTGCACTCCAGCCCAGATGATGCGCATATCCGACAGCTGGGACATCTCTTTCGACAGGAATTCGGCACTTCGGGTGAAGACATCCCCTTCTCGGCTGGGATAATGTGCGCCATGGACATGAATGGTACCGGCAGTGCAGAGACAGTATCCGACATAAGCTGGCCAGTCAGTTATGGACGAATGCTTGCCAATCTCAGTCAGCTCTGAGATGGCGTTCGCGTGCAAGAAGCAGAGGTTTGTCGCTTCAATCTGCCAAGATTGATGTTGTCCGGTGCCAGAGAGCTCGGTCAAGTCGATAGGTAAGAAAGGTCGGTAAATCAAACAATGAATGAGATGGTATACCAGCTTACTCAAGACCAGTGTTTGGCTCTCAGTCTGTCCGAACAATGCTTCAATCGACATAAACGCGTCTTGTGCTCCCGAAGCCCAAGTGTCGAGGTCTTGTCGGATCTTGGACAAATTTGACTGGGCATGCCAGGGGAAGTGTGAGTCGCCTTTCACGCCGCCTGCGGCCAGATAGCGATTTGTGATGCCCAGTATCCGCGAGATCTCGATCAACATGGATCCTCCGCTTTGATGCAGTCTTCCCGGTCCTGCAGACATGGGTAGGTTGATTCCGTTAGAGAAGAAATTGCCTTCGTATGGTATGGAGGTAGAATCAGATTGCCAGCCAGGCAGCCGCAAGAAGATAGCTTCGTCGGCGATTAGAGACGGTCGCTTGGATCCGGAGGCAAGGAAGCGGTCCATGATGTAGCATGTCCAGAATAGTTTGCGACGGCCCTCTCGTTCGTTCGGCGAAATGCGAAGACCAGCAGGTAACTCTCGGTGCAAGTTGAGTGCGTATGCCATACTTATGGCACTGGCTTTGGGAGTGGTCAGCAAGTCGTGGTCTTGTCAAGATGTCAAGGCGGGTACTGACTAAGAAGCATGTATGACTTTTTGCCCTTGCCGGCCTGGAAGAAGGCGTTTGAAAGCAATAGCAGAACTTGTACATTCTCAATGGTAGGGTCATCGATGTCTAACAAATTCCGTGCCCGCACTGCACATTCTTCGCTGTGACGGACTGCAGCATTGTGACCACCAAGATGTTGCGGTGCAAATCTACGCGCTGTTAGATGAAGTGTTCCGAGCAGATACCAAGAGAAGCTCAAACGCACCGAGCAGTAACGGCGTGGATGGCATTGATGACGGTCGGAGGCAACTGTCCAGTCTGCCATCTCTGGCGGGTCGCAGCTTCATCGAGAATGTAATATGGCTTGCTGTGTATTCGTGTAAAATATGCATCGAGTAAAGTGTTGTTCTGGAGAGCGGATGGCGCTTGTTGGCTAATTCAGACTCTCAGCATGGGTTCACTTCAAGAGGCAGTCACAACAAGTGCTCACCGCACGAATTGGTCTGGGAAGCCTATGCTTGGATGGCGCTGTGGCGGTTGCGGTCGTTGTTGCTGTATTTGCGGTGCTTCGACAGGTCGCGGGGCAAGAGCATCTGGTGGAGAAGGGGCTTTCTTCGTTGGCTTCTTGTCCGCTGCATCCCTGACGCTTTCTGCGACTATCGCTTCTGGTGTGCCTTCATCTGGGTCTTTCCCTTCGTCTTTCAACCTCTTTTCCAATCCATTGACGCGTTTCAACAAGGCTTCGAGCACGTCGGTCTTGGGACCTCTCTTCTTGGGAACCGCGTCTATACATCGAAACGAGTCAGTCTGGTCGATCTTCATATGTGACATGTTTGGCTCCATACCATAGACGCAGTCGCAATTAAAGACTTGGCAGGCTTCACAAGACGGTCGCAGCCGATTGCACTTGATCTTTGCCGAGTCTGAGTCTTTTGTACGTACGTGACTTGATCATCTCAAACACACCTTTCTCTTGCGACAACTCTTGCAGTTCATGGCTTCCTTGGGTTCATTGCTGGCCCGCCGCACCGGTAGACGGTCTATACCAATCTGTGGCCGAGACATGGCCAACGACACAATGACGACCGGCTCAGCTCCAGCGAGATGTCGATCGAATGTTCCTCATGCCAGCACTCTTGCGAGTAACGTGTGGTGGAGGTATGAGGTGTGGGGTGGCAGTGAGAGGTGAGCACTCGGGCTGTCGCTTTGCGCCGGGCAGGGTGCAGACGATTACGGATGTAGGAATAGGTAGGTGGGTGGATGACTCGGTATGAGAACAAGGCGCTTTACTGGCGCTGTGACTCCCGGATCTCGAGCTTCAACTTCTAGCCCCAGGGTCACGCCCCGTGGTCGCGGAGGCCATGTTCAAGAGCGGGGAACGGTGCATGAAGACGGTGCCGCCCTTCAGAAGCCCTACATGATGATATATTGCCAACACGATCATCCACGAGGCCAATCTCGCGTCTTGTTACTGCTTCTACCCCAGACACATTTCTTCCATCACCTTTGTGCACCCTACAACCTCTTCCCATTTGCTCCGTCGTGTATGATGACAAGAGATCCCCAGACTCGGCTCGAATCTTGTTCAGAAACTCGCTCTTCGAGCAGCCGAGATGACCGACTCCGCACACGAGCTTCGGGTCCACTTGTTCCAACATCCAGCCCTAACACCGACCTCGGTTAATTTGTTGCTTTGGGTCCAGCGTCTCAATCTACAGCGCCATCGTTGCTGCCGCCCTTGCTATGTGCACATGATCATTCGAATTTTCCAAAGGGTGACATGCAAGGAAGAGCATGCTGTCAGCCTGCGTCGAATCATAGCAAACCGATCATGGAATATGGAGTCATAAATCTCATCGCTAACAATCTCTTCCGAAATGGCTATTGTCGATTATGTAAACAGTATCCAGCGTGGAGCGAGAACATCTCGTTCTGCATCTGAGTCAACATGGAAGGGTAGAAAGCAAAAGAAACAAAGAAATGACAAGCCAAGGTTATAGACCTCGCACCAGAACGCCGAGCAAAATGCAATCATCAGTAAATACTTCGTCCAGCTGCAAGCCGCACGAAATCGTAGGGAACATTTTGGCCGACCAGAAGCCTCAGTGTTTCGACTGTCGTCCATGCGTTGACGTCGGCGATGCCGTAGGCGGCCCAGCCTTGTGTCTCGGCAAGGGCGACTGGATCGCCTTTGCGAGGTCCATTGCTCAAGTCCAAGAAGACCTTTGCTGCCTTTCGCTGCTCCGGTTTGTGGCCTCCATAGTGCTTCAGCAGGGGCGAGACCAGAAGCGATTTGTCTGCTCGGAGCGCTGAGATGATGACCGCAGGCTGCTCGACTTTCTTGACATCTTCCAATCCTTTGAAAGGCGTGACGAACCCAGACAGTGGGCCTTGGACCTTGAAGCCAATGGTGTAGATTGGTCCGATGTTGAGGCTGCGGAGTGCGAATACCGCCGCTGCTGCTTGAGACTCTTGGCTGGCCAATAGTATCGCTGCTTGTCCACTATATGCTGAGGGAACAAAGTCTCGGCAAAGAGTTGCTCTGATTCCTTTCCAAGTCGCGTTGTCGCCTACGAGATTTGTTTTGTCACCGTCTGAACGAGCGACCACGGTATCGATCTGACCGATTGAGGCCGCTGCATCCGAGATTGAGGGGAGACAGGGCGCCGATGCCGCAATAGGAGGATTGATGAATGCGCCTCCGAAATGTGGTATCTTGACCACAGTAGCAAGCCCGTCCTGGGAGCTTTGCTCGACACAAACAAGTTGGTGAGGTAAGCTCAACTCGTTGATACACTTTTCGAAGAACATGGCTTGTCCTGTAGCGCGCATGCTACCAAAGCAGTACATATCAAGCTTCGGCATTTGTCCCATGGAGTGGAGGGCGGAATTGATCTCGGCAGCGCTGAGCTGTCCTGGTGCAGCGATTATAGGTAATAGTGGGTGTGTGATTGGCGTGAAGATTTTGTTCAAGGCTCTTGAAAGCTGTCCCATGGGTCCCATGTTCAAACCAGAGAAAGGTGGGTAGGGATAGGTGCTCTGAATGATGGATCGGAAATACTCAAGCTCGTAGTTCTCTTGCATGGTGCTCACAAGAGCGATCATCTTGACAACATCTCCGTAAATAGCGCCCTGCCCGAATAGTCTTTGGGCGTCGGGCGATGTCCATTTGAAGTTTCCAGAAAAGTCGTGAAAGGCGGAGATGATCTTGCTGTTTCCTTTCTGGGAAGCGAGTTTGCGCCTAAGGTCCTCAGGAAGCCAGAGCTCAACATCAATGTATTCGCAGCCCCATTGAACAGCACGATACAGATAGTCGTAAAACAACTTGGGGTCGTCCATAGGAAATCGGCCGTTCTCTTTTGTGCAGCGGGTGGTGAATATGATGGGCAGTTCTGTTCGTTGACGCAAAGTCATCAACTGTTCACCGACATATTGTAAGCTTGGAACGTCGCTGAAAGAACCGTCGGGTTTCGTCTCCTTCAGCAGATCAACACGAATCTCGATGGCATCGGCACCAACAGAGAGGATGTCGAGATTCGGTAGCGCGGCATGCACGTCGGGGAAGGTTGTGGAGATCAGAGTCGTCTTTGCCTTCTTCGCGAGGTCCTTGTGCGGGTTGATCTGGCCGAGAACGAAAGAGAGAAACCTGGCCAGATCTCGCCTGAAGAAAGGCTTGGTTGTGTAGAGGTATTCATAGTCGCAGATGGAGGACCGAGAACCAACAGCAGGGTTGGGATCATCTAGACAGTGGGTGGCCAGGACAGTGCTGGAGCCTCGCCATCTCAATGTATCATGAGCGCCGCATATACCAACGACAGTGCCGTCAATGGGAGAGGCATCGCCGTCTTCAGGGTCGATCAGACGCCACTGTTGACCGAGCACACCAGCTATCTCTGCAACAATCTGCTCTTGATCTCGTTCGTATAACACCAGGATACTCGGCTCCTCGTGGCCTCGGACCTCCTCGATAGCGACGATGGGTCGGGGTTTCGCAAAGGACATGGTCGACGTCTCGACCTGGACTCTGGTAGCCATGGACGGCTGGGTTCTTCCGGCCTAATTCTAGACGACGAGTGATCCGGTGATGGTGGGTCGGACGATAGGAATATATGTTAGGAGGGAAGACTCCTCAGGCCGGAGGGAAGCAAAGGCGATTGAGCGGTGGTAATGGCAGGAGAGAGACGAGGTTGCTTCCCATGTCTTCGCCTGCAGGTCAGGTAGGAGGAGGCAGTCGAGAGGACGGAAGATCAACGGAGAGAATCGCGATGCTCTGTCGATACGGCCAGACAAGGATAGGCGTCCGTCACGCACGGCAAGTCTGACCCAAAGCTGTCGTTACAGAAGATCTTTCCGTCGACATGGCCGTCGAACCGTCCTGACCTCCATCCCGCATTGTACCCCTCGGCCTTACGACTCTCAGAAAACGTTCCCCAGATCCCTGCGGACAAACCCCCCACAGTTTTTGCGCCAATCATACGCAATCTCGCATTTACACGGTCCCGCCAATTTGTTCCACCCGACTCGTGCACCTGTCAACTCCCTTTATCCATCATGCACCGGCGATATATCATCGAGTCACTCCTCTTATGCTGACGTTAGGCGTTTGTCTGCTATACCACGACGGGCGAGTTCGGCCGACATACGACGCGGTCAATCATTCGTATCTCGACCTACAGCTTGGAATCTCGCTCTGCTCTGCGGATCCATAGATCGGCTATCATTTAGCCAACAGACGGCAACCGACTCATGGTAATGCCGAGAAAGACCAAGGTGCGGAGCATACACCGGAATGATAACATCCGTCTCTTCTACAAATGGTACTCCCAAGAGGATCCATTTCCTCCATCCACGACGTGTCAATCACCAGCGCCGAGATGGAAAAATCCTAGACGTTGTCGCCGGCCGCTCTTGGTAGTATCATTTGTCCTTTGGCCAAGCTCAACTCGAGGTCAGCATTTCACCGCCGCGAGCTCAGCCTCGTTACACTGGACACGATATCCACTATACGCATGGTTGCATCAATATCCCAAGCTTTCAATCGCGACTACATGCACGACACTGTCTCAGATTATTCCGTCGCGCGAGAACCATGATCCACGAATAGTCACTCGTTATCGCAGTGCATGTCGTCGATGAGGAAGATCGAGCAAGACAAGTATACCTCGTCCTCCGTCTCTGTTTCCTGAGACTCCTCTCGCAGCCAACGATCTCAAGAGTTGGAGTCGCGCGAGATAAGCCGATTGTCTGAAGTCAGCTTCGATCGAGGTCTCAGCAGCCTCTACTCACTCAATGAGTTCGCACGCAGCACACTGAGCACGACATGATCAAACAAGGTTTGTTGTTTATGACCAGACCAAACGTGGCTCCTTGACTCCAAGGCCAGTACTTCAGCATCAACAATGTCGTCAGTAGAGAAGATTATCTGGTTGGAGATTCAGGCTGCCAGGTGGTGTTGACCTAGAGACTCGCCAGGAAAGACACCCATGTCGTCAGCAGGGCTTTGCCGCTTGTGCTCGGCACGTCAGGGCCGTGGCTTGCCTGGTTCGAGGCAGCTCTTCATGACCTCGTTTCAAGTTGGCAGACCCTTCAGGCCACCAGCTTCCACGTGTGCGCATTGCCATGCATGTCTGTCGAGGTGTAGCCCTCTTGCGAAACACCCAAGAAGATCATGGGAATCTCCACCGTTACGTGTCTTACAAACATATCTTGAGGGCTTGTAACACCTTCATCGTAGAAGCACTGAAGGCGTTGGGATGGCTAGACGACTGGGTGAGTTGCTGAGGATAGTGAGCACGTTCTCCTCGAACTTCATTATATTAAACAGGATGAACTGGCCCCTTGAATCCATAACACTGTTAGATCCCTAGTCCGGCACTTGTCGCCCATCGTGTACGGTCCCATGTCGAAAATCTAAACACTTCATTTCAAAGCAGATCGATCGTGTCTATACGCAACACAGTCAGTCGTGTTCTGCGAGATTGTGCTGAAGCCTATGGTATTGGTGGGTGCTCCTGGGCGAAACAAAGACAGATCAGATCAAGGTGTCCATGGGGTTGTCGAAGGGACTGGCAGATTGCGGTCTGGAGACAAGAGATCTGACAGCTCATGTTGCTGCGAGGCTTTGTTGGTGGTCCGCGTGCCTTGGTCTCGGCATTGGTGAGCGTTGCACGTACAGGATTAGTCGCATGGCCGTTGAGTTCTTGTTCAATATGCAAGAATGACAGACAAAATGCAACGTGATAGCTTGCCAAAGCTGTGACGCCTCGTACTGGTATGGTCGAGGCCTTCGTCGTAACCGCACTGGGACCCGGGCAACAAGCCACTACGGCGACTCATGCAAAGATTGCGACTGATTATTGGCTTCCTCTGTGGAGTGTCAATGTGGCACAGGCACCGGGATCACAGAGCCGAAATGGTCAGATCGGCGCAGAAAGGCCGACGAGAGATTTTATTGTTGGTCGAGGGCAAGCCAGCCAAGGAGCGCCAAAGGAAATGAGATGGTGCATCAATCTGCGGTAGGCGACAAGAAGCGGAGAACAAAAGACCGCAACACAGCTGGGCGTTGGTATATTTTGATCGTGACAGTTCCAGATGTTGTCTAACGGAATCAAGATAGGGGATATGGCAACAGCCCAAGCCTGAGTACGGAAAGCATACACTGTTCGAACCGGAACGGTGGTCGCAGTACATCGCAAATAAGCCGGGCAAAAGGGCGTGCAGAAGTTTGTGCAAGCTGCAAGCTGTCAGGTACCCGTTCAGGAACAAGCGATAAGGGGAAGGCGCTAGCCGTAGATCGCCACGCTAAGTGGTCCGTCCAACAACGGCCTGATTCGATGAAACGCACACCTTGACCGCAGACTGCATCCTGCATCAAACCATTAGATTGATGGTGATTATGGTTTCCCTGCAGACTAGCATGGATTGTAGGTCAAGCAATCATCCACCGGTGTGTGCCACACGGGCATCCATCCTGAATCGCCTTTTCTGAGCCCTCTTCCCCGTCACATCTCTCTCTTCTTCCTCACCCTCAAGACTACAAAGCGTTTCTCGTCCGGTCCCTCCGTCTCCTTTAGACACCACACTCTTTTACAGAACCAGTCACTCTTTGATCACTTGCTTCGAGCGCGGAATTGATTTCTTGCCTCCACATTCTCTCAACCACAGCATATACAGCATACCCACGAGTTCTCACGATTTCGACGTTGTAATCGCATCCTAAACGGTCATACCTAAGACATCTATCAGCACCATCATCATCATGCACTTCAGCTCTTCCCTCGTGGCCGCCACCCTGGCAATCGGCGCAAACGCTGCTCAGTACAAGCGTCAGGATTATGGCAACTTCAACCAGACCTCGACCGCTGCCGCCTTCAGCTACGCTCCTGTATCTGGCTCTTCGGTCGCTGCTCCCGTCGCTTCTTCCGTCGAGGCTTCCTCGGTCGCCATCCCTCTCTCCACTGGCGCATACGAGAGCTCAGCCGCTGCCGTCGAGACCAGCGCTGCTGCCAGCTCGGTCGTTGCTCCCCTGAGCACCGGTGTCTCTGCTTACCCTAGCATCAACACCAACGCTGCCTTCGGAACCGGTGCCTACGGCTCTGGTGTCACTTCTGCCCCTGCTGCTGGTGCCACTGGATCTGAGGTTGTAACTGCCTACACCACCTTCACCACTGATGTGACTCTTACCTACACCATTGGCGGTGGCTCGACCAAGTCGGTCATCACCACCACTATCCACAAGACCTCGACCGCCTACCAGACTCAGACCGTCTACGCCACCCCTGTCGCTTCGGCCTCGGCCGCTGCTTCTGGCTACGGTATGGACGAGTCCGACTCCACCTCGACCACCACTCTGTCGACCACCAGCACCACTACCAACACCGTCACTGTTTCGCCTACCTCCACTGGCTCTTACCTCAGCTTCTGGGGCGAGAAGGCCGCCGTCACCGGAAACGGTGCAAGCTATGGTGCTCCCGGAACTGGCGCCAGTGCTACTGACTCTGCTGGCTGCGCCGCTGCTTCTACCGTCACTGTTACTGCCAGCGAGACCGTCTACGTCACCGTTGACTCTGCCATGAGCACCATTGCTCAGAGCACTGCCACCGGTGCCAGCGTTGTCCCCAAGCAGAGCAGCGCCGCTCCTTACTACCCCACTACCTCCGCCGGTGCCGCCAGCTCTTCCAGCTGCGCTTCCACTGGCTTCATCACTGTCCACAGACCTTCGGGCGCCGCCTACCCTACCGCTTACTAGATTTCTAGTAAGTGCCCGCTCTGATGAGCTGTAACGACCCCAATCCGGCATTGATGATCTCCTCCACCCCAAAAATCCACTCGTGTGTGTTTATGCACTATCCTTCTCAGACTGCGGCATGACATACAACTGTCTCTCGCCGATCATCTATCAGGATGTCTATTGTCTATTTCCTCGCGCTTTGGCTTTACATATTCGTCCCCACCCTGAGGGTTTAGCATCGCGATCTACAAAGGGCTGGGCTCTTTTACTATTTTTGTTGTTTCTACTTCTTGCTTATACCCTCCCGATCCTCTTTGGATGCAATCCTACTGCTTGTGCAGCTTGGTACCATTCCGCGAACAATGTTCGTCCTTGCGCCCACCTGTTTGTTATCGATGGATGTGTGTTCTTTTGTGTCCTTTCTTTTGTATATCGATTTTCCTTTGTTCTCAAAACAGAAGAGGAGGAATCTCATGGAGCCATAGGCGCTGGTCTTTTGTCTACCTTTCTTTCTTCGACTCTGTGCTAGAACAATGTGGATATCTGTATACAGGTAGAAGGATCAAAAACTTTACTATTCATACCAACACTTTCCCTCCCATCGGTTCTCAGTATACGATCTCATCTCTAGTGAAACCACCATGGACCGACTTTGCCGAGCAGGGCAGAGCGACCCTAGGTGTTTGACCACAAAACTCTCGCTCTCATCTCCAAGATGATCATAATCTCGCCTACCCACGTGAACTCTTTCCCTTTATTCCGAGCTAGGGTTTCAAGTTCTATCACAATCGATTGCCAGTATCGCTATCCATCGCTCTCGACGCGTTCTTTGTTGTTGTCGCAATCAATTGCAGTCGTTCACCGGCTAGCGGCTTTTTGCAACGGCTATGGGGCTGCTTTCCGTTTATTCTTCCCCCTATACTACGTTGGAGTTTATAAGGATGACGAATGCTGCTATTGTCGTGTGATGTGTCTGTCACTTGCCCCCTTTGCTGTGATCGCTGCGATCGAAGGTGCCGAGGATCCGTGGTATAGGGAGTGTGTGGGGTTTGGAGGGGTGCGAAATTTGGTTCGTGGAGATGTGAGGTAGAGTCACCCTGTCTCCATTTCGTGAGGCCTCTATTGATAGACTTTCGCTCTTGTACTTCGGATGACAGTGATACTCATCTCAGCATCTCCTCCGTACGTATCAGCACAAAAAAGAACATGAGGATTGAAGCAGGCGGAGAAGTTTTGTATCAGGTAGATGTGTAATTATAATTTCTTGGTGCTTCAAACACAAGTCACCTCGATAATCACCAGTGTGCCCTGCTTTGACTTGGCAAAGATACTTGCTTAACGACAACCTTTTTCCACCTTTCCTGTGCTTCTTTAATATCCTCTTTCCTCGGTGCATCTCTCTTAGCCCAACTCACGATATCCTTCGCGTGTTGCAATTTGCCCGTCCAAGTCAAGCAACTCCACTTTGACTCCTCTTCCCACGCCGGCAGCACATCTCCGTCTTCTCGCACAACCAAGCTACCTCTGGTACCACACGTCGTACAACCAATAGCATTCTTACCATGCGCCGGCAAGAACTCAATCTTGGCGAGATGGCAATGCGGACATGCACCTTCTTCTTGCTCGCCCAGATATTCTACATCATCATAGGCCTTGCCAATCTGACTTGCGATATTCTTTCCCATCTTCTGTGCCCGAGAGATCAGATCCTCATGCAAACACACTGCCCCTGAACTTCCCAGATCTTGGCCAATGAATTGATCCACGACTTTGGCGTGTAGAGCATAAAATAACAGATGCAATGTCGGCAGCACCATAGTAAATTGATCTGGTGTTGATGATCCTCCTACAGCTATGAAACCCAACACTCTTGGTTTAGAGAGTCGAGGGTCGAGTTTGTCAGGACTGAAGGTCTTGCCGAAAGTTACATCCAACGAGGGCCCGCCTATTCTATCCATGAGTAGCTTCAGAGTGCCCAAGGGTTGATGGCTGTATGTGGGTGTAGAAACGATTATGGCGTCGGCGTCGAGGATGGCTTCGCGGACGGCAGCTCGGTCGTCGGGTGCGTCGTTTGAAGCGACATTGAGCTTTGAGGCGAGATCGAAGCCAACAGGGCTGTCCAGAGGTGCTGGGTTTGTAGGTATAGAGATAGAGGGAACGTGTATCCATGATGTCGTGATGGTAGAGTCGGACTCGGTAGCTGCTGTCAAAGCAGCCTTGAGGAGGATCTCCGAGTTACCAGAAGGTGTGCCGTTTCCAAGACCGAGAATCTGCATAGTGTGATGATCTAGCGGCCAGTAAAGTACTTACAGATCCCTTCTCTTGAGCCCAGAGTATATATAACTGATGCTCGAAGAGGGGTCATTCGGTTGGCTCGGATGTGAGACTTTGCCCTAGATCAGGGCATCGGAATGTGGAGGAACGGTGGTGGGGACTGTGGTGGGGACAGGCAGAGAACCGCGACCCTGTCCCTCGAATGAATTGCTGCTCATAATCTGGCTATGAACGTCACCAAAGACTTGGAAAGCGATGATCACACATGCTTGATGTTCGTTGTGGACGTTTGTGAAGTCATCAGTATGGCATCAGTCGTTCCTGAGTCCTTGAGTCAAGCAATCCTAATTTGAAGTCCTAGAAGCGACCAGCTCCAGCATCGGAGTGTCAGTTGACTATGAACCCCATCAGCAAGAAAGAAGATACGGCTGCGCATGGTCTATGTTGGTTATGGTTACCTCTTGCGTTGCCAACACAGTATTACTTGTTTCGAGATCGAGTCAAGCACAAGTCTGAGGAACCGAGAAGGGCCAACCTCCACACGATTAGATTGCAGTGTCTCCATTCGGCAACCAAAGCTTGGAGGCACGCAGAGACGTTGGCGAATCCTGCTGAGCCGAGACATAGATCTTACGGGTCTGCATATATCGTGGAGTCTCCTGAATCATGCAGTATGATAATCATAGAGGGAACATGTAGTGTTGTTGAGTGACGCACGGCAAGAGCAAAGGCCCAGACGACGCCATGCCGACGGGAGGATCGATTGCCGGTGTTTCGCCAGGACTGCAAGCCGTCTTTCTTTCCTCATTCACCCTTCCATCAAATGTTGATTCCATGCTGGATTCCGAACATGACCATCGAGATCATGCGACTTTGAACGGCCGGCTGGACACAACCCTTTTGCAGAAAAGCGTTTAAAGTTGGCTAGCCTTCCTTTTTCTCTCCCTCCACAGCTCGGCAGCTCCCGCGTTTGCATCATTATCTCGAAATGGTCTACTTCCTTTCTTGAACGGCTGAAAATATCGCATGTATGCAGGTGTGCAGAGTGGCAACTCTCCGCAAGCAAAAGATTTGGAAGTACAGAGTCGTCGGATCCGGAGCTCAACCTCATCATTGTGTATGCAGAAGGATCTCCGTGCCTGACACGCCGCAGGAACACCCGCTGATAATCGTTGAGCTATCCCTGCCAACATGCCAGAGAATCAGAGGTTATCGTAACGTTGATCTCGTGAACTGTGGTCAGTTCGCAGAGGCATTTTTCTGCTACTTTCGTGAAGCGGCACTGTCCAATGCTGGTCTATGCTCAAGGTAGATCCAGATTCGAAGACCGACCGTAGGAATGCCGCTTCAACGGAAGCCTCTCTTTCCACCGTGGCTGTCGCGACTCGCAAGCTCTATCAACTGACCAGGTGTGAGTGAAACGGTCGTGCTTCTAACATTCCATAGCGTTCAGCCTCGCACATGCAGCTCTCTCCAAATGTCTATTCTCGTCCGATTCTGGCAACCACATTCTCCTGACGGCGTCCAGAGCAGGTGATGAAAAGTCCTGGGCAGCTGCAAAGGACAGTCCAGGATGCGACATGTAGATATAAAAGCCTCGAGGTGGCCGTCGTCGGGATGTGCTATTATCATCGAACACACAACATGAAGAGTCAGGTCCTTCTTTCTGCAGCCTTCTTTGCTGTGGCACAGTCTGCCGCATCTTCAGGCTGTGGAAATCCTTTATCGCCTCAACTTACTCGTGGAGGTGCCGATTCAACCAACACCCTAAGCTTTACAACTTCGGGCGGAGTTGTTCGCAGCTACCTACTACATATCCCTTCGTCCTACGACAGCAACACACCCGCTCCCTTCGCGTTCTCGTACCATGGTAGAGGTGCCTCTCCGCAGGAGGAGGAGAATATCTCGGGATTGTCTAACGAGACGTTCAACCCAAACTATCTGGTTGCCTACCCGGCCGGTATCAACGCGGAATGGCAAGGTGACCCGGATGCTGTTGGCTTCGATGATATCGGTTTCACACTTGAACTTCTCACCGATCTATCAAGCACGTTCTGCCTCGACACTTCCAGATTGTATGCTACTGGCAAGAGCAACGGAGGTGGATTCGCTGCCAACATCCTAGCCTGCGATCCTCAAGCCTCTCGCATCTTTGCAGCATTTTCTGGTGCCTCAGGGGCGTATTACCAAGGAAACACTGACGTCAACTGCAATGATGCGACGGTATCCATTACCTGTAACCCGGGTCGTTATCCAGTACCGCTTTTTACAACTCATGGCGATTCCGATACAACAATTCCATACATTGGAGGAGGCCGTCGTGGTCGTTGTCTACCATCAATCCCATTGTTCATGACAAGCTGGGCAAGCCGTAATAGCTTGGGGTCTTCGAACACTTCGGTTTCTCTTTACAATAATAATGTGGTTCGTTACGACTATGGAAACGACACATTCCCGCTATTGGGTGCCCACTATTATGTGCATGGTCTCGGACATACATGGCCCTCCATCGTAGCTGGATCGCCATTCGATGCAACACCTCTGATGCTCGCCTTTTTCAACAAGTGGACATTGGACACGACGCCTTACAACTTCATCAACGCCACTGCCAGTGTCACTACCACTTCGTCAGTCACAAGCGCATCCAGCACAGCCTCACCGACCTCCAGCGTACCATCAGCGAGCCTTTGTCCATCAGCAAATGGCCAGACAATCACTGATTCCATCGGCAATATTTACAATGTCACTTGTTCGTCAGACAATAGCGTTGGATCATACTCTAATGTTCAGGTTTCTACATCATACCTAGACTGTATGAATGCCTGCGATACCGCGATCCCGACCGGCTGCGCGGGATTTACGTATGTGGGCGGTGTTGGAGGCGGCTCTTCAGGCACATGTTGGCTCAAGAAGAGCATGAGCACCTACACCGCTTCCGGTAGCAATACCATTTCTGCAGTAAGGATATCTGGTGGATCACCGAACAACGGTGGCTCGTCTAGTGTTTCAAGCGCGTCATCGACAGCTCCGGCCAGCACTGCTTCGCCTCTATCCTGTCCTGCCTCGAACAGCTCGATATACACTTATGCGGCCAACGGAGCACAGTTTGTGGTTGAGTGTGGCATAGACCATTCAGGCGGTGATATGGCTAGCACTTCCGTCAAGAACCTTGAAGGCTGCATTGCAGCTTGTGCAACCACAAGTGGCTGTGTCGACGTGTCGTTGTCTGGATCGGCTTGCTATCTCAAGAAAACCCTCGGAGCAGCGGTCAAGAATGGTGGCATCCTGGGCGCTAGGTACATTAGCGCTGCCTCCACATCGACGACCTCTTCCGTGACATCGACGTCCTCTTCTGTGGCATTGTCGTCTTCGTCTTTGGCATCATCATCAGTATCACAGTCACCATCATCAGCTTCGTCAGCAACAACAATACCAACATCGTTAGCAACAATCGCAACGTCAACAAGCGTACTCAGCAGCAGCGCTATCTCTTCTCCCTCTTCATCTTCCTCTTCCTCCTCAACAGCTACAACTCAATCTTCATCATCGTCGTCGTCGAGCTTGTCGCCCTCTGTTGGTGCCGATGGATACACCACAACAAGTTATCCGCCCACTTGCACTTCCATCAACACCAATGTCTACGCAGTAACAGACAGCAGTGGGAAACCTTATCTGTACATGTGCGGCGGTGGTTCAGCTGGAGGTACAGCATCAACAATCACCAATGTTGCCAATTGGACTGCCTGCTTCCAGGCTTGCGACAGCTATACTGGGTGTACTGGGTTCAGTTACAATCAAGGCGCTGCTCTCGGCAATGGAGTAGGTCAGTGCTTGATCAAGACAGATACTCCCCAGTCGTTTGTCAGCACGGCAAATCTTCTGAGCACGAGAATTGCTGGATACATGCGTCCGATCACCACTACCCCTAGCTCAGTATCGACAAGTGCAACTTTGACTACAAGTGTCAGCGCTTCCTCGGTGGTGTCTGTCGGCAGCTCAAGCACGCTGAGTTCCACCACGACACCATCCATGACATCTTTCAGCACTTCGACCATACCCTCCAGTACGACCGCCCCGTCCTCTTCTGTTGTATCGATTTCGAGTTCGAGTTCCTCGTCCATCCTCCCGAGCTCAAGTACCTCATCAACAGCAGTCACTCCATCGTCAACTCCCATCGCTGCACCTTCTTGCCCAGCTTCTAATGGCACTACCTACACTGATGTCCGCGGTCTTGCGTACACTGTTCTTTGCACTTACGATACCTCGACCAACAACATTGTTTCATCATCTAGCATAGGCAGTTTCGGAGATTGCGCAGTGCTTTGCGATGATACGTCTGGGTGCACTGGTCTCACATGGAACGGTACTGTTTGTTCACTCAAGCAGTCTTTTGGTCAATACATTCTTGGTGCTGTCAAGGCATGAGTAGTGGTTGGATTGAGACTCCTCTTCAAGCATTGGTAGCGTACATCTCGGATGGGGTCAGGGGTTCAGGCGTAAATGGATATTATTATATAACTAGAGTAGTACACATCAGCAATCTCATTCAATACCATGAAATCAAACTACCTGTCGCACCGATACCCTCTAATCTGTTTTGACAGCAGCTCGGCCTAGCGCTAGTTCTTCCAAGGTCAAAGTCTGTCCGTTCTTGTCGCGCGAGCGAGGGATCCAGTATACCGTCAACACAAGCCCGATGAGCATAAACGCCGAGAAGCTATAAATCGTCGTGAGCTCAAGTATAAACAGCATGATCTTCGTGACAAGAAACTTACACAAGTAGATATGTCTTGTCATCCTGAATACTGCCTGTAATCCAACCGAGAATGCATTGAGACAGCACAGCTCCGAACTTGCCGAAAGCAGCGCTGATGCCATGAGCGGTGCATCTGTAGCGCGTAGGGAATACTTCCGCTGCGATGATGTAGGTTGTTGCATTTGGGCCTGTGTTTGACGTTAGTCACGAACTCTGATCACGGGGTCCTGCATGCTTACCAAAGTTGAAGAAGACCTGTGTCAAGATATACAATACCACGAGTACTGAAGATCTTTGTGAGTCCATCAACTTGCGATAGCTTGTACCGATCACGAGGAAGAGGACGAACAGCCAAAAGAAGCCATTGATCTGGATGGTTCTTCGTCCCAGGCGGTTGATCGAGACCAGCGTAATCAAGTTGCCCAGTATAGCCCCGAGCGACACGATCAACAAGCTTTGCCATGCGTTGGCTAGAAGAGATTGGTACAACTGCGGCTCTATCTGGTTGTTTGCCCAGATCTTCTCGAGCGTGGTATAATCGTTCTGTAGAGTGAGTCAGCAGGGATATCACCTGGTCTCACCCAGACGTACCATTCCAAGCCCGTAGAAAGCGAGATCGAGCGATAACCATGTCAAGGAAGTCGCTACCAAGGTGCAGTACTCTTTGATATCCGCCCAAGAAGCTTGTGGTGGCTGTGGTATCTCATCTGAATCCACAACCGAAAGAGGAAAGACCGGATTGTTCAATTCTTCTGTGTGTATCTCATCTTCATGATCCTGTTGGAAAGATTCCCGGCTTATAGACGAGAAGTGGTCGCCGGAGTAGAAATAACGGTCGACATCAACAGCTGCCTGATGATCATCCCTTACAATGTCGACAGTGTATCTCGGACTGTGTGGTTGATTCAGTCAAGATGCATACAGAAGGAATACCTGATTTCCACACCATACCTTTCTATGATGGTCAGACGAAACCAGAGAGAAGCTGCTGCGGGTACTGCTCCGAGGCCCAGGATTAAACGCCATATAACGTCTAAAGTCTTTTGGCAGTCGTGCAAACAGTCTTTGGCGTCATGCGGAAGTGACCCACGAGCGGCGTATACTGCAACTAATGGAACTAGTGTAGCAAGAAGTTGACCGAGTGGCTGGCACATAAACACGGCTGTCAACATCCTTCCACGAAGCCTGGTCGGAGCCATCCTAGACACGAATTAACAACCACAAAGGCTCATCATACAGAGAGTCTTACTCTGAGCAAAGGACAGCGCTCAGTGGGTAGTCGGCTCCAATGCCTATACCCATGATAAGCCGCCAGAACACGAGCCATCCGATGAGTGACATAGAGCCATTGACACCAGTTGAGGCCATGGCTGATCCTAGAGCCGCGGCAACAGTGATGATAAGCTCAAGTCCATAGGCTTTTCTTCGACCTGCGATGAATCAGCAGAGGAGATTTTTCCATCATCGTAGGCTGTTTTACCCAGCCAATCTCCAGCGAGACCGAAGCCTAGCTGGCCTAGAATACTTCCTCCCAGTGTTGCGATGTTGATAGCGACTGCGTACTCGTGCGGTACAGTGCCTTTATCGGGATAGTAGATGTGTCCTATCATGGGCATGACTAGGTTGATGGAGAAGATCTGTATCAGATGAGAAGGTGTATATAAGCCTTTCAGAGTCATCTGACATTGTACGCGTCTGTCAAGAAGCCGACTCCAGCTACAACGACTACCCAGACCCACTCTCTCCGTCTCGAATGCTCAAGAGAATCGAGGACATACTGCCGCCTGTCTGCGGGCTAACAGATTGTCAGTGACCGTGCCGCTGCAGTCGAACGACTGATCATCTTACCGAGACATCTTCAAATTTTGAAACACTAGCGAATGGATTCAA
This sequence comes from Aureobasidium namibiae CBS 147.97, assembly GCF_000721765.1. Taxonomy (NCBI): domain Eukaryota; kingdom Fungi; phylum Ascomycota; class Dothideomycetes; order Dothideales; family Saccotheciaceae; genus Aureobasidium; species Aureobasidium namibiae. The sequence goes on along the minus strand of NW_013581197.1, from coordinate 810,511 downwards.
GTGCAATTTGATCCATGTCAATCCAGCCATGGTATGCTGAACGTTTTGGAAAGCAAAATAGAGTCATTGGATACGGTGTTGAAGATAGCGGTAGGAGAATGAAGAGAGGCACGACTGAGGCGAGGATATAGCACTGTCAGCGAGGCGCAGGAACGGCTCCTGGAAGCCGCGACGCGCAGCAGTAGATAGTCATGTCTGCCTGAATGTGTCCTGCGCCAGTAGATCGTCTAGTCGGACTTCTAGACTGCGAGCTCATCGGATAGATGCAGAAATCCTTTGACCAGCGAAGATCTGGATTGCAGGCTGCAGCTGAGGATGAAGCCTCACGTCTTGCTGCTTACGATCTTGGAAAAGACAAGCAATCATCTGACCGAGGGACTGCGAGCTGCGCTGCGAGGTCGATGATGATGCAGACGGAAAGAGGCTGGAAGGAAGGAGCGAGCAGAGGAGGTTGGGGGAAACAGCAGGGCTTGGCAGGGCCACGTTCCGCTTCTTGCACTTTCCATTCGCTCGCTGCTTGATTGACATGCAGTTGGATCGTGACACTCTTGCAAGATGTCCATATTGGTATCGAAGAGACTTGTGCCTTGTCAGCCTTGTTGCCACTTGATAATAACAATGTGCGCTGGATCTGACCGGCCGCTGGCTGCTGGGCTTTTCAACCAAGTCCCGCTCAAGTCGGTCAAGATGCTTGTTGCTCACACTTGGGAACCTCTACCAATTTTGCGTCATGAGCTTTGGCTGGTCCATCAGCGATGTCATCCTGCTCGCACAGTATAGCTGGAAAGTGTACGAGAGCTTTACTGACGGCAACTACAACGCTACGAACGAGTATGAATGCTTCAAGCGAGAGTATCGGCAGGTAATTACCTGCCTCGAGAGGCTCGTCGTTGTCAGTCCCGACCTCGCTTCGCTAGCAGGATTTGACGAGACGTTTGGAGATACTATCAAATTCATCGACAAGCACCGCATTCTCACTGCTAAAACGACACGTCCTCTGATCACCGCTTTGCCACAGACGAGCAGTAGAATCAAAGATTTTCTCGACCGTGTTGGCCGTGGGTACCAAACAGCGACATGGCCAATATATCGTGAGGAGGCAGAGAAGCTTCACCGACAGCTTGATCGAGTTGTTGCCATTGCAACATTACACGCAACGACAACGACACTCCAAAACACACATGGCATCGAGAGGCAGTCAGAGGAGATCATGCGTGCAGTAAAGTACAATTCACCCATCAAGCTCTGTCCGTATGCCATCTGATATAACTTCTAGATCCTTGAGCGACAAGGTCAACTTTGTCTTGAGAAGAATCACGCCAACATCAATAACAAGCACGACTGACTTGGACATAAACTATCTCACAACACTGTCTCACACCAGCATCAATCAGCCAAGTGCACTACACCAGATAACTGCACATCTAGATCGTAATGAATCACCAGACGATATGCTTCAGCTGCTACATCAATTCTCGCAAAAGATGGAATACCTTATCATGAGAGATTCTGGCGGAGTGCGCCCGGTAGTCAGGCATCAAACATCAAATATCCAGGGCGCGGTCACAGCTGAGCGCATTGTACCTGTACTTCAACTCCTGGACACTGCCCGCAGCGTTGTGGACACCGCACTTGGTCTTACTCCCACACAAACTCATCCCCGGAACCAAGAGCGATCACCGAGTGTCAGTTTAGGAGTCCGTGCTGAGGATTGGGATGTCTTTGGACAATGGTTGAAATGGCATATGTTACACCATGAGCCAACTCGATCGAAGCGTCCTGTACAGCCTCCGAGAGTGGTCTCAACAGAATCTGCTCCACCCACAAGTCCTGGTGCCCTCCAGGCACCTCGTCAACAACTCACCGGACGACCCCGAGGAGATATTTCTCCAATGGGCAGTCCTCTTCCAGAACCAGTCTTCACACCCGGCACTGATGCGTTTTCCGATGCATTTTCAACCCCAGGTACCGTGTTCACTTCCGCTAGCAGCGAAAGAAGATACTCGTCAATCGACCTCGGCACTTCTTACGCTGCAGAGAACGCTCTCTTGGCTTCGGCTACATAGCCTGTGACCATTGTTCTTGAAAACAAGCGAACGTTCGATGCCTCGTTAGAGATACTGAGATCCCCGTCTGGAGTGGTTGAAAAGCTTCGGAGCAGGACCAGAGACCAGAAGACAATATACCACCTACCACATGGCGGTGCAACTCGAGCAAATACTTTTGTTCCATGGGTTGACAACAGTCGTGTACACAAGTCAAGTTTAACCGAGGCAAGACTACAGTTCAAAGGCTTGCATCAGATTATTGTCAAGGACGAAAGAGCTCATAGAAGCACGATATACAACACCAGGCCTATGTATTGCTTCGACGAACTCGAAGGTGGGTATTGGATGATTCTATCGTATATCGTAGAAGACAGGCTGACAACTTACTCAGATCTTCAATATGTGCAGGAACAGCTGCTTGGTAAGACTATGGTCGCGACTCTCGATGTTGTGCGAATATCGACACGTGCTGGCCAGGACCACTGCGCGTCCGAGACACTACGTGTCTTGGAAGACGCTGAGAGACAAAGATCACTCTTATACTATGCTCATAAGATGTCGGCAAAGTCTGCCACACAAAGTCCTGGCTTTATCGAGTGGTCATGTATGTTAACAGTCCTTCTGGACTCATTGATAGCGCTGACTGTCCCCAGTGAATGACTTCGAAGAGATCAAGAAAGTCGACAAAAAGAAGGTCAGATTGACATTCAGTCGGCGAGACAACTCCAACGCAGGTCAACAATTGGCAGTATCGACTCCGTGCTCTCAAATGATTCGACATCAAGCAAGAATCTTCAAACAAGCATCATGGACCGTATCAAAGCAATAGACTGCGAGTTCTACGACCAAGAAGGTATGCTTGCAATGCACGCTATGTTGCCATTCTATTGCTAATCCACACGGCAGATCGTGAAGCCTTCGAGGAACTGTGTAAACCGTCGTCGGCACCTGTGTTCCGTATGCCTTTCAGACCACGAGATGTAGGTATTGGTTCGCCACTAGCGGAGTTGGATATTGGTCTACCACTTGCAGAACTGGAAGGTTAATCAAAGCCGGCGGCTAAGAGGTTATCCTCCAGTGACTGCGTTACACGAATAAGAGATGCAAAGGAGATGTATCTCTAGACGAGTATCGTTTGGTATTCATATGTAAAAGCTTTTCAACTGTACAATGTGGCTGCTTACGCAGTATATAGTTTGGTTCAAGAAGTCGATCATTGGAGATTATGCTAGATAGACAATACGGACAGAGACCAACGAAGCTGATGCACCAGATGTACATTGCAGGGAGAACAACGAACACCCAATGACAGACAAAATCGGATGATCTTAATTATGGAGATACGCAAGTGTAGATATGATAAGGAGCAATATACAAGTATTGGGATGTTGCTATGACTGCAACAAACATAGATCAACCAGAGATATGACCACTATTGGGGAGACTTTTCGAACACTATTCCACCTCCGACACACACCTTCCCAAGACCTCACCACGGATAATGCATATAAGTCACTACTCTCTACTGCACAGTCAACGACTGTCTCCAAGTTCGTACACACCCGATACAGAGGTTGAATGTTTGGTCTTTTCCTTTGGGGTGATATGTCCGCTCATCTCGTTGAGTGGGTTACCCCAAAGTTCGTGCGTCGAACTGTCTCTTTCTGTAGCAGTGTAGTTGGAAAGTGGTATTGCCTTCTCATCTGCACCGTGGATATTGGTGTTATCGCTGGTGGTATTGGCGGCTTTGTTCTTGCTTTTTCGCATCCACAGAAATATACCGAGACCCATCAGCAGCACGACTCCTGCAACGCCACCGACTACAGGGCCAATGATACTGGATGTGGAGTTCTTTGAGGATGATGTTGGCGATGATGAAAGCGATGTTGAGGAAGACGAGGAAGCTGATTCTGTGGACCCTGTCGATGTAACTGTAGTGTCGTCCGGTTTCGTTGACGCGCACACGGGGCTGAAGACCTTGCCATTCTCGTCTACCGCCACCAATTCTTCGTCTGAACTGTCGGTAGCTTGCCAAAGAGTGAATGTACCTGCGTCTTCGTTGACCAAGAGATAAGCGCCGCTCAGGAACTGCCGTCCAAGCTGGACCATGTCGTTTGCATTCAGAGATTGGAGTGGGATGATGTTGACTTCATTGAGTGTACTGCTATAGTTGATGGAGCCGTTCGCGAGGATGGTTGCGTCTGGTTGCACGACCTGTGAATTTGCAATGGAGATCGAGGGACCTGACTGGAGCGATATACTCATACCAAAGTCAAGACTAGATAGATGGTTAGCTAATCTTCAGCCGTTGGGGTCCAGCAATAACTGACTCGTAGTCGGACGAATATGTTTCGCCATAAAAGTTGAGACCGAAAGAGTGCTGTTCAAGAACATTCGATATACCCACAGCAAGTTGTAGATTCTGGTAATATGGATCGCGAGGAAGTGTCATCAGAACTGGGTAGTCCGGCATGATACATGCTCTCAGAAGGTTCGAGGCAGAATCAAAAAGATCCGCTTTCGTCCCATTGGGAAAGGTCAGCGAGATATCACTTAGTGACACAACCATTCCCGAGAGGCAGTGACTGTCGTAAGTAAGAGGAAACGAATAGTTCGTCCCTGTGATTTTGGTCTTGTCATAGCCCCCGAAGACAAAGACGCCATCGTTTTGCGTCTCAGGCGCTCCAGAGTTACCCCAGTACATAGACCAGGAGCGAGAAGCGACTATACCATCTCTCTTGAGTGTACTCAGCAAGGTAGAGTTTGCACCAAGACCCAGAATGTGCTGAGTCAGATAGTCCCCGCCAGTGTTGGCACGTCGGATGCCGAACGCAACTTCGGAAGAAATGTTGGATGTGTAATGAAATGTATCAGTAGACCAGAGGTCCGAGGTAGCATTGACATACGTGTCAGAAGGATCCGCTCCAGACGCGCTCATGCTTGACACAGCTTCATAAGTCGTCGAGTTACTCGTGTCGAACATACCGCCTCGGTACGTTGAGCATTTAGCCTGGGTGAAGCTCTTGTCGCATTGCCCCTGGCTGTCATAGATAAGCGTATTGTTGGTGAGTCTGTAATTCGTCAGCAAGATCATTTTCGAGGTTTCAGTCAACGTACGTCGATGGTATCATAGCAAGGGGTTGTTCGGATGATCCAATTGCGATCTGGACTCCTCGCATGTGATTTCCATTGTTGAGAGCTACATTCGTGACCGGCATCGAGAATGGCTTTCCACAGTTCTCAGCGCTGACCGTCAAGGACAGAGAGAAGATCGCATAGAACAATGCAATGGGCAGGGATGCTCTCCACCAGTAGAATGACAGCAGCACTCGTGAATGCTTCATCTTGTCTGCTGACGTTGATACAGTAGGAGTCCGGATGGTAGAGGTGAGTAGGCGAGTAGCGTTACTTACGTCTTGTTCCAAAGCGCTTCGCGCTCAGGGCAACTCACCGGACTTAATGATAAGAATGTGGCAACGAGAGTGGTAGCCTGCAAACTTGGTCTCTCTAGCAGGAAGATGTGATAATCCTTCACACTCAAGCAATATCCCGACTGCTCGATGGTGCGACATTTGGCGCTATTGTTTGTGCATATGCGACTGCAATCAGTTGTGTTTGGCAACCAGAATAGCAGCATCGGCCACTTTACCAAGCAGATATTCGCTTATTAGTTTGCGACGTGCATTAATGCAGGTGTCTGTCTGGCGGAAGCGCGGATGAGGTGATATGTCGTCTCATCAGCTGTGAGGAACGCATTGGGTAGGAAGCATGAGTTGGGGTGGCCTGCTTTAATCTATGCCAGCGGCTACCTTGGTGACTAGAGCAGGCCGAAGATTGCTATTCGAATCACAGAATGATGATGGCATTGCCGTTGCGGACTGTTCTGGCTCTCGAACGCAATAGTCAATATCGAACCAGTGTCGACTGTCATGAGGCTGTCAGATTCAGTGGAAGAGAACGACAACTGACAATGTTATTGGACCATGCAGCTATAAGATATGTCTCGGCCAACAACTAGTGCCTGTCGAAACGTAGCGTTGAAAAAACTGTCAATCACTGCATGATCAAACAATTTCCTGCAGGGCACAGTTCTCATGAATGAACCACTCGCCGCAATTGACTTTTCGTATCGCGGGGCCTCCAGACACAGATGATAATAGAGCACAACAGATTGTCCTTCGAAGTGACATTGATTCTTGAGATGTTCAGTTGTCGTCGAGTATCCATCGATGAGGGCAGAATCAGACATTGCGTTTTTAGGCGCCGATGTGGGGAGGCACAGATTCGCTGAGTCGTGTTTAATATATCGGCACCAATGAGAATTAAGATTGTTTGCTGCACGCCGCAGCAGTGCGGCACAGTTCGAAGATGCCAAACTCCTGGGTGGCCCTTAGAGGCCAAGTTGTCGATTTGACGATGGGCAGATCTTTGAAAATATTGCTCTCGTCCGGAGCAACGTGTGTTTCTGCCACATTTTTCAGCGTGCCGCCAATATGAGGACAGCGACGCGACTGCTTCCAGCTATCTTGATTCTGGCAGGCTTCTTCTTGATCAGAATATATTTGTACCGCTTACCGGTCGCGGATGTTTTCCATGGCTCGAACTTCAGGTCGCTCATTGGTAGCGAAGACGATGCGTCGACGGAGGTCGACAAGGCTGTAGACTTTTCTTCAACGTCTGCGTCGGAGGACGGGCGCATTGAAGCGACTACCGCTATCCATAGTGAGATTTCAGCTACCACGACTGTAGAGCAGGTCTCAGCTACCGGAACTAGCTCGAACTCTTTGGATCAAATTGTTGTGATAGGAAAACTCCAAAGCGAGGATGCATCTTGGGTTGAAAAGCTTCCGACGTTGGTTTTCTCGGCGCCTTGGATTTTGCCGTGTAACAAGCTGACACGAATCACAGATGGCAGAATGCCGTGTATACAGTCGACAACGATACCTGGTCTTTACATACAGCAAAAAACAAAGGGCGCGAGGCCAATGTTTACCTCACGTACATCATAGAGAACTACGAAAAGCTTCCCTCGACTATTGCTTTTGTACACCCTCACGAAGACGGTTACCCACGAGCATGGCACACAGATGCAGACGGTTATTCAAATATCAAGAGCTTGTCATCTCTCAGAACTGAGTTCGTTCAGGGTAACGGCTATGCCAATCTCCGCTGCATCGCTATCCCAGGCTGTCCAGACGAGATCCAACCCTTTCGGGAAGAGTTTGACAACGAAGACAGAAGAGCCGAACACGCGCTCGCAGATGCGTGGAAACATATCTTCGGGAATGATGATGTGCCTCACGTTATAGGCACTCCATGCTGCGCTCAATTTGCAGTCTCGCGAGATCAGGTCCACAAACGTCCTTTAGAGTTTTATGTTGGTGCTCTGAAGTGGTTGCATGATACACCCCTCGACGATGCCACGAGTGGACGTGTATTTGAATATATTTGGCACATCATTTTTGGACGGGAGCCAGTGTAGTAAGTAACAATTGGAGTATTGAAAGAGACATTGACTGACTGCGTTCTTGAACAGCTGTCCCGACCTAGGACAATGTTACCACGATGTGTATGGAAGAGGGTAGCATGTAGACAGTCGTAAAACGCATACACATTCATAAGCCCGATCATCCACCAGCACACTTAGCAAAGAAGCAATGAGACCATACCAAATTACGGCGTAATATTATTGTCAATGTTGGCTTGAGCGACGACGCCAGCAGAAGCCACAGGACTATGAACTGGGAGAACCAAAACATACCCATCAAAAGGTCAAGCCTCCTGTCCCACGTCTATTTACGCAGGACAGCGTAAGGAGGCCATTGCATGCTTTCATCATTGCTACTGCAATAAGTGCCCAAAGCCTGCCATCCGACATCAGAGCAGTCGATGTCGGTATGGAATATGATTTGGCATCCTTTTTCGGCCCGGCCGTTCGCATGCCCAAATCGAAACTCCCGTTGAGAGACTGGCAAGTAGTGTCTCGGGTAGCTCACAGACTGTAATAGGGTCGTCGTTCTGTCACGAAGGCAGTCCAAGCACTTACCTGTTCACCTTGTATTGTCGCTGTACCCTCGACGCATGAGCAGTGAAACATTGTGCTTGACGATGTGGACACACCCAATCACAGAGGCGCTGCTCAAGGGAGTCAATGACACAATGTGGACAATCCATCGGGTCCGGTGTTTGCAAAGCAAAAAGTCAAGGGTAAGATGGTGTTTCTTTCCTCGAAATTCATCGGTCGTGTGACTGCTCAGATATATTGGTTCGTCCCATTGAGTTTGGATATCAATGCCAAAGATGTAATGGAAGCGCGCGAACGAGGATCTCAGAGTGAATCGAGACAATAGTGTCCCACTGATGATGGGATGCCACATTGGAAACCGTGATCTTGAGTGAGGCCTGGGCCTGTGCTTCTCAATTTGGCTACAATGTAATGACCTGAGGAGATGACCTGGTCGTGCATTCAAATTCAGTCGTACCGTTCAAGCAAGACCGAGTGCTCGAAATGAATATAGCACATGGACATTTGCTGAGTGGAGCTCGGCAATCCCGAGCGCATTGAACTCCGCAATGATCCTATTGATAACGGAATGTCCAGATGGACCAGTAGTAAGTCGCGCGTGGTAAAGTCCTGTAGGGAATATCTGTGAGGATTTGATAGAGCCGAAAGTTCGCTATTCAGATAAGTTCAAAAACTGGACACGTCAAACGTGTAGTAATATTTTGAAGCCCGGGGGAACCTCAATGTATCCGTTGATAGCCGATAGGCCAGGCTATCTTGCGGCGCCATTCACCCCATGATGTTTGGTAGCACGCGCGAGCAACGGAGCTCGGCCGAGACAAAGCTTCGTAACATTGGTACTCACACGCCATAGATCCACTGACTGATAAGAGAGAAGAAGGAAGCAGATGTTAAGATGTGGAAGAACCAAAGTTAAGGCGACACCTCAAAGGTCAACGAGCGTCTAAGGGATGGTTCTGGAGGGTGTTGCGAATATTTTGATAGAGTTGGCGAGGCGTTGGAAGGGAAAGATAGTCCGAGCACCTACGTTTCCACCTCGTATCGTCGCTGTACTTCGTAAGATAATTGACGCGTCGTCGCACGAGGGATCCAGACAACTTCGTTGGGGGATGTCTCTTCGAGAGGATCAGGGAGGCAAGGGAAGTCGAAGGTCATCACTGTCTCAGCTCTTATCACGATAATTGCGATGTTTCTTCGGAGGTGCGCACGCAGCGAATACTACAGCAACTTTGACAGATGTGTTGCAGCAGAAAGAAATGAAGTTTGAGACGGTTGCGCTCCGTTAGATTTGGTCAATTCAATGTCTGTTCAGATGGTGAATAGATTACCCTTGAATCTCGAGTCTGGGCTCTGGTTATCATTGGCCCATATTTTAAGGTTCGCCTTCCCCATGTTCTCCCCAATGCCTCGCGTGCTCACTATAGCCGGACCAATCACATCGAGTGCTGTAATCTTCGGGGAGGAAGCTTTCCATGACAAAGACGACACAGCCGGATGTCCAGACAAGAAAGTGAGCATCATCAACTAGCGACTGAGGCGCTTCTTGGTATGCGACCATCTACTGAAGGCCAAGAAAATGCATGGCCTGATGCTACTCAACATCGCATGTTTGTATGAGGAAGAAATAATCACTGGGCCCGATGAGGAAGGTCATGGTGGTACGGTATCACAAAAGATAACCCCTCGGATCCTTTGTATGTGAACGTAGGATTTGGAGGATTATCGGCTGGTCATCTGACGCCACTCGCTACTACACTCCATTGACCGAGGCTTATCGAAGATAAGTACGTCCCCAAGCCGTAAGTGGCGTCTTCTTTTGAACAAGCAGAGCTTATCATTGGAACGTTGCGCTCGGCGGATTCTTGCATTCCGTGAGGCATCTTATTTCCCGCATCCCCCGAAAGACATCAAAACAAGGGTGGCCGCAGTCGCAATTTCTAACCCACGCTTTCTCACTAGCTGCCTGTCGCAAAAATGAGTGACGACGATTTCAAAGGCTACGGCGAGAAACAGCCCCACCAAGGAACTCTTGGTGACCATGGCCACCAACTCGGCCGCGACCCTGAGGCACACGACGTGGTGGTTGGCTCCCAGAATGAGCTGCACAGAGAGCTCAAGGGCAGACACATGCAGATGATTGCCATGTAAGTATACCATCACGTCTTAAGAATACACCTTCGTGCTAATCAAAATATCAGTGGTGGTGCAATCGGTGCCGGTCTGTTCATCGGTTCAGGCGGTGCATTCCAAACTGGTGGACCCGCCTCTGTGTTGATCGGTTTCATGGTCGTTGGTAAGTGGTATATCGAGATAACCAATATGCGCTTGCTAATTATTCTCCAGGTATCCAAGTGTACGAATTCGGGCTGTTTCACTACCAGTTATTCTCGACTAACATGATTATCCAGATACTTCATGATGCAGGCTCTCGCAGAAATGACCGTCTTGTATCCCATCAACGGAGCTTTCTGCATGTACATTGTCCGTTTCGTCGACCCCTCGTTCGGTTTCGCCTGCGCTTGGGAATACGCCATCAGTTGGCTGACTGTCCTCCCCTACGAAATTTCCGCTGCTGTCAACATCATTCATTATTGGTCAGGATCTGAGAGCGTCAATGCCGCTGCTTTTATCGTTCCATTGCTGGTCGCTCTCGTCGTTATTCAGTTCTTCGGTGTGCGCGGATATGCAGAGGTCGAATACGCCCTCAGTCTGATGAAGATCATCGCTTGTGTCGGGTTCATGATTCTTGGTATCATCATCGACACTGGTGGTGTTCCAGGACAGCCTTACATTGGAGGAAAATACTGGTTTGTCCTAGCGGCTCGAGGATTTGAGACATAGACTAACACATTGGGACCAGGCACGCACCCTACTCCAACGGAGGTTTCCTCAGCGGCTTCCACGGTTTCTGCAGCGTCTTCGTCACTGCAGCCTTTGCCTATACTGGCACTGAACTGACCGGTCTGGCCGCCGCCGAGACGATTGACCCCAAGAAAGAGATCCCCAAGGCCTCAAAGCAGGTCATTTACCGTATCCTGATCTTCTACGGAGTCAACCTGCTGCTCGTTGGTTTGATTGTCCCGGCAAACAGTGATGCGTACAACGGCCCTGGTTCTTCATCTCGCCACTCTCCCTTTGTCATTGCAATTCAGCTTGCTGGCATCAAGGTTCTTCCATCTATATTCAACGCTGTCATTCTCATCGCCGTCATGAGTGTCGCCAACTCTTGTACTTTTGGGTCCACCCGAACAATCCAGGCTCTAGCCGCAAACGGTTGGTGAAAGACAAGCTTTGTATCACAGACATAAACTGATTTCCATCGTAGGCATGGCACCTAAATTCATGGCGTATGTCGACAAGAAGGGACGTCCCATCAACGTCATTATCATCCAGCTGCTCTTTGGATGTCTTGCATTCATCAACCTGGCACCAAGCGGTGGAGACATCTTCAACTGGCTCCTGGCATTGTCGGGTCTCTCGATTCTCTTCATTTACGGCGGTATCGGTCTTGCCCATGTGCGATTCCGTAAGGCTTGGTAAGTGATGATCCGCCCTCGCTCCAATTCATGACTAACCATTGATAGGAAATACAACGGTCGTTCGCTCGACGAGCTGCCTTACAGAGCTTCTGCCGGCGTCTGGGGCTCATACTTCGTCATGCTCATCACCGTACTCGCTCTCCTAGCCCAATTTTACACCGCACTCTACCCCGTCGGTGGTCCCAACCTTGATGCTAGCACCTGGTTCCAGCTCTACCTTGCTGGTCCCCTGCTTGTCTTCCTTTACTTGGTCTGGAAGGTCTACAGTTGGTTTGTCAGACCAGCAGACAGACCGCTGTTCGTCAGAACAAGAGACATTGACATCCTTTCCGGCATGAGAGATCTCTCAGTTGACAGGATCGAGTCCGAATTCGTTGACGATCAGAAGACCAAGAAGGGTCCTTTGGGATACATCAAGAATGCCTTCAGTGCTGTCTTCTAAGCTAGGACTGCGGTCCCATATCAAGAGAATGTGGCTGCAGTGTTCCTAGTCAGCATCATCACATTCGCGCAAAACAACCAATCATACCTACTCTCGTCATCCAGCTTTCTATCTGATATGAGCAGGTGGGTCATCTTCAAGCTCAAGCACCTCTTGCTATGCTGCTGTACATAAAATCATCCTTTGTAATAACCAAAGTTTTCTGCTTAAACTCCGATCGCTTCCAATGTGTGATATTTGCTATCATTCTCTCGCCTAACGCAGAAATCTGCTGACATTACTTGCTGCTTTCAGATTTCCTGGACACAACTGCTGGCTAGCCAGAGTGACATCCTTGGGTCAGATGAACTGTGGAGGGAAACTTTAGCCGAGGCTTTTCCAAATCCCTCCTGCTCCTGCGTCTTTTGTTTTCACCTCGATACTAATCTTGCGCAACGACATGAACTTTATGTACAGTCACCAGGGTCCAGTATCGAAATACGGTTCAGCCATGAGACGCGCAATCAGCTGGCAATTTGGATGCGAAAAGTGAAATGCCACATTTGCAGTGATCCGCAACAACGAAAGCGGAAGACGCCTGAAGGAAGGAGGGGCTATGTTGGTGGTTGTTGCAATTCTCCACCCAACACAACTGCACGAGTCTATGATAACAACTCCTGTGTCGCCTGTTACCAGGAACAGGTTGTCGACGTAGCAGAAACACTATCGGGATGCGATGCAATGATCACCCCTCGTACTGTCGACAAGGCCCACAGCTTCGCACACGGAGGCTTTGTCCAAACCAACACCAACTCACCAACAGCCTGATCTTCCAGAAACGCCGCCATGGATATAGCATGGGAACAAGCTAGGTAGGCTGAGTGCTGGCATACACAAGTGCTGGCAATGTATGTTTTGAAATGACTGACCCTTATATGGCAAGGGAGTGCATCATCCTGAGGTCGCTCTGTCTGGTCAACCATATCACCAAAACCAAGCGTCGACATGATTTCCTATATTGCTCTCTCACCTTCAGTACCCGTTGCGTATCTCGCAACCGCAAGTCTGGCCTTCTACATCCTCCTGAACATTCCACAACAACTTCGGAATCTATGCTTCCCGATCTTCCTCGTGCCTGCATGGCGAGCTTTTGCTACAGCTGGATGCCTCACGTGGCCGTCTTCTCTGTCTGGAGTCTGGGGGCTTGCGGTTCTGATTTGGATAGCACATATCATCGGCTTGTTATACATTGACAAGCTACCAGTGCAGAGCAAGATCAGAAAGCAGTGGGACATCAAGGCTACTTACAAGCTGCTCTTTGATGTGCGCCACTTTGATACAAACCGGACAACTTCTCCATCCGGTGCTGTATCAGTGTCCAGGACGGCTTCACTTGTCTTTGTCGCATCTCGTCTCCTCAGACTCGTCGTGTACTGGCAACTTACTGTGCATCTGTTCACGCCTCTCATACCAATGATATTTGGCCCCCTCGAGCCATGGGAATTCGACCAATACGCTCAAACATATCTACGACGATTGCCAATCTTCGAAACTCCAGAGCCGGTCACGGCACGCGAAACGTGGATTCGAGCTGTCTTCACGTTCCGCTGGATATGGCTCAACTTCGTCGACGTCGATGCCGCACATACTTTCTTTAGCATCATCTTTGTCGGCGTATTACGACTTGACTCGCCTGAAGAGTGGCCAGCTATGTTTGGGAGTCCTTTGGAGTCTTACAGTCTTCGTCGCTATTGGGGAAGATTCTGGCATCGTTTGGTCTACAGACCTTACGTTGGTCTTGCGAAAGTGGTGGCTGGAAAGCTGCATGTACGCAGCATGGGACCCAGGGTTGAGAAGACTTTCCTCGTCTTTCTGATCTTCTTCAATTCGGGTCTGGCTCATGCTATTGTGTCTCTTCATAGTGGCAACCTCGCTGAGGATGTTGATGACATTGCTTTCTACTGCATGAACTTTGCCGTCATCGCCGCGGAGGGAGTGATACAGAATCTCGCCTCGCCAATCCGAAAGTTCCTGCCCAGCTGGTTATGCAAAATTATTGGGTTTGTCTGGGTGTTTACGTTTTGGTTCTGGGCGGCGCCGAAATGGGCTTATCACGAGGTGCACGAGGAACTTCTCAACGAGGTCGAAAGAAGAAACAGGATTCAAGGATTAAGACTGTTTACAGGGATGCTGGGTGGAGAACAGTTCAGATAGTTCAATATGGAGTAGATGTCTTGATAAAGCCACGTACAGATAACTTGAATGTTGATTTAAGCATATTCATGGACGTACCTTCAGCTGTCCTCTGTGAGCTTCATGTATAGTTTAGCTGACAGGAGTATAACCAATAACCATACTTTTCTCGCACATGGTACATTGGTGCGGTACCTGCGTTCTTGGCAGGGAAGCTTTTGCGTCTGACATGGAGTTTATTTCGACCTACCCTCCTCGGTTGCCAGTCCAAGGCGACAATTCTGTCGAAGTACCCTCTCAATCAGCTGTGCATGTAACACGCAAAGGACGTTCTGTCAGAGTCTGAAGACTTCTCTTTCCTTGAGATGGAACATGATAATCAAGATTGATGGAGGCCGAAGAATCGCTAGGCACAGAGGACTGAAGAGTATGTTGAAAACCATGCATGGTAGTTGATATATAAGAGAAAACAAGCAGATACGAAAAGAGCGAACATAAAGCAAAAACAAACACCAGAAAGATAACCAAAGGAAATTCTATCATCTGCATCCACCGCCACTGCCTCCTAGCCGGGCTATCCCCAGCCTGCAATCAAATCAGATCCGATATTCGAGAGTCGTGTGTATCAATCATCCCATCTAGTGGAAGTAAGACTGGAGCTGCTGGAGCTCTGCATCAGTCAACCCGCTGAATCTGAGGGAATCGGCACCGAGAGGGACAGGGTATCCAGCATTGTAGCTGCCAGTCAAAGCAGTGGCGAGAACCATGCAAGTAGAAGGCACACCAGCGACCTGGAAGCCACCGGGACCAGCAGGAGTGAAGCTGAGCTTGGCTCCGTTGAGAGACTCGCGGCACATGTCGTAGTTGTACTCGGGAACAGAGTCGAGAGGGTCGGTTTGGCGACGCTCGTGAATGCCGCGGCGGCCAATGGCACCGCCGACTACGCCGCCGAGGAACTGAGCACCAGCGCCCAAGCTGCGAGAAAACTCAGTTGAATGTTAGAGCGAGAAGTAGAGCCAAACTTACACGCCGTCGCCTGTGAAGCCCTTGCCGTGCAGACCCTTCTTGGCCTCGACCGAGGTGGCCAGGACCATGGTGAGGGCGATCAGGGAGTTGATGGTGAACTGCATTTTGAAGGTTGTTGGTTGATGAAGTGGTATTTGAAGGCTGGAGAGGTTGTCGAGAGATGTAGAGGAACTGAAGAAGTAGGTTGGAAGGTAGTGGTAGAGTAGTGCGGAAGAGTTGATTGCTTTGGATGCTTTGGTTGTTGTGTTGCTGAGTTGTGTGATGATTTGGTTTTGGTCGGATGTCAAGGAGGTTTATATACCTCGTCGACCATGACTCTTTCTCTCCAAGTCCTCACAGAGCTGTAGGATTGCCCGAGCATGTTGCTGCGGTATGCTTGGAGATGCCAGAATAGAAGTGGATCATGTTGGAGAGTGGACCTACCAACAAGCCTCAAGATGCCAACATGCTATACCAGGATTCTGCTATATTGGCCAACGCGAGTACAGTCCTCCTACCTACGAGCACTATATTGCCGTCAAAAATAGACTTCAAGTTCAAAACTTCAATGTCTGTGTCGTGAAGGAAGAAAGATTGATGCATGCGCAGCACCGAGCTCTTTCCCCACCGCGATCGGTGGTGGCTGGGCTTGGCTTGTGCTTTACATCATGACCGTAAAGTGCAGAGTTGAAGATGGTTTCTTCCTGTCAATTGACACGATGGAATATTGCAGGTTAATGGAATCAAGCGCGTCGCTCAATACAATACTGTCCATAAGACTAAGGTACTCATGTTCTACGTGAGCATATGCAAGCAGTTTGACATTGTGCAAGATGTGAAATTTGTGCTTTGCATGCAAGCAAAACACAAGCGCCAACCCGAAGGATTCTGCCAACCAATCAGGCGGGCACAGAAACAAGATGCAATCTATTAGTGATATTTGAGGAAGCAATTGACCGCAGCTTTAGGCGCTCTGCAGGATCTTGACCAACAGATGCTGCGCCATTGAGAGACAACTATGGGTCCTCAGGACTCTCGCGGTAGACCGCGCCGCTGGTCAAACCTGTCATCATGAAACAGCATATCTGAACCTCTGGAGGCATGTCCAGGAGTCTTCCTTCTTTCACTCCATCCTTCTCGCTTGTATCGTCACTGGAGAAATTGCATTGTCAGCCATGAAGTGTACTCAGTCAGCTTCTGTCATACTCCTCTCCGCATCGTCAGCTCTCGCGGCAGGCACTGTTGAATTCTCACTCGGACGCGAACAACACTCGCACTTTCCAGATCTTGTCGAACGTCATGTGGAAGGCACTTCCGAGTCTGCGTTGCTTACCAATTTTGCTGGCTCTATTGGCCTGAGATACTTTGTCAACCTCACCGTCGGCACACCCCCTCAACCCCAGACTGTAATTATCGACACTGGAAGCAGCGACACTATATTCCTGGCTGCGGATGCGCCTGCCTGTCAAGCGCAAAAATCAAAGTCAAAATGTCCTGGCGGGTCATACAACTCATCAGCCTCGTCTACTTTCCAAACGCTCTCTCCAGGCGCTATAGACGCAGGTTATGGTGAAAATGCCACCGCCACTTCCAACCAAGGTGGCTACGTTGCAGACCTTGTGACCGACATGATTCAGATCGGCGATATCGTTGTGACTGGTGCTCACTTCGGACTCGCACATGAAGTCGAAGGCAACTTTCTGGGCAATGGCCTTTACACCGGCATAATGGGCCTCAATTATCCAGCTCTCGAGGCGGTCGAGGAAGGTCAACCAAAGTATCCCACTTTTGTTGAATCACTGGTCGGTGCCAAAGCCATCGCTTCCCGTCTCTACAGTCTCTACCTCAACGAGCTCAGCAGTTATGGTTCAATCCTGTTCGGTGGTGTCGATACCGAGAAGTATATCGGCAACCTCACGACGCTGAACCTCTTGCCATCGGGACTTGAAGATAAGAAAGTCCAGCTATTTCCTTTGCGTATGGAACAAGTTTCCATCACCCACGAGGATGGCACAGAAGAGACTATCGTTGCACCCAACGAATTTGACAAAGCCATCTTGCCAGATTCTGGAACTGCCACTTGGAACGTTCCCTCAGACACTTACAACAAGATAGTCAACATGACTGGTGTCACAATGTCAGGATCCAATGCAGTGTTGCCCTGCAGCAAGATCTCCAACAAAACATCCCTCACACTCACATTCTCTGGCAACGGGACCAACAAAGCTCAACTAGAAGTCCCGCTCACTTCCTTCTTCATCCCCGCAACACTTGCCGACGGCTCCGGCATTGCAAAAGTTGACGGGGAAGACGCATGTCTCCTGATGGTCAAAGAAGCTGCTCCAAACTCCAGCATATATCTCATGGGCGATCCCGTAATGCGTGCTGGCTACTGGGTTTTCGATCTCGACAATGGACAAGTGTCTATCGCGCAAGCACGTCTGTCATCTACAACTTCCAACATCGTTGCCATTGAAGCTGGTCCTCATGGTGTCATGAATGCGACTGATCAGCCGAGTGAGCTTGGTGCCAATTCGACTGCCAAGATCGATGGGACAGCTACTGCTTCGGTCAGCTATACGTTGTCGACAGCTGCTGGTGCAGTGGGACAGACCGCGGGCCCACAATCTACGACCCTGAGTGGTGGCGCTGCTGGAACCATGCTTGATACTAATGCTGGCATGTCCATGGTTGGTGCGCTTTTGCTCTCGGTCACGTTTGGTGCTTTCTTGCTGTAGAGTCCATGTCCCGTAGAGTCATCTGAACTTAGGCAGTGGCTCAAAGTGAACGATTCAACTTAGAGGTAGATATCGCTTCATCAATGTTCACGTACATAATGCTTGTGTTCTTTGTGATGAAACCATATTCATGTCTTTCGCCTCGACGATGGATGACGGCAAAACCGATTCACCATGCGCATAGGTGCTATCATATCAACACCAGTTGGTTACCGGACAAAAAACCAGACACTGAGACAAATGAGAAAGTCACCGCTCGCTTTTCCCATAATTATCAGGAAGATAGAAGCGGGAATTATTGTGAGCAGGGTCATTCTCTGAGCAAGAAACTTTGATCATATCCTAGTTTTGATGTCGAGTGATTAAGCACTTGGGGTCTGTGATGTTGATACGATTTAGTATTCATACCCTGCAGAGCTCATTAAATCTGTCACCGAGAGATAGGAGACGATAAGTGTGACTAGCCATGGTATCATAATTTGGCAGATCTATACATCTTGTGTGGGAGATACTCAGAAAGAGTAGGAGGGTCAACTTGATCTTGACCTTCTATCTTCTCTTCCTTCTTCCTATCTGTAGTAGCCTTAGATTGTGCTCAGTCAACGTTGGTGTCAAAAACTCAGGATTCTGTTGGCTCATCTACCTGCTAGAGGGTGTCATCAGCTCCTAGTCTTGCTCTAATGTCCCTTAGCTATCTCTTTTCGCTACATCTCACGATATATCTAGAGCTTCGATACTGGAGAGAGACGTCCACAAGTAGATATCACGGGCCTCCTTTGCTTCTCCCCTGAGGTGTGATCGCAAACTCCAGTTTTGATCACGCCAACGGGTCAACACGCCTGGAACGATTCTTAAGTGCGTACAACCCGAATACGGGTTAGCTGAACGGTGATGACTACGCCATAATCATAATGAGTAATCTAGACAACCATATCATGGTCCCAGGTATCATATGATGACAGGAGCAAATGCAAGAAGAGAGTTTGCCCACTCTGGAACAAAGCACAGAGTTGAAAACCACTTCATCATCTAAAACTAGCAATCACGAGGACCAACTCCCTGTCTGGCCTGAACCCAAGGGACCCATGTGAGGTGTCGAGTCAATAAATCGTTCAGTCTCTCGCTGCTTCTTCGCAGATCAAAAACGATGGGGAAAGCTATAGTAGAGCCAGAAGTTCATGGGCCTGGTTGACTTCTCTCTGCGAGGGCACCTCCAGTGCCGTTCTCGACATAGGATACCTGGGTACCTGCAGATTCGGAAGCAGCTGGTTGATGAGAAGATGATGCTTTGGTGCGGCTTGAGCGCTGAGGAGCTTAGGAGGTAGGCTTCGTAACACTGCCTGCTTGAATACTCGAGATGAACGGTGTTTTCGTACAGACCCGGGCTGTGCCTCGAGTTCTGGCTTCATTGTGCTAGTCGAATAGTATGAACCAATTGAAAAACACATCAACTCGAGGACGCCGCCTCCGAGTATATACTGCCCCTGAATCCAATCTAATCGACCAATCGCTCCATCAAACATGTCGTACGTTCCCCTCCATCAAACATGTTGTACGTTCCCCTCCCTGATATCATTCAACGATTTAGTAAGTCGATCCAATTTGATCGGCTTCGTCAAGAACAGATCAATGCCAGAAACAAACGCCTCCTCTTGAGCCTCCGCAGACCCCAGCCCCGTCAAAGCGATAATAGTAGCTGGCGCAATATCTTGGCTACGTTCAAAAGCTCTGATCTGACGAGTGGCCTCAAAGCCATCCATGACCGGCATGGAGATATCCATGAGCACGACTTCGGGTTTGGGAGTGGGATTCTCTGGGTTGCCGAGGGCGGCGGCTTTGTAAGCTTCAAAGGCTTCGAGACCGTTCGTTGCTGTGAGACGGGCGTGGCCATGCTTTTTGGCGTATGCGGTGATGAGGCGAAGGTTCACTGCCTGCGGTGGGAAGAGGTTAGTTTTTCTCTTCAAGTACAGTACGTGTGGAGGTTGGCTTACATTATCATCGACAAGTAGCAGCGTTGGCTTCGAAGGATCGATCTCTGCTGCTGGTTTTGCCAATTTGACTGGTGTGGTTTTCGTTGTAACAGTGACAGTTGTCTGTTGTTGGTAACCGTCCAAAGGCGAATCTTTAGGAAGTGACGGGGGTTTGTCGTCCTGTTCTCCTAGCCTGAAAGATTCTGGCAATGGTGGTCTTGGTGTTTTCATGTTGGGGTCCTCCGACAGACGTCTCGCAGGAAACGGGAACCCAGGATCAGCAGATCTTTGTAATGAGTTCGCTTGGGGTGTAGTCGAAGTTTCAGACCAAGAATCATCGTTGGGTGTGTTGCTGAGACACCTCCGGATGGCGGCAGCGAGCTTTTGCGGACCACACGGCTGTGCTAAATATTCGATATGACCATGGACCAGCTGATTCAGTGCCGACTCTCTCAAATCACGTCGTGATCGGCAGTTCCTACAGATGACCAGAAGAGGTCTTGTTCGTATAGCACGAATAGCGTCGGGGCCAGCATGCGGTGTCCTTACCAATGTCGGCTGCAGTATTCTCAAAAGTTCTGGCACATCTTCCTCAGTGACCATCGCTAGATCGAAATCACTGGAAGCCGACCAGCTTGAGGGTGAGATCATGACGTTGAGCTGTCGGCAGGTCTTGCGTAGCGTTTCGATCTGGAAGTCGCGGCCAGCCATGATACTCTTTTCCCGATATGACTCAACGGGTGCGAAACCCAAGCAGTGCATCGAGATCATGTTTGGTCCGGATGATAGTGTGCGATTGTGGATGCGTTGGGCATCTCCAGATCCCCTCACGTCCAGCGGCAAAGTGACAGAGACCGTTGTGCCAACATCCTTTTTGCTTTGCACGTCAATATGGCCTCCCAGGTTCTTTACGATCTTTGCGACCATACTCATGCCTAGACCAGTGCCTTCACTCAGATCGTCCTCCTGCGCAAACGCTCGGAATAATTGACTTGTCAAAAACTCCTTCGAGATACCCTTTCCACTGTCCGTGATCGTCAGTCGTGCACGTGGACGTCTCTGCCTTTCTGTGGGCGGGATCAACTTCAAGGCGGCGACAATATATCCCCGCTCAGTATATTTGAGAGCGTTGTTGATCAGGTTGATACACAACCTCTTCCACGCTCCGACCGCGATGACGCAGCCCAAAGACAAAGCGCTAGGGTCGATGTCGGTGATGACTGTGACTTTGCGCTGATCAAGCGTTTGGCCATCCTTTGAGCAGCAGAACGAGTAGACTGCTGTATCAATTACCTCTTCTGTCAACTCGTCCAGCAAGACATTGGTTTTCTCAACTACCATGCCTCCAAGTGTTTCGGTTCGAGACAAACCGCCAGAGCGATTGCGAGCTCTTTGGTCGGCACCGAGCTGTTTTTTGTTGTGCTTGGAGACAGAATTGACCTTCGAGAAGTCGAGCAAGTGGTCCACTACATCAAGTAGCGTCTGGCCACAAACTTGAATCTGCCCAATCATCTCTGAGGTTTCGTCATCATGAATTTGATCATGAATGAACTCGGCAGTTCCGAGGATGCCATGCAGTGGACTGCGCAGCTCGTGACTGATCGACGACATGAAGTCTGATTTGACCTTGTGTGACATTTCAACATCCAGCCTTCCGATCTTGGCACTAATGACATCGCAGAATGCTTTGAGATAGCACATCTCAGACTCGAGAGAGAATACTCGGATTGGCGAGTTCGAGTATACGATACAGCCAGCGTCCCATCGATCTCGAGACATGTTCCAGAGGCCAAGTAACATCAAACTTCTTGCTTGAGGGAATAGAGCTCCGAGCTTCTTGCCAAGGGCAGAACGTGTTGATCGCTTGCGCCTCTGGAACGAAGAGTCTTTCGTGCCACGGCCAGTCGTGGTTGTCAAGGAGGAAGATTGTGCATCGAAAAAGCTGGAACCATCCGATGTATGTGTATCAGAAGTGTAATCACCTTCAGCGCCGTACAGGAACACTTTCCCGTGCTTGTGACATCTCAACAAAGACTGTAACAGCTTCTTCGGTATCGCAGCATGCGGTGGTGTGAAACCGGCCGGTACCAGTCCATATGATGCTCCAAAGACTGAGCAAGGTTTGGAAACATCTTCCTGGTTATTTGACTTATCGAGTGTGTCTGTGGCACTGCCGGCTCCGTCTGTGTCACTAGTGAATGATTCAAGTTCGCGGCCAGGTTTCGTGTTGTCGATAGCCTCCTCATCTGCCATCTCTCCAAAATTTGACATGGAAGCATCCAGGAACAAAACACCGTCTGCGCCTACCGCTGTCCGGATAAAATCTGCAGCGGACTGCATCGCGTGACTCGCAACTTGATCTCGCAGCCTAAGTGGATCCTCTTCCTTCTTCGTGACAAGGCCAGTGTTGGATTTGGTACTATCTCTGCGAGACATTGAGGGTCGTATCATCTCAGGAGCAATCTGCGCGGCGTTGTTGTTGTTTGTAGTACTGTTGGCTTCAGCGACAATTGAGTTCAGTGTACGACCTGTCGTCAACAATGCCTCCTCGTCTTCCAGTTTGTGTTGCAAAGTCAATTGTTCGACGATGTGCTCCGAGGATTCCGTACCCTCTGTGTTTGCTATCTCCGTGGCTTGAGCGATGGCTTCTAGCGTCTTCGTGATGGCAGGAGGTGGCGGCTTGGATGGCTCTTGTAGAGTACCTGGTTCATTTTCCATGAAGGAGTTGAGAGCTTTCACCATCAGAGTGCCTCTACGCTGTTCTGCACGTGCCTTGAGCATCTCTAAATGTTCCATCACTAAGGAGCCCATCTCCTGGAGAAACCGTACATCCTTCTTCTTCAGCCCGTCTCGTGGGGTGTCGTCCAAGACACAGAAAGCCCCGATATTGAAGCCTTTCGCAGTGGTGATAGGCACGCCAGCGTAAAATCGAGCTTGAATGCCTCCAGTGACATAGGGTCGAGTTCGGAATCTCGAGTCCTCACGGAGGTCGTTGACAATGTGGATCTTTGTTGCATCCTCATCATTTGCATTGCTGCCGCGGTTGGTAGGTAGGTTGATGGTAGCTTCGCAGACAGCTTCACCACGGGGGATTTTGGTCATGCCCAACCAGAGACTGTCTCCCGTGTCGTGGATGTCATCATCTTCGAATGAGAGAGTCTGAGTGGCTTCGCCGAGGATGTATGCATTCTGACTGTCGAAGCAAAAGATCATGGCCCGTCTGGCCTTCAAGCGGAGGGCGGCAAGCTGGCAGAATGCAGTCAAGGCTTTATCCGTGGAAGAGGTCGGATTGTGCTCTGTAACAGATTCGGGAGAGTTGGGATCGGTGTATCTGATGTCTGGTCCAGCGAGTATTCGGAGCGGCTCATAGTAGCTATATGGAGCTTAATTTTGACGTCCGGCGGGAATGTGAATTAGACTTCTGTCAGACCAACCTGTAGAACTCATGTTCGCGTTTCCTCTCATAACGAGCTCTCTCTTGAGGGCTCATGGCCTCGACGTCGACTGTGGCAGACATGGCGAATCAACTCCGGATGACTACCCCATGAAATCGGTTTGGTCCGGATTGTACAAGAGACAATTGAGAGTGCCTACGAGAAAGAAACCGAGGCATATGCCAAGCTGTCTGTGACCCTAAGCGGGATGTTGATGGCTGATGCGTGTCCCAGATTGCAATGTTGACACGATCAGACCCTGAACCGAGGACGGCTGCCAGCCATTGGCGATTGCCGGGTGTTCGAATTCACATGCTTCTTCAGGTAGCGTAGGGTGTACGTACACGATAGGCGCAATAATGACCCAGGGATCGACGATGCCACAACACGATGGATAGGTGGAAATGCTCCACCGAAGCCTCGGGAGGCGGTGCGGGATTGCCTATCGGTCATGACATTCGCGTCAGTAAAACGTAGGTAGGCCTGAAAGAAACAGCACGCTCCTAGACGGCCGATTCGCACGACTTTCGGGCAGAAAATGGCAGGAACAAACGTCTTGTTCCGTTTACGATCTCGGTGACAGACAGGCAGAGCCTCATGCGTCGACATAAAAGTATAATCATTGACGACCCTTGTTGCGATGTGTGGGTAAACTTGCCGCAACGCCATTACCACGTAATGAGGCTCGCGTCGACCCCGAGGGGGGCCTAACAACGCCCCGTGCCTCGATTTTTTTCTTCTCGCAGCGGCTACAGTTTGCTGCAAAGATAACCGGTTTTGGACGGACTTCTTGGAAGTTGGAAAAGAACAACGCACGTGTACACATTAGATAAGGATCAGCGGAGGAATTGTCTCCGTCAATCGCAGTGTTACACGGCAAATCGTGTATACGGAGAAGACCCGGGTATAACGTGTTCGGCTGGGGATGGGTATAAAGAGTTAAGTTTGGTTTAGATCAAACGCGAGATAGGCAAGACTACAACGTATGCATAGGAATAAAAACAGACAACGATCATCCCGATATGTTCAATCACAACGCCTTTCGTTAAGCATACAAAATGGAAGTAAGGCTGGTGGCCCTACAAGCGACTCTCAAGGCCATCCCACTGTCGCTCGCCTGGCCAATGGTCATCAGGCCAGACTTGACGCATGGCTTCCCAGATGTGACCGACATGGCAGATCTCAAGGCCCGAAAGAACTTCTTCAGGCAAATCCTTGACGTCTTTTTTGTTGGCGTTTGGCAATAGAACCTTCTTGACGCCAGCGCGAAGAGCACCAATCAACTTCTCCTTGATACCACCCACAGGAAGAACCTTGCCGCGAAGACTGAACTCGCCAGTCATGGCGACAGTGGGTGGGACAGGCTTACCGCTGAACAAACTGACCAATGCAATTGTGTGTGCTAGACCGGCAGAAGGTCCGTCTTTGGGTATGGCACCACTCGGACAATGTACGTGGATGCTGCGACTCTTCATGATGTCCTCGGTAGGGTCGTGTGTCAAAGCCAGTTCGAAAGCATGGGCTTTCACCCATGTCAGAGCGACCTCGACAGATTCTTTGAGCACATCACCCAGTTTTCCAGTGAGTTGCACCCGACCAGAGCCAGGCATGTCAGCCACCTCGATGAACAAAATACTGCCCTGGCTGCCAGAGCTGTAAGCCACAAGACCAGTAACCACACCTGGACGTGATGTGGTAGCTGCAATGTCTTCCTCGAAGCGTTCGATGCCCAGAATCTCTTCTAGATCGTCCATTCGAACCACCGGGCTGTAAGACGAATCGGAGCTAGAATCGGAGGCTTCTGCGTAAGCGACTGCCTTGCTGCGACAGACAGAACCAATCTCGCGCTCGAGATTGCGTACGCCAGCTTCTCGAGTGTAAGAAGTAATGATCTTGTCAAGGACATCTTCCGCAATCGCAACCTGATCGTGATCAAGGCCGTTTGTAGTGATTTGCTTCGGAATGAGATGGCGGTTGGCGATGTGTCGCTTCTCAACAGTTGTGTATCCTGGTAGTTGAATGGTCTCCATTCTGTCTAGCAACGGTGCTGGTATCGTGTCGAGAGAGTTTGCTGTAGCGATAAACAACACTTTACTGAGGTCAATGGGAATGTTGACGTAGTGGTCGGTAAAGCTGTTGTTCTGTTCAGGATCCAAGACTTCGAGCATAGCAGCTGAAGGATCACCGTGGTGACTTGATGTGCCGATCTTGTCAATCTCGTCCAGCAAAAAGACAGGATTAGAGACTCCGACCTTCTTGAGGCCGCTGACAACCAAACCAGGCATTGCTGCGACGTATGTTCGACGATGTCCACGAATCTCTGCCTCGTCTCTGACACCACCGAGAGAGATTCTGTGGAACTTACGACCCAGTGCAGTGGCAACCGACTTGGCCAGACTGGTCTTTCCAACTCCAGGGGGTCCTACAAGAAGCAAAATAGGTGACTTGTCGACCATACGCTTCTTGTCCAAGATCTTGACCTCCTCGGGTGTTTGTGCAAGCTTCTTCTGAGAAGTTTCGGTGTTTTCGGTATTGTTAGAAGCGTTTGCCTCCTCGGTGATCTTATCGATTTGTGCTTGCAGATTGGCATTGACTTGCTGCTTGAGCTTCAACACAGCCAGATACTCGAGTAGTCTCTTCTTGATCTTGTCAAGGCCATAGTGGTCTTCGTCTAGTTGCTTGCGTGCTCGAGACAGAGTTGCAGGGTCAAGTTTGTCTTGGGTGAACTTGGTCCAAGGAATCTCGACGAGGTTTTCGAGATAGGTCCTGCACACCTGGTAATCGGCTTGGGCAGGGTTCATCTTAGATAGTCTCTTGAGCTCTCGAGCTGCGACTCTGGCGGCCTCTGGAGACAACTTGGCCTCGTCAAGACGCTTCTTCAGTTCGTCAATCTCATTAGGTTCTTCATCGTCGGAGGGTTTGCCGAGACCGAGAGGTGAACCAGGGCGGCTGCCAGGCACGCCGCCTCCGAATCTCTTGATCAGTTGTTGTCGGCGCATGCGTGTGGCTTGATCTGAATCTCCGTCGTTGTCAGGGACGGCAGACTGGATGGACATGATCCGATTGTTGCCCTGGATGCTCGAGACGTTACGTTGCAGCAGGTCGACAGCACGCTCGAGGCGGAGTTTGATTGGGAGAGCAGATATGATGCGCAGTTTGTCCTCCTGGGAGCACTCGATTATGTTTGTCATGAAGTCGGCAAGAACTCCAGCTTCTTGTAAGTCTTTCCTGACAATGAAGAGTTCAAGGCGACGAGCGAGGAGTGGCGATAGCGACGTGGGCGGAGCACGTGGTAGGAGGGACGAGAGTCTGATCAGGGCGAGCAGCTCGCGGGAGAGTTGCTTGAGCTCGGCGAAAAGAGCCTGAACCTCGGTATCTGATTCGTCGACATGTTCATCGGTGTGGACCGAGACGTCTGCCTCGAAGTATGGGCGATCCTTGACAAAGGAGTTGACTTGGAAGCGGCTCACGCCCTCGACGACGAGAGCCAGCTCTCCTCTCCTCTTCCCCTGGACACCTGAGACCTTTGCAAGGGTACCAACGGAGAACAGCTGGTCTTGAGTGGCCTGAGCAGGATTGATGCCCGCGATGGGTCGGGCATTAGAGTCTTTAGCATCATCGAGCAGCTTCTGGCCATCACGACTGAGATAGGGAGAGTTGACGGGAAGACATCCGACGCTGATTGAGTTGTGATCGGGATTCGGAGTGGCAGCTTTGCTATAGATGTTTGCGAGGATGGCGGCGATATCGCCACGACCCTGAAGCGGAATGCGGAGAGTGAGGCCTGGCAGGAGGACGGATCCCTCTGCCAGCGGGATTATAGGAAGCGTGGTCGTCTTGTGTGAAGACATGGTGGCGGACCAGTAAGACGGCCAAAGCAGACAGTGACCTCGTACTTGAACAGACGAATGTGAGCAGAAGACGGATGATGTGGTAGGTCTTGACTGTCGAATCGATGGCACATGTCATTGATATGGTGGATGCGGAGAGAACGGGCCGAGGTCTCTGTTAAACGCCGATCGACGGACTTTAGCTGCCCTTGGCGGCGATTCGTGAAACTGTGAAACCATGAATTCGTCAAAGTCTCGTTTCGCCTCGTAGCTTCCAACCCCAATCATGTCTTTGAGCAGCTGTGTACGCCGCTCTATCGTGAGCAGAGTCTCGCCAGCATTCGTCCACCCGATTTCCGCCTCGCTCCTCCGTCCAGCTGCATTGGCATACCGTCCCTTCTCACTAGCTGCAAGATTCGCCCAACAAGACCAAGAGAAACTTGAACGTGATGCGCCCGATGCATCTGAAGCCATTGCCCAGTCGATCGGATCCACCGATGATGCCTCAGTCCCTCCGTCGACAGAGGTAGAAGCAGTCCCTTGGTACCTACAAGTCGACACTCCCACGCCACAGTCAGAACACCCTTTCGCCGAGCGCCAGAAACTTCCTGAACTGCCTGACACCCCTCCTGCCCTACTACAACCTATCCTTGAGCACGTCTCGGTCGAGCTAGGCCTGGACCATCTCTCCCTGATCGACTTGCGCGAACTTGACCCTCCTCCTGCCCTCGGCGCCAATCTTATCATGATCATCGGAACTGCTCGTTCGGAAAAGCATCTTCACGTTTCGGCCGATCGCTTGTGCCGCTGGCTGCGTACTGAACATCGTCTGACTCCTTATGCCGACGGTCTGCTTGGTCGCAACGAGCTTAAGCTCAAACTGAGGCGCAAGGCAAAGAGAACTCGCTTGTTGAGCGCTGTCGGTTCGAAAGAGACTGCAAGTCAAGAGCTCGACGATGGTATCAGAACAGGCTGGGTCTGTGTCAATGTCGGCAGAGTCGAAGGCGGTGCTCTCCAGAAGCCTGCCGAAGAGCTGCAAAACATTGTCGGTTTCGGCACTCGATCTTCTGGTTCTAGAATTGTCGTTCAAATGATGACGGACGAGAAGAGAGGCCAGATTGACCTTGAGACACTATGGAGCGGCATTCTCAGGCGCTCCGTCAAGGCCAAGACTGACAAGGATCAAGAAGTCGACGACGCAGAGAAGCGTGTGTCTAGTGGCTTGCTGCTTGAAGAGTCATCAGACGCACCTGGTTCTTACCGCTACCGTCCCCACGCTGCTGACTATCCCAGCGGACAACAGGCTCGAGCATTCCACTCTGCTGCCGGACCATCAACACAACAAGGTGCGCAAATTTCAACAACTACTCAAATCAATCCCCATTCTGACAGATCTGTGCAAAGTGCCCTCATCCTGAATCACATGGTCAATCACCTCAAGACAATGAGCCCTAGCGATGCTTCTCATGCACTTGGTAGGAACAGCAAAGATCAGGATACCGCTCCTTTTCTCCAAGCCTTTTACAGCGCCATGCCCAGATTTCTAGAGACGACGCATTGGCATGCGCACATCTCGCTTCGCTGCTATGCGATTCGCTTGGGTCACCCTGGCTATCCTTCCACTTGTCTGATCCTAGACTTAGAGAACATGCATCTTGCCGGCCTAGTCCCGGACGAGCAGACCTATCTAGCCGTGCTGGAGGCCATCATGCTCGGTCTTCTTGAAACAGTACCTACCGCCGAGACTCACATTGATCAGACAAGACTGCGACGAGCGCTCACTGTCATGGAAAGCATGTTTGAAGACGGGTACGATCCAGTCAGCAACTCAGTCTGCCAGATCTTGTATCAGGCTACCTCCACCAGACCCACCATGGTTGAGCAATCTCAAAATACCACGACCGGTACATCTGCATCAGTAAACTCACAACCACTTACTCTACATCAACTTACCTCTGCTCTCTCTGTGTATGCTTTCCGCACTGCCGCTAAAACATCTGCTTGGTCTGAGTTCTGGGATGTTTGGCGCTCTTTTCCTCGCCGTATGTCGCCACGCTCAAGTGATATGTATGTGATCATGTTTGACAAGATCGCTGAGAGGAAAAGCCAAAAACACGCCATGGATGCCTTGCGACAATGTGTACCGGAGATGGTGCGTGAGCAACCCCCTGTCAAGTTTGGAGGTCAGGTAGCTGCTGCCATCTTACGTTGTCTCCAGGTTGCAGAACCTCAAGCTGAGAGATTGGCTCGAGAGGGCAACCGTGGTGAATGGGCAGTGCTCTATATGCGATGTGCTAAAGCTCTGGAAATGGTTTGAAGAATGAATGGTTTGTTCTCTCATGTTTGCGGCTCTTGACGATTCTCACGACTATGCGTTTTCTTCCCAGCATTATACCCATTTGCCTACTTGTGTATCAATAGTCCATCTTTCTTCCACTATAGTAACCTTCTATATCACTCTCTGAACATCAAGCCGAACTCGGAGCTCGGCCATGTCGGCCGAACAGTGTCAAGACACGCTTCTGGAACCCTGGAGATGTGGAGAAATCGATTTCCCCACCATGGAAACCACCCGTCCCACTTTGCCGTGACGAAAGAGTTGGCTCCATACCGCGCAGAGATGCCGTTGTCTATAACCGCAAGTGTCTGTGTGTACGGGTATGGCGCGCGGCTTTTAGGTCTCTTGACTTGTTTTCGGTCGTAAGCGGTCGAGTATTTCTTGTGACTGTCTTGCACTCTTCTCTGCTTACTTTTGCCTTGCTCTGGCTGTTTTGAAACCTTGCTGTTTTATTCACCTGGCCAAAGAGTATAGCTTGATACAACGAGGTGATTGACCACAGCCAACACCGTCAACATGGCAAACAACGTCAAAGATATGCACATCTGCATCGCCGGCTCAGGTATGCTCCATCCTCCTGCTGCCCTCGGACTATCCACTGACAAAGCCCACAGGTATGGGCGGCCTTGCCTGCGCCCTCTCCCTCGCCCGTCAAGGCTTCACCAAAATCTCCGTCTATGAGTACGCCTCCAACCTCGGTTTTGTGGGTGCAGGCATCCAACTGGCTCCCAACATGGCTCGCATCCTGGACCGCTTGAACGTCTGGGCACCCATCCAAGCCGAAGCTGTAGATCTCAAAGACACTTCGATTCGCCAGGGCTCCTCTGATGCCGAGCTCGCAAATGTAAAGCTGGGGTATGTAAAAGAGACGTACGGATACCCGCATATGGTGGGACACCGCTCCGGTCTGGCTGGAGAAATGTACAAGGGTTGTCAAGAGGAGGCTGCAAACATCACATTCAACTTTTCGCACTCGGTGCGAAAAGTACACTCGTGGAGCCCCAAAGTCAAGTTTGAGGTCAAGCCCAGAGATGCAGAGGCATACGAGGTGGAATGCGATGTTCTCCTCGGAGCCGATGGCGTAAAGTCAAACGTCCGCGACCAGATGCTGGAGCTGCTCAACATCGATGCCAAAGTAGTTGATTCGGGACAAGCAGCATACAGAATCATGCTCAAGAGAGAAGACATGGAAGACGATCCTGAACTCCTCGAACTCATTGATGCAGAAAGAGCAACTCGCTGGATAGGTGAACGCCGCCACATCATCGCTTACCCGGTCTCGAACAACACAATCTACAACCTCAGCACTGCACAGCCTGATGTCAATTTTGCTGCTGCGCCTTCAGCTACCTATACCACCAAGGGTAGCAAGAAGGAAATGTTGGATGTGTACTCTGATTTCTGTCCCAAGGTGCAGAAGATGCTGAACATGGTCCCCGAAGGCGAAGTCTGCGAGTGGAAGTTGAGAGTACATGCGCCTCTGCCTACCTGGGTCCATGGAAACATGGCTTTGGTGGGTGATGCTTGTCATCCTACTCTGCCGCATTTGGCTCAGGGAGCTGCTCAAGCTATTGAAGACGGTGCTGTCTTGGGAGTTGTGTTGAGCAAGTTGCCTGATACCAGTGCTAAGAGCATCAACAAAGCTTTGAAGGTGTATGAGGAATTGAGAAAGAGTAGAGCCGAAGGTCTTGTTGCACTAGCAGCGGCGAATGGAAAAGAAATGCATTTGGGTGATGGAGCAGCCAAGGAAGCTAGAGATGCGGCTTTCAAGGCTATCAGAGAAGGCACAGAGGGAGCCAAGGTGCCGGATAGGTGGGCGGATGCTGATGTGCAGAAGATGATCTATGGGCTCGATATCTGGAAGGAGGCTGAAGAGCAGTTCGACACTCTGTTTGCTGCTGCTTGAGTTGGTTGATAAAGACCGATGATGATGCATAACCATCTTCTACAAAACGATGTACAACGGTGTCAGACTAAGTGATGTTCAGAGAGACGAAGTGTACATTGTAGAAGGTTATCCATAAGACAAATTGCACTTGGACGCATAATGGACTGTGGTCTGATCGAACAAGACAGAGCACATAGTCGTACGGCGCACGCAAAAGTGTCCTCTTGGCGGTGGATTTGGTCACCAAAACCTGGACATGGATGCGGCTGAAGACCGGAGTGCTACCCCGCTTGTTTCGTCGGCGCCAGCCAAGTGACTTCTGATCTTATCGCGGATAGATCCTAGTTGACGCCTCGATCGACTGTTGCGAGCCTTCTCGACTTGAAGCCTCCAGACCGACGATCACAGCAAGAGGCCCAAGATGGGGCGCTTCCATCCCGTGTACATGCGCCGCTCGGATGGTATGCTGGAGACAGCCATCAAGAACGGCGCCAGGATCCAAAAAGAGGCCAACAAACCCACGCCTAAGCAGCTGGACGACAAGCCCAAATCCGATGGAGTCAAGGACTACTATCGCGAAGTCGCCATCGACGAGAGCAAGCACATGGACTGGAGACGAAAGCTTGCTGCCATGCTTGCCCGCGACATTGGCCTCGATCTGGGTGCGTTTCGGTAGTTGCGACACGAAGCTTCGAGGCTTGCTGACCACTTTGTTAGAAAAAGGATACATCCTCGCCCACTTTCCCGAGAACTATCGACTCTTCGAGCACGTCAAGACGGCAAAGAAAGGAGAAGGAGAACCAAAGACAAAGACACATGCTGGAGGAGGCAACGAGAGGCAAGACGCCTACCTGTACGGCCACCCTCTGGGGCGCAAGAAGCGCTTCAGAAGTCCTGGCGACTTCTACCCACATCTGCTCTGGCTGGCCACCGACCCTGAAGGCGACTCGGACAACTGCTCTTGCAAGATCTGCTGTCCTGATGAGCTTGATGCTTCCATGAAAGGAAGGGACACAAACACACAACCAATCATTGCTCGTCGTCCCAGTACACAGACCAGACCTTTCAACACGCCAACTACAGGCTCAGCACCTTCTAATCATGCCACGCTCCCCACTCGTGTCGCTGCCACTCCCACTCCGCAACCTGTCTCTTCCACTGCTGCTGCTACAGCTGCTGCTGTCGCTGCTGCACAATCCGCTTCGCGAACTGCTAGCAAGCCCATCGACTACGACATCGATCGCCAGTATGCCGTCTTCTTGTTCCGTCAGGGTGAGATGGTCTGGTTCGATCGCCAGGGTGCATGGGGTCTGGGTATCATCACCGAGAGGTCCAAGGTCGGCACCAACTCCAGTTATAGAGTGCAACCTCTCTCGTTCCCCGACCATCCCACTCAATCAGTCACCATCACAAAAGACCGTGACCTCCGTCCCTGGCTGGCGTGGTCAGTCCCTCCATACACCCATCAAGCTCTGAACCAAGTCACACACCCTCTGCACTACAGCACTTTCGACTTCAACGCTTTGGCTCAAGGAAAATACGGCCCAGGCACTACCGAGATCGATGCTAGTATCATGGCCGCAAAGGCCATTGACGCCACGTATACCCCCTTCAGTCCTGAATCCCGCTCAGAAACACCTTCATTCACCGAAACTCGCTGGAGCGGTATCTACTTGGGAGCTGAAAAGATTTGGCTGAATGAGCCAGTTCGTTTACCAACTCCTGCTGGACAGGAGGCACCTCGTGTCCTGGTCGTGAGAGCCATTGTCGAGAGAACTCAGAAGTCTGGGCAGCAAGTCTATTCTTCAATCACGTTCGTAGGAGATGCCTATGTTATGTTACCAGCACCAATGGAGCCCATTACTATGAACCGTGCTCCTAACGGCATAGTCGCTGGTTCCGACACAAACAATGTCCCGCTACGTTTGCTGGAAGACGTTCGTCGTCGCAACATCGCCACCATACAAGCCAAAGGCAAGGCTTATCAGTGGAAGCTGTTGGAACAGAACAAAGTCGTCGCCCTGAAGGATGTTAGAGGAAGGTGGTATGAGTCTACACTGTTCCTTCCCATTCTCCTGGCACGTCAAGCAGAAGAGTACGAAGAGCGTGTCAGAGAAGGTGTAATCCCAGAAGTGCTGGTTCTGATGAATGGTCACGGTGACTGCAACAAAGACGCGACCGACGGCAGACGTCTACTCCCAGACGTACGGGCATCGACCCGTGAACAAGCCTTGGGAAAAGCAGTCCCAGCTCGCACCGTCATCCAAGACGGCGTCAGACAATCACAACAAGTACCGCCACAGCAGCAGCAGCAGCAGCAGCAGCAACAGCAACAGCAACAAGCACGCCATGTCAGCGGAGGTGGTGCTGCACCCGGCTACCAGACTCATGATGGCCAACACCAGAATCATGCGAGTGTCACAGCTGCAGGTAATAATGCATCATCGACATCTATTTCTGCAGCATCGGCTCAGCAGATCTCTGACAACCCGGCCTCCGGATTTGAGGAGTTCATGGATCTGGATGGTCTGGGTGGCGCTGATGTGATGGGTGGCTTCGATCAATCTTATGTTTGATCTTTTCTGCATGGGTTTCATTCTCACCGCTTTTGTTTCGACCAACATGGCGTTCATGTGTATTTTGCTGTGGGGGGTTCTTCTGACCGGGCGCATGGCCTCTTCGTTTCCTCGATGGTGTTGAGCATATCTCTAGGCTCTGGGCGTTTTTCTGTTTTGCTTTCAATCTGGCTTGCATTCATCATAGCTAGCGGTGTAGTGAAATACCATCATAGTCTAATTCTCTCTGACCCATGCATTATCTCCTTCTCGTCATCACACACTGTGGTGCGTCATGCTTATGCTTGCGGTTCGAGCCACAGATCTTGCTGATATACGATATACGGGTGCCGTAAGGTCTCGCAAACGGTATACGATGTACGAGAAGAGGGTCTCGAACAATTATGTTGCAGTGTCCCTTCTCCGCATAAGCACATGCATAACACTATTGGTTTTCCCATGGCGGTTTGGTTCTGAAGAGACCTCGGATCAAAGAAACAGGGCAAAAAGTGGTGGCTAGTGCACGGATACGGGTACTTGCAGTTCCGTGTTGAGGTGACTGCATATCAGGTGTGTACGGAAACCGAGTGTACTGCTTCTCCGAGAGACCTCCAAGCCCTACTCTCGTTCTCTCTTTTGCTGTGGAGCATGGGAAGTTTTTTGATTGAAGCAGAAGCGAAGCATGAGTTGCACAAGACTATGCAGCTGACGATTGATGACTGAGGTTTTTCATGTGTCAGTGTCATTCGTGTCCGAACCATCGTTTGTGATTGCGATTGCCATAATAAAAGACATATATGTCTATACCAACTTCTCTTTATGCTCGATTGACGACTCAGTCTGCGGGAGTGGGTGCGAAACGGTTGTGCAGAGGCAAGCAAAGCTAGCTAGCTACTCCGCCGGTCGGTAAGCAAGCGAGAAAAGCCTATAACGTGCTAAGACGACTTGTCGGCGCGAGACGAGGTGAGCCCTAGAACTCCACTTGCACCTGTTTCGCTGCTGGCTGATGGGCTTTTGTAGGCACTGAGGCTTGAGCACACGTCTCCCACCGCTTGGGAAGCTCGACAAGGGCGCGGCGCCGTCCGCTTCGTGGGGTGTGTGTGGATGGTGATTATAACAGGGTTTGCGGAAGGAATAGGCGCATCCGGAGGACGGCCACCAGCCCGGGCGACGGTGTTCGACCATCATGCTGGTTTGCTGCAGCAAGGTGTCACCAGAAACTCCTCCAGCCAACGCAGAGCCAAAGCTTGGCTCTTTTCGGGAGGCGTCTCTCGCGAATGAGAACATGCATCACAAGCGGCAGGAATGGGGTGAGGAAAGCAGTGAGAAAGTCGCGAATCGCGGCTCCCAATCCCCCAAATTCCCATCCTTCTTCACACTCTCCCCAAATTACCCAACCTGATTCACGGAAAAGCAGAGATCCCTGGTGCATGGGATTTCTTCAGACTTGACGTTCACCAACCAAAGCCGGCGATCAATCAGGCAACATCGCCTGCGTATCTCTACTCTTTACCCTTCCCGGCTTGCCAATCAGCCACAATATCCATCTGTCGTGCTTCGTTTGCTTCAAACGGACACACATTCATCTGCTCTACCCCCTTTCTTCCTGCCCTCGTCTGTATAAGGAAGAGCCTCCACGCGGTGGTATCGCGCTATTGCCTTTATCTACCGGTCATACCTCTTACGCGAGCAGCAAGACGGACCAGCAAGGAGAAGGAAAAGACCGGCGCGCTGCAAGAACAGAGCAAGCGACTCCCAAGCGAGCACAGACTAGGCTTGTTGGTTTTCGCGCCGTCCAACCGCCATCTTCTTTGCTCCGCTTTTTCTCCAGTCTTTCCACAAACAAGGT
The DNA here is from genome assembly GCF_000721765.1 of Aureobasidium namibiae CBS 147.97. Classification (NCBI taxonomy): domain Eukaryota; kingdom Fungi; phylum Ascomycota; class Dothideomycetes; order Dothideales; family Saccotheciaceae; genus Aureobasidium; species Aureobasidium namibiae. Next base: position 774,678 of record NW_013581197.1, on the reverse strand, counting down.
GACCTACTTTGCGTGCTTGCACTTGCACTTGATTGTCCCCCCGTGGTTTAGCGAAGAGCAATCTTTTTGGCTCCCTCGTGGTCTAGGGCTTGATCATCTTTTCCTCTCACTGTTCTTATACTACAGCAATGGTCGCCCTTTTCGCGAATTGATAATGCTTGGTTCCCTGGGCCGCCTTTTCTGAGGACAATCTTACTCGTGGTCACACTCGCTCATTCCACCCAGACGTTCGTCTCTTGGTACGCGTGTAGAGTACTGAGTACCGTACCTTGCTTACTGTCACCCTTGGAAGCTATTATCATTGCGAAACATAATCCAGTTTGCTTGGACTCCGACTGCTTGGATTCACACTAGACTTGGAAAGCCAACTACCGTCCATCGTTCTCTTAGACCACCCTGTCTTTCGGATTTGTGTCGTTGTCGCACGGGCTTGATCTGGCTTTACTTGGTTACCGCCACGATACAGTCGTCGCTGCGACGGATTGCTGGGTCGCTGTCGTCAGATATTGACCGGACTCTAAAGGAACCTCCTTGGATACAATAGTCCGTCCGCCAGTATGCCACCGTCTTCGCACCCAGACTCTGCCTATGAGCATAGCCGTCGGGGCCAGATTCGCAAATATCTCCAGAAATTTACTACCACAATCCGGAGAGGAAGCAAGGATTCTGATGCGGAGAATAACATTCCTCGCCCGAGTGCCGGAACAAACGACATCTTGGAACATTCCCATGATGATACATTGTTCATCAACACCATCGACGCCGATGGACCATTGACGACGCATGATGCACCCGAGGAGCAATCTCAACCCATCCTACCGGTCACGACTGAAACATTCCACATTGACCGTGCTTCGGTATATCAGGAAAGGGCCCAGAAATTGCGTGACCGGTATGGGATGAACATCGCTGGCAGTGATCGGTCTACTTTCCCTGCTACCGCTCGTCGTGTTCAAAAGTCTGCAAGGATGCGCACCCACCGTAGCTGTCACGAGTGTGGTGTTGACTTTGGTCATGGTATTCACTGTCGAGCTTGTCATCACAGACTATGTGGAGAATGTCCCCGCACCCCTGGAAGAGGGATCAAGGAAGCCATGGCTCAAGCGAGGGAGTATCCCTTCCACGTTGTTTCTGAAGAGTCATCGACGAGTCCAGACCTCCTCATGGCAGAAGCACCTACCGCTGGCTCGGATCAGCTTGACATTTTCGACAACAACATGGCATCGAGTAGCAAACAGATCTCGAAACCTTTGACATCTTTGGATCCTATCGTCGCCGAAGACAGCTTCCTGCCGATGTTGGAAGTTGACGACGATATCTCTGACTTCGTTCCTGTCCGTATCGCACACAACTCTCGTCACGGCAAAGACAAACAAATCAACAACACCTCACCTCGCTCGTCTCGTCATGGTAAGGAGTTCTTTCTGATCTACCATCATCCTCCGCTGACTGTAGAAACAGAACCCTACTCGATCTCCACCATCAGAGACCCCATCTTGAGAGCTCCAGCAGGCGTTCAACGCATATATCGCAAACCTCGCCAAAGAGTTCGCTATACATGCCACGAATGTACCACACCTTTCCAAAGTCACAGCTGCACCTGCGACAAATGTGCTCATGAGCGCTGTCTCGAATGCCGTGATCGTCCATCTCATAAGCCGCATAAATCACGACCGGATCCGAGACTTGTCGAAGCTGTTAATCAGCGTCTTGCTCAAGTTGGGAAGTAATGGTTCCACTTCTTCTTCTCCTTTCTCTTGGTTGCAGCCATTTCAACCTCTTCCTTCCCTTGTTAGGTCAGTAATGGTGTAATGTTTTCGGGACGGCATTCTTTTTTGTCTACGTTGTACAAGCATGGAGGATACCCTTTTGTTTTACGTTATGCTATGGAGTGTGTTTCATTACGACTGGTTTTCCGGGATATTTAGTGCTATTGAGCCCTACCGTGATCCTGTGTTGTTGCCCTGCGAGTGGTTTTGGTGCATCTCTGAGTGTTTGGCACAAGATGAACAAGGAACTTTCACTCCATCAGAGGCTCACTCACATCAGATTACGTTACTCCTTCGGCCTCTCACAATCAACACCTTGTCAACTCGGCGTCTCACTTATCAGAGCCATCATTCTCGAACTTTCTTTCCCGTCTCTCCATTTACATCAACTTTCTTCGCGCAAGACAACCAGGCGCGCTGGTGTCTTGTGCGGTTCCCCTGCCTTCGACCGCGTCTTCCTTCGACCGCATCTTCCTCCATTCATCACCATGTCAACTACATCAACTCCAACGAAGACTGAGAGCTCGGCAGTCAGAGCAGTCTCCACGCCAGGCAAGATGCCTACGAAGTATGTAGACCCCACTTGGAGGATATCGACGTGTCCACTAATTCCGATGGCCTTTCCAGAAAGCACTACAAAGAGACTGTCACGATTCTAGTCGGTGCGTCTAAGCAGCCCTTCGTCTTACAGAAGGGCTTGTTGTGTTTCTACTCCGACTACTTCCGCGCCGCCTTCGACGGCTCTTTTAAGGAAGCGGTCGAGCGTAAGATCGAATTGCCTGACGTAAAAATCGACACTTTCGAGGCTTTCCAAGTCTGGCTCTATTCGCAATCTTTTCGCAGCATCGAAGATCTCCAGGACTCTTCAGAGGCACCGAAACTTCCTTCCTCCCGAAGACTCGCTCGTCTCTGGGTGTTCGGCGATAAATACCAGATCCCCGTTCTCCAGAATGGTGCCATCGACGCCTTGTTACAGAAGAACCTCGAAGAACGTACATTCAATGTTGACGTTGTCAATATAGCTTATGAGAACACTATGTTGGGATCACCTCTTCGCAGATACGCTATAGATCTCTGCGTGTTTCAAATGACTCACAGCCCAAGAGAGATATCTGTCTTCGGAGACGTCAATCTAGGCAACTGGAGCAAGGAGGCTCTCGTTGACTTTGCCTGTTGCACGAGCAATGCCTGGGAGCATAAGTTGCCTTGGGCTACAATGCCCGACAGGAACAAGTGCCATTACCATGTCCATGCCAAGGGCGAGCACTGCTGATCAAGTCGTGAGTACTTTACTGGCTGTTTTCCGACTCTCCACTCTATACTTACATTACCAGGCACTCGTTTGGAGAACTATCACACGTACGTCAAAGACTCCAATCGGGAAACATACTTGGAGGAGTGAAAAGAGAGTAATACAGGGCTCTTCCAAGACTTGCAAGTCGCCTTTACCATGACAATTCGTAGCCATGATGCAAGATGACTCTGGAAACCAATGTTGTTTCCGAGGGCAGTCAATGAATCTATCGCACAAGAGGGCCCGGCTCAGAAAGTGGAAATCGAATTAATGCTCTCTGTGTCCTCATTGCCTTTGACAAACGACATCTCTTTCTGTGTTTCGACGCCCTGTTCGTCTGTCTACCTTCGTGAACGTATACACGATCTACACTATAGCTTGTGGTGGATACTGTGCAGTCCTGCAATGACTTTCAGCACAAATGTAGGAAGTGATTGTTGCTTGAGGAGGTCGCTCGGCTCACTTTGATTTTCCGTTCACTCGTGCTGGCGCCGCCACTTGACGCTATCACTCAAAATTGCCGCGCCTCCATATTGACCTCGAGGCTCTCAATCTTTCCTCGACCTGGGCAGCTACATCCACAATCGCGCAACATGTCTTCAACTTATCCCAACCCCACTGCTCCAGTCACTAGAGCGGTCTCTACGATCTACAGACGCAATCAACCTCCCCTGTGCGTTACACGCTTTCTGATGATCTCTCCTGTGTTGACACCCCCACAGCAACGTCTACAGAGAATCGGTCACTCTCCTTGTCGGCGCAAACAAGGAACTCTACACTTGCCATAAGGATCTTCTGTGCTTCTACTCGGACTTCTTCCGCGCTGCCTTCGACGGCTCTTCCAAGGAAGCGGTCGAGCGTAAGATCGAGTTGCCCGACGTCGACACTGATGTCTTTGAGGCTTTCCAATACTGGCTCTACACTCAGTCGTGGCCGGAGAACAAAGTTGAGCCAAACGACTTTCCTGAGTGGTCTCTTCTTGTCAAACTCTGGATCTTCGGTGATCAACATCAGATTCCACTGCTCCAAAACCGCGTTATGGCATTGGTGATCTACAAGATCGAAGACGATCAAAGTAACCCTCTCTTCCTGATCCAAGAAGTCTATGAGAACACGACATCGAGCTCTCAGCTTCGCGAGGCCGTTGTTGACATGGTAACCCACAAAGCAAGCTCGCTCAAGGAAACAGATGGAGAAACTCGCCTTGCTGATCAAGCCTTGCTTGACATTACCAATGCGATGAATCGTATCTCACCCAACGGTCGCCACTACCCACGCGCGCTATGCCGTGGATGCCACTACCACGTTCATGCCAAGGGCGAACACTGTTGATCCTGCTGTGGGTACTGATTAACCTTGAGACTTTTGAATACATGCTCATTTCTACAGACACGCACCTGCAGAACAATCACACGTTTATCCAAGATCTTCATCACGAACCATACTGCGAATACAGGCGGGAAGTTGTGCGACGGGGCTTGTCAATTGCTTCTGGAAGGAAGTTTCAGTAGCTATGATGCGAGGCGACTTTGGCAATCAGTGTCGTGAAGAGCAGTCCACGAGAACGTTGGACAGGAAAGGACTTTTACTCAGAGAGAAGACATCAAATTGACTCAATTGCCATATCCGTTTCTTTGAACGACATCTTCGGCGGATCTGACGACGCTTTCCCTGGGCTCGTCGAGTGAAAGCAACCGCAGACAGCATCGTGCCTTCCACTTCGCGTGTCAACCGCACCTAAACAACAGCAAGCCCACTTTCAATCCAGCCTCCACTTCGTCATCGCAACAAAGTCTTGCTCTTCCCCCGACCATCAACCTCACTAGCTATCGACGAGCAGCATCATGCATCCACCAATGGATGCCATCTGCTTTTCCTGATCTATCTTGCTATCGAAAGCATACCCTGCCGATAACCTCTCGCTGGGACACCGAGTCTCTTGTCGGCCATCTCTCTTGTCGGCCATCTACAAATCACTTCTCACAACGCTGTCGACACATTCCCTTGATCGTGTCTCACACCTTCCTCCTGTGCTTCAGCTACAGTTGCCCACCCTCGGCTTCGTTTTTCGATCGCAACATCTTCACAAGATCATCGCCACAGACGTATGATACGCCCATCATCAGTGACTCTTAAACTCCACACAAGTTCTGTTTCTTCACTCGTCAGCACCGACACTTATGCTGCTGGATCTCTTATCTTGACTCATACCAGCGCCATAAACTGCTGCACGCCGCTCAAAACTTTTCACAACACCGCTATCATGTCGACGCCCATTGTCAAGACTGAATCTGGCCCTTCCAAGCCTACCACAACTCCAAACGTTTTCAGTACCAAGGCTGCGTCTGCTCCGTCAAAGATCCCACCCACGTACGCTCATCACTCAGTTTTCCTTCATTGTGCACGTTACTGACACCCACAAAGAAGTTGTTTCCAGACTATTGTCACAGTCGAAGTCGGTGCCGAGAAGAAGGCTTTCCTTATTCACAAAGACCTCCTCATTTTCTACTCAGACTACTTTCGTGGCGCTTTCGACGGCTCTTTTTCCGAGGCTGCTAAAGGCAAGCTATTTCTCGTTGATGAGCGTGTGAATGTATTCAGCATTGTCAACCAATTCGTCTATACACGAGAACTCTCTGACAAGGATAATTACGAGCTTGATTGGGACGTCCTTATCAGAGCTTGGATCTTTGGCGACAAGTACCTGATGCCTTCTCTGCAGAACAAAGTGATGACCACACTTATCGAGAAACACACAAGAGACAACTTTCTGCCTACACTACAGTTCAAGCTCATCTGGAACAACACTCTTCCGGGCTCACCTCTGCGCAAGGTCATGGTAGACCTGGTTGCTTACAAATGTGATCTGGGACCCTTCTTGTCCATGGATGGAGGCCAGCGTTGGCCACATGAAGCACTCATTGAGCTGCTGACGGTCGTAGGAGCCAAGAGAAAGGAAGATATTGGCAAGCGCGCGCTACCTGAGTCAAATATGGGCAAATGTCATTACCACATTCACGCCGACGGCGAGAAATGCGATACAAAGCTCTAGCTCGAGAAAGACCGCGGGAGGATACAAGATCCCATGTTCATTTCGACTGTCCAATTGAAGCAACAGCGAGGAGACGTGGACTTGGTGGGGAGGTCGTTGTTCTGCATTAAACGTAGTGTTTCTGGGGATCTGGTTCATGATGGTTGATAACAGAAACCACGTCCTACCTGTTACGTATTACTCCACAAGTCGTTCATAATCACAAATCAGAGCTCACCGTTGACGTAGTCTACGTAAAAGGATATGTATCTGAGAAAATCGAAGAACCTACAGACTAGAACTGTTGATGGGAGAAGGGCGCAAGTCATCCATATACTTGTTTACATATCTACATACCCGAAGCAACCGTTGGTCACGGCTCAAGTGTCCTTGTCCGACTCGCCATCAACGTCGTCTTCGCCTTCCTTGGTGACACGCTTGCCTTGAACACCCTTCTCGACCTCTGGGACCAGGCTGTCCATGTACTCCTTGTTTCTGCCAACGAGCGTGACTGTGTTTCTCGCCTTGCCCCATCTTGGGTAACTGTGCATATTGATCAGTCTCTCGTTTCAGTCAAGCCATGTCGATGAAACACTTACCTTCCAACCTTGATACCCTCAGGCTCAACCTTCTTGGCCAACTCAGTCAAGTAAGAAGCCACACCACTCTCGGGCAGCGGCGTCGAAATAATAATTCGATAAACGCCTTTGCCTTCGGGATCGGTCAATCTAGGCAGCAGACTTGGCTTGAGTCCAGTGAGCATGCGCTCAAACAGTCTGGGTACTCCAGGTAAGATGTGCACGTTTCCATTGACCACAGCCACGGGAACCCAAAGATCTTCAGCTGTAAAGATGACTTGCTGCTCACTAGGCAGCTTCTCATCATGAGGCAGAATCACCATTCGTTTCTTTGCTTCCAGCGCCGGGCTCGGAGTCTCCCAGTTGAAGTTGGGCTGACCAGGATGAGGTCTACTCAACTTCTTCATGCGAGAAAACGTATCCTCATGAAGCACCAAAGGCAGGTCGAAAGCGTTCGCAATGCTTTGGTAGGTAATGTCGTCGTGAGTGGGACCGATGCCGCCGGAGGTGACTACGAAGTCGTAGGAAGAGGACATGCGGCGGACTGCTTCGATGATTTCTGATTCCTCGTCGCCGATTACTTCGATGCGTTTGAGGTTTATACCCAGCGAGAAGCAGAATTTAGCGAGGTAGGCGCTGTTGGTGTCGACGGTCTGAGGTTACCGGTTAGCTCTGGTTGTTCTCTCCCGACTTCTTGAGAATAACTGATGAGGATTCGAGGATCATGTTCCAAGTGAACTCGAATTGATCATAACCTCTTAGGACATTGATGTTTCTTTGGAGTGGAAGAAGAAAAAAAATCGACCAACCTTTCCACCCAAAACCTCATCACCGATAATCAAACACGCCGCCGTGTTGATAGTACGCTTGTTGTTTGCATCAGCCATGACTGCAGGAGTACTGCTCGTAAGTCGGGAAGTTGCAGCTGCGGCAGCGGAACGATGTAGGTAGTTTGGTAAAGGACGACTGAGATGACGTGCCACTTGATTGATGCGGGAGAACATGTGAAAGTCTTGGTAACAAGACCTTTTTGCGAGCAAGAAACAGTGACTGAAAAAGGAGAGTGAATCAACACGCGTGTGTTGTTGGCGGCAGGTGCGGTCAAGATGTCATTACTGATCGTTTGCGGGGCAGCGATTGCCGAAGGTCGAGTCGTCTTGTGACGATCGGGTGTCGCTGAGGCTGGTGTGACCCTGCTCTTTTGCTTGGACTATTGTATCTCTTCCCTGATTACTGCCAAATGGATCAGACATGGTTGTATGATATCTCCAGCTACCGCCTGGCTTATCTGAGCTACAGACAATCGCTCTCTACATCTGTCGCTCGAGATGTGAAGGTCAGAACAATAATATGTGATTTCCACGATGAACCGGGTGAAGTACATTGGTCAAGCATGTCCGTAAAGAACACATTCAAACAATCGAGGTAGATGGATTCGGATATGGTTGATAGAAGACTACACTACCAGGCAACAATCATAAAATGCCTCAGAAGAAATATGGACGATACTCGAAACCTCGTGGTCTTGAGCAACGAGCATCGGCGTCGTGACAGACAAGACCGACGTCAATCGATTGCGGGGCATCTCAACCCCCAAAGCTCTCGAGGGGTCTGCAATCATCAAAACACCTCTCTTCCTCCACACACACAAACATATCTATCCAACATGGTATATATACATCGTACCCAGCTATCCTCGAGGTGGACATACAGCTAACAGTCAGAACCTTAGGCATCCGAAGCACGTCTCTACACCTTTAGCCCCGAAACCAAAGCCGCACTCCGCAAGTTCCGTCTAGGGACCTCGAGGGCAAAGGACCCGCAAGCCATAATCTGTAAGCAGCATACCTCCTGGATCGTCTAGCTCCAGCAGCTTTGAATGTCTCATCAAGAGAGGAGAGAAGGAGGACACAGCAATAGCTTGGGAAACAGAGCCACAAACACCTCGAAGAAGCAGAGACCCAACAGACACAAGAAAGAGAGATGAGAAATACAATGTTGCATTGGCTAAAACAAACATTCGTCAAGGAAAAGACCAAATCGACAAAAAGACCTTGGAAATCTCAAAGGCAGACGATGAAACATACACCGATTTGAGCATCCTAGGCGAAGAGCTGCCCGACCACTCGCCCAGGTTCATCTTGCTGAGCTACCCCTTGACAATGGTATGACTGTTCTCCACTCCATCAGCTTCCTGTCTATGCTGCAAAGAAGAGAAGCATCACTGACAATGAGGACTTACCACAGGCTTCCGGTCGTCTATCCGTACCTTACGTCATGCTCTACTACCTCCCCGTCACCTGCAACAGCGAGCTCAAAATGGTATACGCCGGAGCAAAGGAACTCATGCGCAACCAAGCAGAAGTCGGTCGCATCATCGAGATCGACAGCGCCGAAGAGCTAGAGGAGATTGAAGATCAGCTGAGAGGAGAAGAGTAAGAAGTCATGCATACCTGACACATGTGCTCAATGATATCCAACAAGAGCTCCGCGGAAAAGATGGGAATCTGCAAGACGACGATCGTATACCTTGATGGAGTAGCGCCGTTGGTCGATCGGCCAAACTCTAGATTTCGGTTTCTCCACATGCATGATGCTTACTGTAGAAGTCTTTGGTATGGGAAAAAAAAAACATTTGAGATTACTCGAGTACATCTAAGAGCGTGGATTCGCACCTGGTGAACGCCCGTTGTTTGTCCCATCGCGCAGACACATCTGTGACCACCGATACACATGCTGTTCGAAGATAGGAAAACGAAACATCTGAAGAATACAACAGAGATAAGCCAGACCACATGAGCACAGCGGGGACGAGCGCCAGTGCAACACCTGGCTCCGGTGAGAGCCTGGTCGACCACCATGTGCATTCGAAAGGGCGAGCGAGAGAAGCAGAAAGACTAGAAACTGATGCGGAAAAGTAGACGGCGTGCTGTCGTCCATTCATTCGTTGTTGTGCTTTTTCTTCTGTCCTCCACTTTTGCTGTCATCATCGTTGCCGCCTCTTGTAGACCTTTCTTCGCGGCTTCGTCCTCCTTGACGAGCCTGTGGATACGTGCTGGGCAGAGGACTGACTTCTGTCGCCGCTCTAAGGTTGATAAGTTGGTATAAAAGAAAAAGAAAGTAGAGAAAAAGAGACATGGGGGATTGTGCTAGGGGGAATCGAACGAGTAAACAGAAAAGAAGAACAAGAGACAACCCAAGGCTCTAAAAAGTCAGATCAAGAAGGGAAGATTAGAAGCTCCAGGCACCAAAAACTGGTATAGCAAAGGGCGGACGTGCGGCGTGGCGAGGAAGTGGTGTGCTTTTACATGACGGTGCACTTGCAGCAGCCGCCATCTGAGTCGCCCTCGTCCATGTTCATCTTCTCGGCAGGACCGCCATTTGCTCTTGCGCCGGGTGCACCGCCGGTGATGTCGCGGTTGTATTTGCGGATCTCGCGGACAATGTCGTAGAAGGCGTTCTCAACGTTGATGCGAGACTTGGCCGATGTCTCGATGAATTTGCATCCGAAGCTGCGAGCGAGCTCCTTGCCCTCTGCAGGGGGTGTCAGTCAAACGGCCGGAACAAATAAACACAAGGGAGAGGGGTAGGCGTACCTTCGATCGACACTTCTCTCTCACCGTCCAGATCGCACTTGTTTCCGACGACGATCATAGGGAAGTAGTCCTTGTCCTTGACGCGCAATATTTGTTGTTGGAACGTCTTGATCTCTTCAAAGGATTGTTGCGAGGTGATGGAGTAGACGAGAAGGAAACCTTCGCCGGTGCGCATGTATTGTTCTCTCATGGCCGAGTATTCTTCCTGTCCTGCCGTGTCGAGCACATCGAGAAGGGCGACCTCGTCGTCAATGACACACTGCTTGCGGTATGAATCTGTGCGGAGAAGGCGCGGTCAGAACAGAGACGGTGGGGATTGGAAGCGGCGTTGGACACGAACCTTCGATTGTCGGATCGTACTCGTCAACGAAATGGCTTTGAATGAGTTGAATGGTCAAACACGACTTTCCGACACCACCACCACCGACTACTACGAGCTTGTACTCGCGAAGGAACTGGCGACGAGAGTGAGCACGCGCTGTCGCGACGATAAGAAAGCATGGTCGGCACCGACCTTTGAAGCCATTGCGGCGATGGAAGCACGAGACAGGAAAGGCGATTGATATATGAGACGAGAAGAGAGAGTCGGCCAAGGTTGTTGGTCGAGTGGGAGAGAGTGGTGATGTTTCGACGTCAGGTGCGGAGAAGGCTGGATTGGCTGGATCGGGTGGAGAGGCGTGAGGCTAGAAATCTAGCACTGCTGCTGCGTATGCTGGGCAAGAGCGGATGAGGGTAGAGCGAAACGGGCAGCGGCACTTCAACGGGCGATGCACGTAAACTGAATGCCGACTTGCAAAGTGACAGAGGGCTGAAGAGTGCGTGGGTTGAGAGATGCAAGATGGCTACGGGCGATCCCAGGAGCGAAGACACAGGGCGGTGGCCAAGACAAAGACGACCAGAGGCAGGGTCAAGCACGGTGAACAAGCAGCAGGCTTAAGAGATGGACCAGCGAGAGACACACGACGGGGGCTCGGACTGCACGGCGACGAGAAGCCGCAATTCGATTCGAGCGCGAACGGGCCTTTCAGAGAACGACGAGCGACCGATGGTGCACTCTCTCAATAACAAAATGCTACGCGACGAGTCAGGGTCAACAAGAGGCCCAAGTCAATAAAGCTGGAGAAGGCAAGAGCTTTCCCTCCCTTTGCCTCTCCATTCGCCTCGTGATTGGCTGCCTAGAGGAGAATGCCAATCGTTATTTGCGTCTTGTCAACAATTCGCTTGCACTATACATTCTGATAATCAATCCCTTTGCTCTCTCTCATCGGCCACCGCATCCATCTCAAGCATCCCAGCTGTCACTTTGCATTCAATTCCTGCTGCCAACGAGAGTCCCACATCTGAGATTCTGAGTCCAATAAATCCATTCGGGGGGGCCTCGCTCTCCGCCGGCGGAGACAACCGCGGTCTACCCATCCCAACTGTCTTCCCCTCTAGAACCGCCCTAGCCAAAAACTCCCTTCGCCAATCTAAACGGAATCTTGCCCGCATCCCTTTCGACACTCGAGCAATTTTACCTGGCCATCTCTCCCCGTGCCACTCTATGTTGCCTCATGTCTGTGCTGTGTCCACTCGTCGCTCCCAGAGATAAAGGCCATATTGCTGTAATTCTCTCAGTCTTCTAGGCTGTTTTATCTAGACACGTGTCACCCCTTATCGCCATCTACTTGCTTCTTCTCAGAGCTGCTGACATCATCCCACGAGTACTTTTCAGCTGCAATTCACCTTTGGCCATCACCGTCACTCTTTGTTCTATCGAAGAAATTGCTCGCTGCCGAGCTGCGAGATGGCGCTTCCAGAAGCCAATAGTTACGGCCACTCCCTGTACGTCCGTAACTCTCTTTGCTCGGCGGGCGGCAACGTGGGTCCAACCACGTGTGTCCGAGACCACCTCCTTCGCTGGCAAGTCACTTGTCTCTGCCGCATAGAACGTGGTTGCTTCTGGAAACAATTTGGCTTCCTTGTTTCTTCCACCCGCTATAGATGGCTTGTGCATTCTGAGACTCGTTCACATCACACGAATGCTGTACTCTTCTGCAGTTTGGTTCGTTATGTGCTTGCGGGAAGCCAGCCAGCCTCGTTACAAGCTTCACACGTCAAATCCAACCACGAGTACGGAGTATGTCTCCACAAGCTGTTATGTCCAATCTTCCAAGATCGATAGTCGCTTTCTCCACAGGGAAAGATATGCATACGATGAGCGCCCTCGTGCTTGGAACTCCCGAGTCGCCATCAGGTCGCATGTCACGAACCATTGGGAAATTTCGGCAAAGCACGATAGCTGACTAGTACCGCATTGACGCACTCTTGGGTCAACGTCCCGCATGTTCTATCGATTCAACACCCGAAAGCTTCTTGACTGTGGTCACCTCACATGTCATTGTGCATGCTGGACAATCTAAAATCAGATTTCGCGCTCGACAATGTCAATCAGCGTCTCACAAAGATTTCTCGACAACCGTACCGGATTCCATCTTGTTGTCGACTGGGTCAGATTCAACTCCATCCAGCACCTGCGGTTCACTGGCTGTCACGACTTCAAGGTTGGCAGCTTCGCGAGGTGTAAAAGTCTCATAGACATCCACCTTCTCGTACTCACCCAGCCCTGTGCATGGAAAGGCGAGGTTGAGCAAAAGGAAGACCGTGCCGCTCACAAAAAACCCCACAAGGAATGCCATATAGTACAGCTTGACCAAGCTTCGAGGAGGGCTCGACGTACCTCCCACAGTAACCACAAGGCCGCCGATCGTGGGCGCCCACCCGCAGATCCATGCAGGTATAGCGCGCCAATTAACGCCTTTGTGATACCAGTATGCAGTATCTCTGGTCCTGTAAAGATGGCTGAGCTGTATTCTCCCTTTGCGCAGGAGGTAAAAGTCAACTACCATGACGCCCATGATTGGCGACAGAAAGACAGAGAAAGAGCTCAACACGCTGACAAAAGTAGCTGCTTTGTTGACAAGTTGCCATGGCTGGCACACCCAAACAGCCACAAAGGTCAGAATGGCGCCCCTGCGAATGTCGAGGTAGCGAGGAAAGAGGCCAGCAAGGTCAATACCTCCTGCGACAGCATTTCCACAGACGTTCTCGAACATGCCAGTTAGAGCGAAACCGGCAGCGAGAAAGAAGACGCCTGCTCTGGCTTTGGATGAGCCTTCGCCGCTGTCCATCATGCGCATGAGAAGGTCCGGAGGGTTCCAGTAGACTTCGCCGTATATCTTTTGGCACGCTGCTGTCACCACAAGTCCGACCAAGCTGACAAGGACGCCAGTGACCCATGCTGATAGAACAGTCCCTAGGACGTAGTGCTTAGGTGCTCGTGCGTATCGAGAAAAGTCTGAGCCATTGGTTATACCAGCCGCAATGCCACCGATAATCTGGTTGATGCCTTTCATCTCAAGCCAATGAAGGTTCCAAGACGAGGTCTCGGGAATGTGCTGTCCCGTTGTCCAGAGTGGGCCTACACCCTTCGCTACGGACAGAGACCAGATCATCATACTGAGCATACCGAGGCCACAGTAGATGGATGTGACCAAAAAGGGCAAACGGAACTTTTCTGGACGGACGAACAGGAACGGTACTGAGAAAATCCAGAAGAGCACGAACGCGATGAACTGGTAGGTCGTGGTAGGCATCGATGAAGGAAGGGTGTTATGCATCTTGGCAAAGGACGGCCAGATAGCTGTGATGCACACCGCGACTAGTCTTCCACCATTCCAACCTACATCACGTTAGTATCCATAGGGCCCTGAGGTGGAAGCGGGTTACTTACACTGGATGGCACACCAGATGAAGTTCAAAAGAACCCTCTGCATCAAAGGGATATAGCTTCCACGAAGACCCCAAGTGAAGCGATTCTGGACAGTGAAGCCAATATGCCAACGAAGTCCACACCAGGCAATGAGTGTGGAGAAGAAGGTGACCAGCAGCTTACCAACCACAATCACCATCATACTCTGGCCCACAGAGAGTCCATAAGCTAACGTTCAAATTCAGCCAACTGTCACAGTAACACGACGGAAGATCTTACACAAGAAGGTGTTTGGAGTTTGCCAGTTCGAGATATTCAGAGAGTTCAGCGTCCAATACCCAAAGTAGTGGAACCAGCCCCAAGTCCGTCTCGAGGGTGGTAGAGGAATGAGATCACGGTTGGACCATGAGTCAACCTGCTCATGCTCGTTTCCATCACCTTGGAGCTGTATCTTCTCCTTGAGTGTTCGCAGTCGTAAGCCACTCATGATCAGTGTCCGTAATGAAGCGATCATGTCTTTCAAGGAGAAGCACGATATATACGAGCGTGGGGTATCAGTATTGCATCCATCGTAGGCAGTACGTATTGTAGTGGAGGAGTAATCACACTATTATCTAGATAGGCCAACAGACAGGGTAGCTGATGAGCTTGCCTATCGGTGGACTTTCGCCGGGATATCAAATGCGGAGCCAACAACATGTCAGATAACGAGTCTGTTGAGGGGAAGTACGACCATCTCAAACACCACTACTACTTCGCGATACTGATAACGACAATTGCGACTGATACCGAGCATCATTTTCTGGTGGAAGGTGTTGGCCGCTCGCTGCTGCCAAGCGAAGGAGCCGCTATCGGGGCCCCTCCGCCGAGCATCAGCTCAATGCATTGTGGTTAAACCCAACCATTCCTCACAAATGTTCAAATGGTATCTGTTTAATATTCCCCGACAATCAACGTGATCATAGAAGATGCACAGAGTACTCAGGATTGGTGTTGACGTTGGCGGGTACGTCGAGCAGGATGATAACCCGAATCTTGGCTAACCGACCAACTCACAGTACTAATACCGATGGAGTCATCTTGGATCCCACAAAAGCATCAGAACCTGGCAAAGGTATCGTAGCATGGTAAGTGGAGACGATAAATGATCTATATACTACGACGCTTGCTGACTTGTACAATAGGCACAAATCACCTACAACCACAAATCCGAGCTCAGGTATCAGTGATGCCTTGACTTCTATGTTTGAGCAGGCTAAGGTCAATCCCTCTGACGTCGCCTCTGTAACAATTGGCACCACAGTATGTGTATCATCCCAAGTGAGTTGAATAATCGCTGAATTGATTCAGCATTTCGTCAATGCAGTGGTAGAGAGAGATGCCGCAAGACTTGCCCGAGTAGCCGTGATCCGACTATGTGGACCTTTCGGCAAACATGCTTTGCCTTGCATTGACTGGCCAGTAGACATGAAGGACCTGATTCTTGGTCACTATGCCTTAGTCAAGGGGGGTCTCGAAGGTAAATCACCGCTGATCGTGTTCTATCCCTCTTCTGACATGTCGCAGTCGATGGCAATCTGATCGCCGATATTGATGTCCAGGAGATTCAAGACCAGTGCAACATAATCAAGCAAAAGAGCATCACAAGTATCGTGGTCATCGGAGTCTTCAGTCCAATCGATGCAACCCATCATCAGGAAGAAAGAGCTGCACAGATCATCAACGACATCTTGCCTGGATGCAATGTTGTACTGTCGAAAGAAGTTGCGAATCTTGGGTTTCTGGAGCGCGAAAATGCCGCCATCTTAAATGCTTCGATCTTGCCTTTCGCAAGGAAAACCATTCGCTCCTTCCAAGAACCTATCGAACGTCTGGGATTGACATGTCCCGTGTTCCTCAGTCAGAATGATGGAACGATTCTGAGTGGCGAGATGGCATCGCGACTGCCTATCAGGACATTCTCCAGTGGACCAACGAACAGCATGAGAGGTGCCGCATACCTGGCCCAGGGTGGGACAAATGAAGCAATGATGGTTGTCGACATTGGTAAGTCTTGCTCTGCTTCACATCAGTAGTATACTCACACGGTACAGGTGGGACAACAACTGATGTCGGCTTGCTACTTGCCAATGGCTTCCCTAGACAAGCAGCAGCTTACTCGGAGTTTGCTGGCGTTCGCATGAACTTCTCCTGCCCAGATGTCAAGAGCATCGGCCTCGGTGGTGGTTCCGTTGTACGAGAGGACGCTGACAAAACCACGGTCGGCCCCGATAGCGTAGGCTACAAGATCCAAACAGAGGCTCTCGTTTTTGATGGAAATGTCCCCACGAGCACCGACTATACGATTGCCGGAGATAAGAAAATTGACATAGGCGACCGGAACAAGGTACAACACCTGTCGCACAGTGGCATCTCATCTTTCAAGGCGACTGTGAAGACGATGCTCGAGATGGTTGTTGACACCATGAAGACATCACCAGAAGACTTGCCTGTGCTATTGGTAGGCGGTGGAGCAATCGTAGCACCCGACGAATTGATCGGAGCAAGCCGTGTGATCAAGCCAGAATACTCTGGAGTAGCCAACGCAATCGGAGCTGCAATTGCAAGAGTCAGCGCTGTGATTGATACCGTCAAATCTACCGAGTCAAAGAGTGTTGCAGATTTGGTGGAGGAAATTTCGAGCGAAGCGGTACAGAAAGCGATCGAGTCTGGAGCGGCAGAGGACTCGGTGAGGATCGTTGAGGTCGAGACACTACCACTACCAGTAAGTGCTGCCCGAGATGTATCAAATCCTAGAGCTGACAAATTGGTGTAGTACATCGCGAACAAGAGCAGGTTCATAATCAGAGCAGCTGGAGAGTTTGACTACGTTCGTGCCAACGAGATGAAAGCAGCTACAGACGAAGAGCTCTCGGACGAGAACGATATGGGTGTTTACGAAAAGAATGGTAACAAGCCACGGCATGATGGTGCTGACACCAAGAAGCATGTTGCGGTTGAACCTGTTGACATAGCAACTTACAAGCCGAAAGTGATAGATCGAGTTTGGTATATCTCCGAAACAGACCTCGAGTGGATGTCAACTGGTTGCTACATCTTGGGTACTGGAGGAGGCGGAAGTCCATACTCGCACATGCTTCGCATGAGAAGTATCTTGCGGGAGGGAGGTGTGATCAGGGTTATCAATCCTCACGACCTGAAAGATGACGATCAAGTTGGCTGTGGCGGCGGAGCAGGCTCACCGACAGTGGGAATCGAGAAGCTTCCGGGCGACGAGTAAGTTCTATGGTGTTTCTTGCTGATGATAACGCTGACTGTCACAGAATGATGGATGCTCAGCGTGGACTATACGAAATGTGCGATAGGAAAGCCACTGCAATGATCGCCCTCGAGATTGGTGGTGGAAATGGATTGCAAGGCATGATACTGGGAGCAAGTTCTAATATGAACTTGCCTACAGTTGGTAGGTCATATGTTGATCAATACCACATGACTTTCGCTGATGATGGCAACAGACGGCGATTGGATGGGCAGGGCGTACCCGACGAAGTGGCAAACTACACCCGTCGTGTTCAACGAGCGTCCATGCGTGTTCTGTCCTATCGCCACCGCGGACGGAAATGGCAACTTGCTGTATATGCCGACCGCAGTATCCGATCTAGCTGTAGAGCGCATTATCAGGGCTGCTCTCTCTCAGATGGGTGGGCCCTACTCAAACCTCATCTCGGCAGTCAATCATGCTGACATCGTATAGGCTCTCACGTTGGTTGCGCAGAAGGACCAGTCACCGGAGCAGAGACCAAACGCTGGGCCGTCGAACACACAATCTCTCTCGCATGGCGTATCGGTCGAGCAGTTGCAACAGCCCGCCAACGCAATCGCATCGAAACCGTGGCCGAAAGCATCATCGATGAAGTTGGTGGCCCCGAGGCCGCAAAAGTCATCTTCAAAGGCAAAGTTATCGGCGTAGACCGCACATTGCGCAACGGCCACGTCTATGGCGAAGTCATCATAGAGGCAAATGAGTCTGGGTCCCCGGCAGAATTTGAAGGTCGCATCAAGATTCCCTTCAAGAATGAGAACATCGCCGCGTTCAAGGCCAAGGATGATGGCAGTGATGAAGTGCTGGCTATAGTGCCGGATCTGATTTCTGTGGTTGATGCTCAGTCTGGCGAAGCTATTGGTACCCCTGAATATCGGTATGGTTTGTTGGTTACTGTTATTGGTATCACCGCCAGTGATAAGTGGACGTCGACAGCACGAGCTATTGAGATCGGAGGGCCGGCGGCATTTGGACTGACAGAC
Source organism: Aureobasidium namibiae CBS 147.97 (assembly GCF_000721765.1). NCBI lineage: Eukaryota > Fungi > Ascomycota > Dothideomycetes > Dothideales > Saccotheciaceae > Aureobasidium > Aureobasidium namibiae. The sequence goes on along the minus strand of NW_013581197.1, from coordinate 756,354 downwards.
CTTGAGTACAAGCCTTTGGGCAAGTTCGTCAAACCTGTCAGCGTGATTGATGAGTACTCGAACTGATCATTTTGGACGTATCTATCAATCTTACGACATGAAGATATGTGTACACATATCTATATCCCTCAAACATGTACCCTTCCAGACCTGTCTTGAGGTCTTGACAATCTGCCAGCTGATGATCCTTCTCCCGAGGTGTCGGTTTCAGATCCTCGTTGAGCGCAATTTGTCGCTGTAGAGACTGCTCTAGCATCATAGTCCTGGCGTCCATAGAGGTTTTGTCTGGTCCGGAAATTTGGGGGCCCAGTCAAGGATGAAGGTGATATACTCTCCTGACTGTTGATCGTACGATTGCTCGCCCTTCAAGCTCGCGTATCAGAAGGTGTTGACTATGGCGTTTGCTCAACGAGCTGGGATGAATATATAGTTTGTGATCGGCAGTTGTGGAACGCGTGATTTGGGAGGTGAAGAGACAGGAGCGAGGGGTCTAAGGAGACATATGCGTGCTGCGGCAGACCTGACCTCACGCTTGACCCACCCATACTGACTAATTTATGGGTGGTTGGTGATCGTCGCTAATACATGCTAGACGCAGGCTTGGTAATATGCAACACAGCAGACATGCTACCGTATTTCATAACGGTCGTCAGTGAGACGAGTCACCTGTGTACCAGGGCAATATCAGGAAGAAACCAGTTGGTCACACAAGTCCCGCAAACGCACGTGGAAGGAGAAGTCCTCGCCGTGCAGAAGGCTTGGCGTAGAGATGAGGTTAGATTGATAAGATAAGAACAACCTCCTTCCTTCCTTCTATCACCATCTCAACTCCTACTATTTTTCGCCGAACACAAAAATGAGTTGTACTCCGTTTGCAATATCATGGCGATAACACAACCGAACTCGGCAGATTTCGAAGGTGAAAGATTTAATATTGAGACCCACGCTAGTTCTGAGCAGTGGCCATCCTTTTAATCTACACGTCCACGCGTAACTTCACGATATCCAAAATGTGCTTGTCGACTGGCATTCCGTCGTTTTGCTTGACTGGGTTAGCAGCCCTGTCTCCTGTGACGAAGCCACTTACGTAGCTGTGGTATTGGACAATAACTGCAAGAAGCAACACAGTCTCCTCCGACAAGCGGAATATTCTAAGCTTTTTCTGAATTCATTTTTCTCTGGATTCATCTTTGGTCTGGGAGTCATTTGTGCCTTGTGATGGCGTGGATATTGTTCTACATGAGAGGATGGGAGTCACAGACTCTAGCACGTAGCAGACACTCAGATGAGTTTGCAGGTGCTATACTCGGAGTATAAATAACAGATGACGGAAGATAAAGAAATATGGTATTGAGCAATGATAAACAAGAACAAGAATGGAGGTTGTACAACAAAATGCATCTTACAACTTGTAAGAACCACCAGCAGAAGGAGCTTTGGCATCCTTGACAGCAGCACCCGAGACATCTGTGATCTGTCCCTTGTTGCCAATGACCTTGACACCACCCTTCTTGAGGTCGCTGATGATGCCCTTTCTCTCCTTTGTCTTCTTGCTCTCCTTCTTTGAGGGATCGACGTTGGCCAGCGACTTCTTCTCGCGCTCCTTGTCGCGTCTGCGGCGACGCTTGCGGTCTTCTCTGCTCATCTCTTCGCGGTTGACAACCAGGCCGCCACGGGTGGCAAGCTCGGCCTCTGCCTTCTCGGCCGCCTCGCCTGCCTTGTAGATCTCTTGTGGTGCGAGTTGTGAGGCAGCAGCAGCCTCTGCACCAGCAGTGGGACGGGCATCCTCGAGACGTACGACGGGTGCGTCGACACGGATGTCGAGTTGTGTAGCGGGACCCTTGGGCTTGAAGTGCCATGAGCTGAGACTGTCGAGCTTGTTGCTGATGTCGCGCCATAGGGCGTCGATCTCCTGCTGCTCCTTTTGTGTCTTCTCGTCCTTTGCATCGACGTAGTTTGGGTCGGTGGCCTTGAGGTGCTCCTCCTCGTACATCTCGGCAAGAGACTTCTTGCTTTTGCTGTCGTCAAGCTCAAAGTCGAGACGCCCGCGTCTGCTTGAGTTGCCAGTAGCCAGATCGTCGGGGCGACGGCGAATGATATCTTGGAAGTCTTCTGCCAGAATGCGACGCTTGATAAGCTCTTCCAGACTCTCGCTGATTTCGGCGGTGATGACTGGTACGGGCTTTCCGACGCGTTCAAACTCGAGGTCCTCTTCGAGCAGTGAGTTGATGGGCCGATCGGCAGCACGAGCCTCACCAGACAGAGTCCAATCTCTCTTTGCAACATTGGCAGCTTCCAGGCGTCGAATCTCCTCGGTGAGAGCGGCCTGGCGACGCTCGTGTGCTGAACGACGAGAGCGAGGGTCGGCTGGGTCAAGGTTCTCCTCATCCTCCTCATCATCGGTCACATCGTCGAATAGATCGCGGTGGACCTTCTCCATGGTACGCTCCATCTCTTCCTCATTCTCTGCGGGTTCGTCGGCGCCACTTGGGGAGGCTTGTTTGGCAGGGAAGTTGTGAGGGTTCGGGCGGCCCTTCTTATTCTTTCGGACCTTTTTGGCAGGAGGGGCGAAGAAGTCGGCGTATTTGACTTCGTTTGTGTTTGAGAGCGAGCCCATGCCGTCCATCTCTCCTTCTTCAACTTCCTCCTCGTTGTCACTGAAACCTTCGGGTGCATTCAGGTCGACATTGCCGAACGTCGGGCCATCTTCGTCGTCCGATTCATCATCGTCGTTCTGTGCTGCTTTTGCGATTGTGGTGCTAGCTCCAAGAGGGTTGGAGCCCCAGTCAATACCCTCCTCGTCGTCGTCTTCAAAGTCGTTGTCTCCGCGAGCGTCGGCTTGTTCGAGGAACTCTGATTGTTTGTTGAAGTCGTCGATGGAAAAGAAGCCGTCGTTCAGGCCGTGCGGGTCGGGCACGTACTCGGCTGCTTCCTCGCTCTCTGCCTCGGAACCGTCTTCACTGCCCATTTCGACATCGTCGTCGGCCTCGATGTCGGACTCCTCGTAGTCATCGACCTCGCCGTCTACTTCCATGTCCTCATCGTCATCTTCCTCTTCGCCTTCGATTTCGTAGTCCACTCCCTCCTCGCCAATGTCACTCTCACCAGCTTCTGACAGGTCTTCACCATCCTGATCCTCGCTCTCGCCTTCAGAGTCGTCGATGGCGTACTTCTCTGCAAGCTCGTCGAAGTTGCGCTGAGCCTCTTTCCTGGCGGCGTCGATGATGCGCCTTGCTTGTTCCCAGACTTGCTCGACAGCGAACCCGTCGACATGGACTTTCTTCAGGCGCAGAATGTCATCGGCTTCGTCGTTCTGACCGCGCTTTCTCTTCTTGCGAACTTCTTGCAAGCGTTGTTGCTGTGTCTCGGCGATGGATTTTGCGATCGGATCAAGTGTCTGCTTGAGAAAATCGAGCGATGATGTGTGTAACGTCGTTGGCGGTTGGAGGAAGGTATACGGCTCCGATTTGAGCGATTGGACGAGAGTTGCTGCCATATTTGGCTATCGAGTTTGTGTGTCGTGATCTGGTCTGGCTCACTCAGAGACATTTTTCCTGCGGGCTTCATCTTTTGCGGCGAGCTATGCCAAGCCCCGCCTTATCGCCGCAATCCGCACGCGCGGTCAGCGTGTGAGGCTGTATATACAGATCTTATCAATGGCTCACCCATAAATTGGTTGCGTGGCCCAATGGCAAGGCGCTTGACTACGAATCAAGAGATTCCAGGTTCGACCCCTGGCGTGATCATTCTTTGTTCTGTTCTGTTGATCGGTGCTGAAATCCTTCTTTTGGTGTCTCTTTGGCATTAATGATCTGTTTTGCTGTGGGTGGTAAAAATCTTGATTTGGAAAGAAGGATTTGGGGGAAGCTTCGGTCGCGCGTGACTTCCATCTTCCCTGGCGTGATCATCGTTTTGTTTTGCTGCTGTCGAGATGCATTCCACTCCCTTTGTCCCAAGGCCGAGAAGGACATCCTCGCCATTGAAAGGCAAAATGTGTCTTTGAAACAGAGCGTTATCTGAAGAGAGCGCACAAGATGTCTCTTTTGCATGGACACTCTGCTGTCCCTTGACCCAACCATGCATTCTTACAGCTAGCTATACCCGGATGACATAGTCTCTTTCGAATGGGACGGGCACAAGGAGAGCGGACACGTTGTTCCGTCTTGATGGACACTATCCTGTCTCTTGACACTACTGTGCATTTCTACAGCTACATGCGTCACATCCAGAACCAAAGCTTGACATCAGCCCACTCTAGCAGCGCTTCTCTTATTCGAAGGATGGTTGCAACGATCTACAGACTACACCAAGCATAAAAGCACGATAGCCCCCTTTGTCAAAGTTCTCGATCCGACGGTTGATGGCGTTTCAATTTACGGTCAGACGATGCTTTTTCTTTGTTCATTCGAACTCGCCAACAATTTCGAAGTTCCTTGTCGGCCTACCAACTTTGTCCGACTTCAAAGGAAATTGGTCACCGGATGCAGAAAATGACTTGGACAAACTCGGTAAATATGCTGATGCTGGCAGAAATAAACAGCTGTTGATCATCCTCCTCCGAGCAAGAGGATTCACCTGTCACTCTAACCTCTGCTGCTCTGGCATCACCCCTCCATCGCCATTAGCAAGGCACGATTCTCTCGTTGAAAAATATGTCGAGATTATTAAACGACAGACAAAAAGCTGAGGTACGTAGGGATGGCTCGAATCTGGAAAGACTCAGAAAGCTACCGGATCCGCTGCCGAACACACGATGGATTGGCGGATACGGAGTCGGGTCTGGGTCCTATGGCCTGGCCACGCTCTGGACTTTGGTGGACAACTCAACTCTGAAAGCTATTGCTCACGTTGTCATCAAAGACGCTTTCGAGGGAGTTTGGGAACCGACCGCCGAGCAAGGTCTCTATAGGGACATCTATCGGCAACTCAAGAACAAGGGCCACGACTTCGGTGCGGATCCTACAAACGAGATTGGTCGTGCAGCACCTGAACTTAGGTTTTTAAACGAAGCGTATCTACAAGGTCTGATGACTGTGCCCGATGTCAACGAAGAGATTTACTGCTCTCAGCTCTATGGTTACGCAAGGAAGCTCTGGGGAACACCTTATGCAAAGCATTACAACCACTGGCGCTTGTTTATGCCATTCTACGATTACGGAGATCTCCAAAAGCTCATTGACGCCCACGTCGAAAAGGCGGTCGCCATACCGGAGCCATTTATCTGGCACACTCTCGAATGTCTTATGAAGGCTGCTGTCCAGTTGGAAGAGCAAGCACGGCTACGTCCCCACAGGACCGACTCAGACGTGATTGTGGTGTTTGATATAAAACCAGGAAATATACTACTCGCTCAACCCGATAGGACATCCGCTTTCCCCATCTACCCACGACCCCATGTTGCGGATCTTGGAGGAGGTTGCCTTACCAATCAGACCGACCCTAAAAATCTACAGGATAGCCTGCGCTTCACTTATAGTCCAGGCTATTTAGCTCCAGAGATGTCGCATGAAATGGAACCAGAAATGGCAAATCTACGCGGAACATGTACGAACGTGTGGCAGATTGGGCGAGTGCTCGAGCTGATGATGGAGTTGCTTCCGGAGACCTTTGGCGATATCAACTATAAATTCAACCCTAACATTGCACCTGAAGACTTGGAACCAGAGATAGGCAATTACACCTACTGGCTGGCCGCGCAACAAAATTACTCGGTTCAACTGAAGCACATGGTTGCCTGGTGCTTGCGCCACTTTCCATCACAACGTATGTCGCCTCAAGACATCTTAGCGTGGATAGATGGAGCGAGGACAAACGAAACTGCAAGTGTAATTTTCAAAGGCATGGACACATTCGGCAGTGATGCATGGTTCCTCAACCAGCAAAAAATCCGCGCCGCGGTACCTCCACCACCCAAGATACAAAATCCGGACAAGGAACCCGCTCTCCAAGCAGCTGAGAAGGAAAAGATCAGACGAACTTACAAAGCCAAACCGTACCTACACGCTTGGGGTCATGAGAGAGCTGCTGAGTTCACTGACCTGGGCGTCTTCCCGCCTGAACATGACGAAGTCTTGTACGAGGGAGAAGCAAATTGGTGGGCTACCGAGACTGCAGATTTCATCTGGCAGGATGGAACTCCTGTGTGGCCATTGCCACCTCCCCCGCCGGTCGTCAAACGAACTCCTGCTCCTCCAAGATCCTCGTCGAGTGCTCACATACGTTAATGTGCCAGACACGTGTTTTGGAGTTGCGTTGTCCGGTTATAGTCTTGTCGAGTCGGTGCTGTGAATGTATATTGATTTACACAATAACCCTTTGTCGCTTGATTTTGTGCACTTTCGATAGTATCAAGATACATATTTGAGGCCAGTCGCTGCAGGCATTAGAACTGAGCTCATCCGACTTTCATCCATCATCGTGTTATCGTTTCACTTGAGATGTGATGATTACGATTACTTGGCTCATGTGCGTGATGAACTTGCTCCAGGGCTGTCACTGACATCAATTTTGAACTCCCCGTGTCGAGGTCAAGAACAAAGAATACAGAACCCGATTGACGCAAAGATACCACCGATCGGTGTCTGGACGAGAGATACCGCCAACACTGTATTACCGAGTCATCCTTCAATGAAATGTGATGATGGATAAGCGTGACCACGCATGACAGAAATCATAGAAGAGATGCAGACGTGGGCCCGACTGGATCTGTTGCAACACCGATACTGACAAGACGAGAGTCAACGTAGTCCCCTTAGCGAGTGCACTCGTCAGGTGCACAGTACGCAATGTTCAGATCAACACTTGCGGTCGCCAGGTCTTGAGACAGGCAATCATGTGCTCTACAGCAGAATCTTGCATCCGCGCTCAATCAAACGCAAAGAAACAGTAGGTTCAAAGCAAAAGAGATGTAAGCCACAAGCGAACCCGTCATTCTGTAGATTTATAACCAAAAAGACAAGATTATTGAGTGGCGCTTATGTACGCATTCCTATTGGCCTCACGAGAATATACGAACTCCCACGGAATAAGGGGGTTATAAGGGTATGGAGGCCATCAACTTGATGGGTTCAAGGAGGATGGCAAGGCAAGGAAGAGTTTTATGCTTGACTGCAGGTGGTCTGTGCTGATATGCGGCATCTGCCGGGTGTAAACGACGTCTGCTGCTTTGGGGAGTGAATAGCAACCACAACCATGGCAAGAGAAGCCCATTACATCGAGCTATCGACTGGAGAAGTGTACGCTTGCAGCGTCTCAAGATGTACCAGAGGCTTGTTCAGATAGCCACATTGAAGGCCATGCCCGGATGGTGCCTTTGACACGTACGACCATCGGCTGCCGGAAGGCGCTACCAATAAGATGCGACGACTAGACGGCAGTGTCAATCCCAGACGTCGCAGAAGATGATGAGCTTTGTAAGGTATTGGTATGTTAACGTGTAACACGATCCCCCAAATGTTGTGTTGGTCCAGAACCATCGGGCCTGCCATCTCAATCTCTTGCATGTCATGCTGTTCTGCCACTTCCCTAGAGACATCTCTCCATACGAAACCTCTCTTTCTCTTTGAAAGGCGCTCTTGTCTCTGATCAAAGAGATGTCTGAGCAATACTGCCACATCGAGTCCTCAATAACATTCAGCATTGAAGCTCTTTGTCTACCGGAAACATATCGAGCACAAATATCATTGATAAATAGATGCCGAACACCCGTTCATCAAATCGATTCCTCTTCTAGTAACACACGCTTTCTTCTCCAACAATCACATCACAAATCATCTGTTCTCATCAATCGTCTGCAGTACGATTGATTCGTTAAAAACAACCGCAACAATGGTCCGCATCACTGGCCTCACCATCCTTATCGCAGCCCTCTGCACCCTTCTCTTCGCCGTCCCCGCAGTCGCAGAATCCGAATGGGACTGGACAATCTACAAGTTCTCCTGCCTGAAGAAGGACTGGCGCATCGTCAACGCCATCGACGCCCTGTGCAAGAAGAACTTGCACATGCCCAGCGCCGATGCCTCCATCGGTGTCTCCTTTGACGGTGGCCGCAACAAGGTTACCGTCAGTGCTGCCCCTCCTTGCTGGAATGATGGCAGAATCAACTCAAACAGTAATGTATGGATTCCCCAATACTGGTGCGAGAGACAGTTTTGGAAGACTTGTGCGCAGGGAAATGCTCAAGGAAGGGGTTACCAGATCTTTGGCGCTAGACAGTGTCAGACTTTCTGGATTAGTGATTTCAAGTATTAAAGTCATTTGTCTTAGTTTACTAAATTTACTGCGTCCTTTTTTTTGATACTCTATGCTCTATAAGTCTGTATACCATCCTAACACGGTTCTGGACAGACTCGAACCGTGGTCCTCGGATGTAGCCGAGGACCGCCAAGACCTGCTCTCGCGCACCATGACACCGAGTCGCGCCTCGCGCTCCTCTCTTAGTTAGCTGTCTGTTAGTCCATGAATTGAACTACCATATCGAACCTTATCAGTATCCCACCCTTTGTCATTCTCTTGGTCTCTCTCTCTCTCTCTCTTTATCCCCTCAGATGCTTCTAATAGTCTTATAGATAATGTTTTCGTATGCTGATGGCCGCACGTAAGTCGCAGTCTCTCTGGCATCCTCCCAAACTAATATCTCCAGCTTGATACTCATCAAACTCTTCTCCACATGGGAGTTGTTGATATATATTGCCTCTTCACTCTTTAACTTGCTTCATCTAAATGTTTCTGTCGCTCGAGAACTGATCATGTTCATGTTCATGGATGGTATCTTTTGTTGGCGGGGCCATGAAAGTGTGATCGAGTGATCAAGGTAGAGAGAGAGACGAGTCATTTCCCTCTGTTCCGATCGCTTGTTCGATAGAAACAAAAATATTCGCATAAATGCAAAACAGGCAAAAGATACGCAAGCATCCCTATATCGCACGATTGATACACAAAAGCAAAAAGAAACAAACACCGTGAGTTGGATTCGAACCAACGACCTCCCGACCCCTGAGAGAGTGTATCAAGGCAAACGAGCGAAATTCGAGAGAATGTAAGGGTTACCAGGATTGGGTGTGCTGACCACTGCACCACCATGGCTTTTTTTGCTTGTTGAAGGAGACATCAAAGAAAGTTGTATAGAACGGTTGATGTCAAGAGTGGAGCGCAGCGGGAAGTAAGAGGTCGCGTGGGGGAGTTTTGAGGGTCAGGAGGCTGCAGGGTCTGACCACACTGCATGAGCGTCTTCAAAATTGCGAAACGATGTTGCAGTAAAGGGCACTGACTATGAAGAGTGTCTTGTGAGAATAAATCAGGGACGGAAGCAGGCTTCAAGTCACAAACGCATAAAACTATAGAAACAACATACATTCGTTATACATGGCGGTGTAATCGAGAGCCTTGTTTGCCTCAATTGGGTATATCATCCACACTGGTGACATGAACCTCTTTGCGGCCATTCATCTTACGGCGCAGCTTACTCGATGCAGGATACACCACCCTTCTCAATCTGTTGGGTCCGCCCAGAGGCTGGTAGGCCTTCAAGCCATGCCAAGGGTCAACTCTCATGTGATCTTCCCAGAAGGTCTTTCTCTCAAAGTCGAAACTCTCTTGCTTGGGGATCTTGACCGTGGCCACAGTCTGCCAGGGGTACTTTTCAGGATCCCAAACTTTACCGGCGTACTCGACGGGTTGATCTTCCAGGTTCTCACATAGCTGGACTTGGAAGAGATACTCTGCGTCATGTGTGGCATGAAAGGTTTGGAGCCAGCGGTGGAGGATATCTGATCCGTGTTCCGGGCGGATAGTCTCGTCGTAGAGCTTGCGTTGTGTCTCGCTGGACGGCACTAGGCAGTACTTCATGACATAGTCGCCAAAGCGATAGGCGGTCTGCGAGTACTGGCGAGTGCTTTCAAGGTGGGTGTTTCGGACCTTGTCGCGAGCAGTTTGCAACTCTGTATCGTCACGTTTCTCGAGGTGTTTGCGGAGCTCATCCTGGTCGTGACCGTACTTGATGCGCAAGTCGATGATTTCTCTGGTGACTTTGGCCGTGGCAAGGTCGAGGGCCGGAGTGCTGTTGAACTCAATGTCTTGAGTTGGATAGTTCTCGTACATGTCTCCCTCGACGCCGAACAGCTTCATGGCGAAGCCGCGAGGGACAGGGATGCGGTCCTATGAAGGCATTAGATGGTGATTACGAGTAGGAAGAGAGGCGAACATACATCGAGGCCTGGGTCACCGGGCTCAGTGCTGTATCTTGCGACGATGGGAAACTCTCCGCCCTTTGAGAAGAGCTCGCCTTGCTTGAGATGCTTGGGTAGGCTGTCGTCAACGATGAAGGAGCCCTTGACAATTCCATGCGTACGAGCGTGGGTACCGCTGTAGCAATGGCGATGGACGTTCCATTGGGCTTTCTGAATCAGATTGATCTGGTCGGCAACGGCATTGATATCATCCTCTTCGTCATGTGGGATCTTCTCTACACCTTCAGCATCCCAGCGGATATAGTTTCGGTCTGAGAGGTCCTCTTTCTTGAGGTTGTTAGAGTCCTTGTTAGGGGCCTCGTGGACGGTCAAGTTGGAGGTACGATCGACGAGTACAGTGGTAGACATGATGGATGATGAAGGAAATTGCTCAGAACCCTACCAGCACAGAAAGAGGTCTATATACCAATGGTCATCGAGTCTGGACCAAATGCGGGGTGCCGTCCATCTAGGTAATGTGTGCAATCCAATAGGCAGAGGCAGACATAAGCTCTCAGCTAGTCCGTGATTGGGATGTAGTATTTGGCATCGTTGTTGACTTCCCCGCGATTGAGTGGCTTATGGGAGGGGTTCATGGATCAGCAAGAGAGAATCGGCCATACGGAATGGCGGGAATGGTGATGGTGGCTTGAGGGATGGCTGCAGGACATGAGACCAAGGCCGATCTTGACACACTCTTGGCTCCAGAAACAGGTTCAACAGAACTCCGGGAAGCTGGTCGCCAGTGTCTGAGAGTGGCAAGCTGACAAGACGATGGTTGTCGCAGATGAAACGAGTGTGGTGGATAAAGTGGGACAGAGTCGATGGCTGCGGGATCGGGAAGCGGCGTGGGAAAGTGTGGGGAAGTACGGAGCCCCTGCTCGTGCTCGTGGCTAGACTGCCTTGTCAATCGCGACTCTGTAGACATTCAATCATATCCGCTCTCGTGTTCCGAATATGTCTGCTGTTTCGAATGCCGATGCAGCGTCAAAATCGGGTAGGTCCATCTTGTTCCTTCCGACTGACCACACAACGCTGACGCGGCCACGTTGCAGCTTCCAAGAAGAAGAGAAAGAACAAGAAGAAGTCCAATGACAAGACAAAGTCTTCGACAGACGGGCCAGACCTTAACGGCGCTCACGACGACCCTGACGATGATGCCGACGACGACGACACAGCAAGCCGGAAGCAGTCGGTAGCCGGCCTTGATGAACCAACCACTCCACAGCCTCTGCCTCTCAATGGCTCCCAGCAGACTACACACTCGACCTCAGATCCGCCGATACCTCAGACAGACAGCCATGTCAAATCCGAAACACCTGCGAGCCTGGACGCCATAGTCAAGGAGCGTGATTCGCTACGTGAGGAACTGGCCGAATTGCGCAGATCGCTTGAATCTATCCAAGACCAGCACGCGAAAGAGTCGGAAAACAAGAAATCGCAAATTGAGGATGACAAGGCTGCCAAACACGATGCTGAACTCCAAAACCTGCGCAAATCTCTACAAGACACGCAGGACAGGCACCAGCAAGAACTCGACAAACTCAACAAGCAAGCCGAAGATACCCAAGCCACCAAGGACAACGCGGCAGTCGCCGAGTTGCGCGCTTCGATCGAGTCCATGCAGAAGAGTCACCAGCAGGAAACGCAACATCTCAAGGATCAAGCACAACAAGCACAGATCGATAGAGACAACGCAGAAGTCGCTCAGCTGCGTCAGTCCATCTTGTCTATGCAGGAGAAGCACACAGCCGAGATCCAGGACCTAAAGAAGCAAGCCGAGGCTGCCCAGACGACTAGGGATAATTTAGAAATTGCCGAACTCCGCCAATCTCTCGAGTCTAGAACAGCAGAATATCAGAAGCAAGTCGATAGTCTCACCAAGGAAGCACACGAAGCACAGTCGACTGCAGAGAACGCCGAACTCGTAGAGCTACGCAAGTCGCTGGACTCCCTGCGTGAAGAACACCAAAAGGAGGTTGAGGAGCTCAAGAGACAAGCCCAAGAAGCACAAGTCGGAAAGCGGAGCTCGGACGGAGAAGAAGTTGAAAGGCTCAGAACACAGCTACAAGAGATTCAAAAAGGCAAAGAGAACGCTGAGAGCGCGTATCGCACACTCCTGGGCAAGGTCAACACTATCAAGTCGCAACTGGGAGAACGTCTAAAAGCCGATGCCGAAGAACTCTCAAAAGCTCGCGCCGAAATCGAGGACCTACAAGAGGAGAGCAAATCCGCTCGCGAAAGTAAAGAGGAGCTCCAAGCCACCATTGACCAGCTCGAATCCCAACGCAAGGAACATGAAAGCGAGATTGAATCGCTTCGGAGCCGTACCAACGTCAGCCAGTCGAATTGGGTCAAGGAGCGCGATGAATTGATCAGCAGGGAAGCATATGCTCGTGAAGAGTTTGAGAACGCTCGACAAGCCATGCAGGATTGGGAAGTTCTCGCCATGGAAGAGAGGTCCCTGCGTGAATCACTGGGTGAGCGTGTAGCTGAGATCGAAGAGCAACTCAATGCTCAAAGAGAAGCATACGACCGAGCTGCCAGTGAAAGAGACACACAAAACTCGACTGTCGACTCGCTGCAGCGAGCCCTGCAAGACATTCAAGACGCTCGCAAGAAGGAGCTGCGCGAAATGGTCGAGACCTCACAAGCTCAACTCGACGCCTTGCGTGCTCAGACCGAGGAGGCAAAGTCCTCGGCTGCGGCATCAGCAGAGGAACTTGAGAAGATACGGAAGGAGCTCGAGCATGCTCTGCCATTTGAAAAAGAGGTCAAGGAGAAAAACTTGCTGATCGGGAAACTACGGCATGAAGCGGTCATTCTCAACGACCACCTCACGAAGGCTTTGCGATTCTTGAAACGCGGCAAGCCCGAGGACAACGTGGATCGTCATATCGTGACCAACCATTTCCTGCATTTCTTGATATTGGATCGCAGCGATCCGAAGAAATTCCAGGTTTTGCAATTGATTGCTGCACTACTTGGTTGGAGCGAAGGTATGTTCTCGTCCACATCATCTGGAACCACCACTAGCACCGACACTAACACTTTGAGCAGAACAAAGAGAACAAGCCGGATTAGCACGACCAGGTGCCTCCAACTCGATGCTCAAAATTCCTCTATCGCCTTTCCGTCGCACACCATCAACACCCTCATTATCAGACGCCAGCTTTGACAATCACCAAGGAGGAAGCAAAGAGTCGCTCGCAGAACTCTGGTCTGACTTCTTGGAGCGAGAGGCACAGGAGGGAGGCATGCATGGTAGCCGTAGTGGCAGTTTCGCCATGATGTCGCCAACACAGGAGAGACCTGCTTCTTCTGGAGGACTGGGCTTTGGAAGTCCTAGGCCTACTTAGATGATGGCTTCGGTCTTACCAAACATGAAAAGTAGAGGATCATTGTTGTTTATATATTTTCTTCTGTTCTCCAAAGCGATTGTCCATTTGCAGTTTGATAGAGATGTATGCATCTACTTCTTTCTCTTCAGAGTCTCTTCTTTGTCCGTGTTTTGGCTCTTGTCTTGCCTGTGAGACTAGATAATGCTTTGCCGGCGTCTGCTTTCTCCTCTCAACCACCGCTTCGTGAGCATACTGCCTCCCTAGCCGGCGATGGCTCGTATTGGAAATCAATATCGAACAATAGTCGACCAGCGATGAATGACGTCCGGTCACCGACCGCCATGGCTGAAGTTAGCTCTCGTGTTCGGAGGATAGCTAGATGATAGCAGTCGCTGCGTGAATGCACGTCAAGAGCCTGGTGGTCTCTATTACATGAAACATGATAGAGACGACGGAAGTGTTGGACTGCTCGGCGCGTGTAGATGGGTTCCTCTCTGCCAGCACTTCGATGATAGCATGACAGAGCTCTGGCTGTAAGCTGCACCTTCGTGACTGCAAGCAAGAGATACTATGGGCAAGATTACACGCGATATGATGGACAGCTGATTGTGCAAGAACATGTTCATTCATTTTTCATTTCTTTCTAGGATCTTGCAGTGTATATGGGAAAAAGAGGAATACATCAAATCGTTCTGTCAGATACCGTCGTAGGAAATGTAGCATCAATGGACCAGCCTCGCCCCAATGAAGGGTGACGAAGTGGAAATCTCAGTGCTTGACTCTATACCTTTTCATCATCATGTAGAACGATTTGTGTGTGTTGTGTAAAGGAATCTGGCACGTTTGACCGAGCAGAGGCGTGGCAGCGAGCGCAGTGAGACGCGACAACAGCCACCCTACACAGACCCAAAGTGTTTGGTGAACTCCTCGCATCAAGAATAAGCCCCATCGAGTTACCTCTTTCTTTCAAAAGAAGGCAATCGCATATCTTTCGACCTCGACGAAGAAGATGCCGGATGCCCTTCCTGTGACTCCCGCAGCCCAAAGACGGCGAGATTACCAAGACGAACCCATCACCTCCTCTCCACGACGCCAGAAGGACCCCTTAGCCAGCCCCGTTGCCCAGCCGCGGACTCATATCCTCATCCCCTTTGCAGGCGAGGCGACCGAGCAAGAGACCAGCAACAAGACCAACAGCGCACATGAAGAGTGCAAATGGCGACAGGGACCATGTCCAGGCAGCGAAACGGAAGGGACAGGCGTGTAAGCCGCAGGTGTGCTTGCATCTATGGCGGCGCGTTTCCGCATACCACGAGAAGACCCATGGCGTGTCCGGGGACTTTCTCCCAAAGCGAGAAGAAGCAGAAAGAGAGCCAGAGCGCCCTTTCGGTGTGGAAGCTTTGATTGCGATTGTTTGAGCGAGGAGTTGAGGGAAGGAAAGAGAGAAAGCTTTGGGCGGACAGGATTTTGTAACAAAGCTGCATGCGCACAGGCGCGGACGCGGCGGAACATCGGTCTCAGAAAACGCCGGGCGGTGTAGGCAGCGGGTCGCAGGGCAGCGCTCGGTTCGGCGTCGTGAGCTCTACAAGATTCAATAGCTACGCAGAATACCACGTCTTGCTGTCGCATCTCATACCGCCGTCTTGCTCGCGTCTGGCTTGCTTGTCCTGCTTAGTCGCCATATAATACGGTACGTAACAAATCCTCGCGCCCTGTGCTCCGCACCATCATGGCCTTCACCTCGCTCTCCATCGCTTGCGCAACTCGGCGCGACAACTGCACAACATGGACGATTACTACGATGCCGACAGCGAGGGAGAGGCTTCATCTCCCGTGCTTGCTCCTATACACAGTCCTCAGATTGGACGTGTGTCGCGCTTCGTAGAGACGGGACTGATCAATGAGCCCATAGACCCCCCCACCGTGCGCATTGTCTATCCAGGAATCACGCGCATCACCACCTTCTACCCTCAAGCACATCTTGATCGCCTCGAGCACGACAGACGCAACTTCGACCTCCAAACTCTCAAGTACGAGAAGGCTTGCTCGGACTCAATATCCCTCAGGGACTTGCACGACTTTTACATCTCCGACACATCCCTCGACGGCCACTTCTCCGATTCGGAAAATACAATGGCCGGCATCTTTGGTAGCGCTCCTGCCGCAGCCACCTCGACCACTGCCACACAAGGCAGCATTGCCAACGATGTTACCCTCAATGGCGCACAGACCGACAGCATCCAGGACTTGAGCTTCTCCCCCGTGTCTGGCCATCTCTCTGTCGCATCATGGGACAACAAAGTCTACATCTACGAGGTCAACGAGGATGGTTCCAACCAGGGGAAGACCATGATGGACCTCAAGGCTCCCGCCCTGAGCACCTGCTGGTCAAAGGTATGTTACCTCCGACCTTGACACTTTATCAAGCAGCAACTGACGCACACACAGGACGGCAGACAAGTCTTCGGCGCCGGCGCCAACAACCAGGCAATGATGCTCGATCTCGGAAGCGGTGCCACCACTCCCCAGACAGTCGCTGCACACGACCAACCCATCAAGTGCATTGAAAGCATCTCAGTCAACGGCCAAAACATGATCGTCACTGGTTCCTGGGACAAGACCATCAAGTACTGGGACTGCCGCCAACAAAACCCTGTCGCTTCCGTTCAGTGCAAGGAGCGCGTCTACGCCATGGACACACGCGATCAACTTCTTGTCGTCGCTACCGCCGATCGCTACGTCGAGATCTTCAACCTCAACCAGCCTGCAACTGCATACAAGACAATCCAGAGTCCTCTCAAATGGCAAACCAGAACTATCAGCTGTTTCGCCGATGCCACAGGTTTCGCTATCGGTTCCATCGAAGGTAGATGTGCCATCCAATACGTCGAGGAAAAGGACTCGAGGTGAGTTTACCCACCCGCTTGCCGTGCGAACACAAGACTGAAATTCTGCCCAGCTCAAACTTCTCGTTCAAGTGCCATCGCCAGAACGCCCCCAACACCCGCGATGTGTCCAACGTCTACTCGGTCAACTCCATCTCCTTCCACCCTGTCCACGGCACCTTCAGCACAGCTGGTAGCGACGGCACATTCCACTTCTGGGACAAGGACGCCAAGCACCGCCTCAAGGGTTACCCTGAGGTTGGTGGAAGCATCAGCTGTACCGACTTCAATCACAACGGCACCATCTTCGCCTACGCTGTCTCGTACGACTGGCACCAGGGATACGCAGCCAACAACCCTCAGTACCCCAACAAGGTCATGCTGCACGGCATCAGCGGCGATGAGTGCAAGCCCAGACCCAACGCCAAGAAGCGATGAACTTGATGTTCCGATGCACTCTTGTCAATCGAGAGGCAGAAATATCTTTGCTTTAATCACGACCAATGCCGGGGTTGAGAGGCTACACAAGGGAATGCCTGTGTAATAACAACACCAAATCTACGCATGGAGCGCGGCGCACGGCGTTTTAAATGGCTTGTCACTGGGGGGAGGTGAAGGAAAACAGTGCTACGAGATGGTCTGAGGATCAGTCAGCTCCGCCCAGGACGTCATCATTGCTGTTTATGCTCAAAAAGAAGGCGAAGAGAGAATTCGTTTCTAACACACCATTTGCTCTTACAAACAAATGGACTACATATTCAAAGAGTTTGTCAAAGCCTTTCTTCAGAAGTCTCGTCAAGTGTAGCTCTTACTCAAATCCTGACCCTTCAACTCCCACTTGACCCTCGAAATCCCACCTTGACCCATCAACCAAAACTCTGTAAGATTGCCACCCGCCCAAGCGAAGTTCTGGACCACGTAATCCGTCTGAATCCTCAATACCAGACTGCCACTGCAATCCAATACATCTACTCCTTTTCCGGCTCCTGTGACTACATATCCATTCTGTGCCACTTTCAAACCGTCGGGTACCCATTCCTGCGAATAGTAGAATGGACGCTTGTTGATGAGTGCAACCTCACCACTGACTGCATCATCGAGCAGATCGTATTTGTAGATTGTGTGTGCGGAAGTTTGGTTCCAGTGGGATGCATGCAGGTGAGGGTAAGCAGATGAAATCACTCCATCGACTGAGGAAGTGTCGCTGATGTAGATGTTGCGGCCCTCGGGAGAGATGGCAATGCCATTGGGTTGGCCTAGTGTGTCGTCTATGACCCAAACTTGACCTGTGGACGGGCGAAAACGGTAGCTTTGGGAGCGAAGTTGAGGTGCAGTGTCGGTTAGGGCGTTGAACCATGAGTAGTCTGTTCTTCTTATCAGTATTTTGGGTTCGTGGGAAGGAGATGAAGAGTGAGGAAAGTACCTGGGTCGGTGAACCAGACATCGCCTCTCGAATCCACAAAGAGATCGTCCACAGTGTTGAAGTACCAGCCGAAATAGTTGTTCAGAAGCGTAGTCGTCTTGTTGGTATGAGGATCAAGTGTTCTGATGCCAGCTCTCTGCTCTGTACCGCCGATCGAATTATTGCCTCCCGAAGCACCTGTACTCATGTAAGCTCTTTATCTTGCTATCACTGTACTCCAGATTGACTCACCCCAGTAGATTAGCCCCTTATGGAAGGTACCACCATTGGGCGCATAAACAGGCGGATCACTCAGAAACTCGCTCAACTCTGGCGGCTCTTTGTTCAAATCCACCACCAACTGCGGCAAGAAACCAGCAGGAGGAGCCAACTGACTCAAAAACAGCTTGTTCAACCCAGGCACATAAACAGGAGCCTCGTGAACAGCCTCACTGACGTTAAACACTTTCTCATACGTGGGATTGGCTCCCAGGATAGCCAACCCTCTTTCTCGATCATAGACGATGAAATTGGAGTTGTTGAGCAGAGAAAAGGATGTATCGTTGGGGACTGAAGTGGCAGAGAAGGGGATGGAGGTGCCGTTGAACGAATCTGGGCGGAAGAAATGGTAGGGCATTACTGCTGCGTAGCGATTCACACAGACGACATTGGAAGGACCGCAGTGTTGGACCAAGGGATTGACCACACCGACTTGGGCCAAAGCCAGTGGGATGAAGGAGAGGACAGTGATCAGAGATATGAGCATCTTGGAAGCAAAATCCAACCAAGAAGCAGGATATAAGAACGAAGAGGAAATAGCTGGCCACCTACCCTGCACCTTGTTTATATACTTGTGTTTTTCGAGAGAGGGGAACATCGGTCGTCTTACACTCAAGCACACTGACGTCTTCGACATGCAATCAGCCAGAACTAAACATCTTGTTATCGGCTATACCATCCACATGGCTGTACCTGTCCAGCGGGGTTCCTACATGCTAGTGCGGAGAAGGCATAGAAGAGGTTGTATGTTTGGTAGACAGATCGTCCAGGTCCCATGCATCTTGGCAATGGAAATGAGGGGCTGACATGGGGAAGAAGAAAAAACAAGCAATTTGGAACTGCCGATGCATAGAAGCTATATCATGCGGCGAGAAGACCGAGACATGGGATAGAGGGGGGTATCAGAGAGTCGGCTGGTCGATCACAGACAAGACCTCCTCGAATTGGACCGATGCGTATGCTGTGATGTTACATTGCTTTTGACTAGACACTAATCTATCTACCACGCTGAGGATGGGAAGATGGCTTGCCATGGTCGTCATCGTCGCTGTCCTCTCCCACATCAAATCGTTCTCTCTCATGATTGTGAGGACTAGTCAACTCATCCAACTCTGCCTCGTCGAAATCAGCAGCTTCCAGATCTCTTCTTGCTTGTTTCCTTCTGTTCTCAGAGTTGAGACCCATACCATCCATGTCAGGGTTGAGCGAGAGTCCGCGGTAGCCGGCTGCACTTCTCCTTTGTCGCCAGATGAAGTATCCCCAAGCTGCCACGGCAACGACAACAACGACTAGTGCAACCTCACCAGATTTGTAGTATGCCTTCCAGATTGCTTGCTGCAAAGCCTCCTTCTCGGCTTCCTCGGCTGCGGTGCTGTTGGGATGACCTCCAACACTGGTTAGAGGACCCTTCTCGCCGTCAATTCGACTGTCGGTGGGTGTGCCTCCTACACTATCAATGTCCACCTTCATAAAACGGTCCAGCATATCTCTACTGCGGCGAGGGTAGTCGAATGGAACCATGTGCGAGGCGTTGTAGAAGAGGACGTATGTAAGGTTGCGAGCCTCTTGCCAGATGCCGGCAGGCTCGTTTTCGAAAGTCCAGTCACGGCGAGGTGCCCAAACACCGGGTGCTGTTTCGAAACCCTTGCCGCCATTCCACTGCATTCTGTTGATGAGCTCCTCAGTGCCTATGTGGTTACAAATGAGATCTTTGTCGCCCGAGAAGAGCAAGATTGGGACTTGTTCAAGCAGAGCGGGCAGGATCTCATAAGAAGGTTTCGCCTCGCGAGCCCTGAAGGCCGAGCCGACCTGCCCGTTACACTCGGTCCAGCCACTGGTCTTGCCAGCGTTGATGTGCAAAGCAGCAGTGACGTCCTGGCGGCGAAGATAAGGCTTGACTGAAGTGAGGTCCGGGGGCCAGTTCATGCCGCAACTGGGGTATGCATCATCCAGACGCACGTCGTACATGTTGACGCATTTGCCGTGCTCTTCGTTGCTGACTCTCAGAATCTCTTGCAGGACGTTTTCGCACGATGGCACATCGACGTGATCCTTTCCACCCTTGTCGAGGTCTTGTATACATTTTGCGTTCTGGGCCTCGACCCTCTTGGAATTGTCGGAGCCGTCCTTGATCAAGCCATTTTTCTTTGCGTAGGGAAGGTATGAGAGAGATTGGTCGACTGTCGAGATCCAACCGTTGCCAATGAGGAGGCCGGCGAGGTTCCACTTCTTGCTCTTCTGTTCGGCGTTGCGCTTGAGGATGGCTTCGGCTAGGTAAGGAATGTACTGGCCGGCGTATGATTCACCCGCGATGTAGAGCTGCATGTTGTAAGCGTTTGTACGTGATAGACAGAACCGTACTCACGTCGTCGTTGGCGTATTCGGGAAAGATGGTGTAGAACTTCTCCAAAAACTGCACCATCTGGGTGGAAGCATCGCTCAGCTCATGAACGTAGCTGTCAGTATCGACGTAGCTGAAGCCAGTTCCCACGGGTTGATCGACGAAGAGCAAGTTCGCAAACTCGGCCCAAGAGCCGTTGTTGTATGCCAGATTGCCGTCGGGCTTGACTCTGTAGGGGCCAACCTCCATCATGGCACCATCCATAGAACTACATCCTGGGCCTCCGTTGAGCCATAGTACTGTGCGTTGCTTGTTGGCGATGTGGCGGTTCTGGTAGTGCCAGAAGAAGAGGTTGCCATGATGTTCAGGTGTGATTTCGACATGACTTGAGTGCAGTGTCAGCTTTGGGGTTGTGTGGATCCAGGACGAGATTCGTACCCAGCATGCATCTTGAGCAAAGGCTCAGGAGCTCCAGGCAGTGACGAGACAAAATAGTCGGCAGCCGTCTTGTCGGCGACGGCGCCGGACGTCCAGGAGGAACAGTACAGTAGGCCACATGCCAGCGTCCTGGTCCATGTCGGTCGACTCGTCCGGTGTGCAGAGTTTGCGAAGATGTGCATCACGGGCTTCTGCTACCTCATGCCAGATGACAGATAATCGGTGTCGTCGTCGAATAAGGATGCCAAGGGTGAGGCTCGAGGGGTCAGAAGTGTCCTCTAACACCAACAGTTGAATGGCCTTTTTGCTAGTACAAGGGCTTGCAACTGCGCTCAAGGACTGTCAGCAAGGTAAAGTGAGAAGGATAACATCGATCGAGTCGCAGAAAGGAGTCCCTTTGTCACTGCCCCGTTGATGAAGCGAACACGCGGCTTCCCCGGACTTTCTCAACCACCCTGATCTGCAAGCCTTCTTTCTACGCCATGAGCACAAAGACAATGCAGCGATTCTGGTCATCAATGACTTTGTATCTCAATGCTGTCCGTATCAATGCTGGGTTATGGCTAGGTAGGCTTTTTTTCCACGTCTCCATCTCAATCTCTGGCTTGCTCCGTTTCATTATCATCTCCCTTTTGTTTCTCGCTTCCCTCTTCATCTCTGTCTGTTGTTCATTTGTGTCGTGCCCAGCCTTGTTGCTCTCCTTTCGCTCACCCTGTCCTTCTCTTCGTGTCTGAATCACTGGCTACCGCGAACGCGAACGCTTTCAGCACTGTGGAGGATCTGTCTAACCAAAGGTCTAGGGCAGTCTTCCTCGGCCGAGGCTATGTAGGAACGAGGAATGGCGGTGTCCCAAGGACGTAGGTATCTTCTGGCAGTTGCTCTGAAATGGCCACGGAGTTTGTCTTGGTCACAGCCGGCAGGTGCTCTGATACCCATTGCGCGGATGATTGCATCCCATCCGCGGACCCGATCGACTCCAGCCAATCCACCGTAGGACTTGATGTACTCGTGGACCTTGGCGATGTCAACACGCTGCTGCTGAACCTTTGCTGCGGTCCACCACTGGCCGTTCTCGGTTGCGCTAAGAAGAGCGGCGATAAAGCTTCCAGAAAGGCATTCGTAGTCGACAGCTGGACGCTTAGGGAGATTGCACTTGTTGGCGTCACGCTCAATTGCCACGAGATAGTGGCAGAGCTTGCTGGTTTCTGGAAGTTGATCCCATGCCATAGCAATGGTGTTGACGTCAAGACGAACAGGCAGACCTCCAGGTCTAATACGTCCGTCAAGCTTGCATAGGATTAGGTTGGCCAAGGCTGGAACACCTCTGCGGTCAGCGAAGCTGTAGATCTCCACGAGAGCAGACAAGACCTCTGCGGCTGACATGGTCCAGTTCGAGTCCATGAAGTTGAGATTGCCGTGTTTGAGCCAGTGGTAGAAGATCTTAAACAGATCGAGGCGGTCATCAAGTAAAATCTTGTTGGCCCTGGCCTCCATAAAGCGACCATTGAGCGCAGTCTTGAAGAAGCTTGACTTGCTACACAAGAGGTCCTTCTCGACGAGGAACTTTTGGCCGGTGCCGGAGATCTACCTCAACATGACGTTGCTAACCATTTCACTAGCACTGCGTCAGCGATACCATACTGCGTTGATCCGTTCGGGTCGTATACACACGGAATTGGGATCCACGATCCATCTGCACCATCTGAAGCATTCTGGACGACTGGGTCTTCACCTGTATCGAGTGAAGATCCCTCGACGACCTCATGCACGGCAATTGTGGGAGCCACATCTAGAACCCCGATGTTGCTCATGGTGAATGGAAGTCCAGTCTGGTTGCTCTCGGGTACTGCGGATAACGTGGGAGCCTCGTCCACAGCTTCGATGCCGCTCATGGTGAAGGAGCCATATTGTTCTGGGTATGCTCCTGGCATATTGTTTCCTGTATGAGACTCGTCCATGGTCTCGACGCCAGGTTCATTGGCATAGATCTTGGCAATTTGAGACGAGAGGCTTGCGCGGGTCCGATGATAAATGTTAAACATTGTCGGTGTGGATGTCGAGGCTTTTTGAACCGACGAGGAAGATCTGAAGAATTGGATGGGCGTGGCGCGCAGACCAAAGCTGCGAACCAAGTGTGCTGTTGAGAATGACGGATGATGGAAGAGGAAGTGTGTGTAAGAGGAAGAAGGAAGAAGGACCAACAACTTGCCACAAGAAGGATATATGTTGTTGTTCAAGAGGAGGAAAAGAGGGAAGATCAACGTGAGAGATGAGGTGAGAGCAGATCAAAGACTGCGAAGAGTGAGGTGAGGGAACCCACAACGACTGCGGAGGAGTGAGAGGCGACCTCACGAAGTGAAGAGCGCAAGATTTGCTCCGCTTCACAACAATCGACTCACTTCTTCGATGGCTAAGCTCGTGCAAAAGGTCGATAACGAGTGGCAAGTGCAAGTGTAAGAAGATCTGGCCAGAAAGATGTTGAGTCTGAGTAGAGGGAGGCTCGCAGGCGAACAATTGATAGTTGAGTCCGATGCGGTCGCTGGTTGACGAAGTAAATGAGCGTCAACGAATGGCTTCACTTTGATCAGACGTATAATTATGATCGTCTCGGGCGGAAGATCAAGGTTGTGATATCTTCCAATGGTTCACCGTTCAGGAACACGAATAAGGACACAATCATGTTCACTTTACATGCTGCCTCCTATGCTACCTCCGTCCCTTGTCTCAACCACAGAGACTGTCGCTGTCAAGTTGAATTACAGCAAAGTGGTGGTGAATCGCAGGCAAGGTCCCAAGAGGGTCATTGAGGACGCTGTGGGTGTGTGTTTCTCCTGCGTCCTGTACGCTATGCCGTGTGGTCGTTCGCTTATGTGCATATCGTGGCTGCCTAAAACGTATGCTCGTTGCAACGTCGTCGCTCTGCGGAATGGAAATGGGGAGAGGTTCTATACAGGACAAGGTCAATGACATAAAATTGTATTGCTAAAACGGGATGAACCTGATGCGAATGCTTTCTGTGCAGCGCAACATCTACTCCTCGATAGTCTTCACGCAGTCCCATCCACCCTTGAGGCTCTCCTTCCACAAGCTGACTCTGTTGTCGCCACCGCTGACAGCCAGGACGTTGCCGCTCAGACTCCAGCTGACACGCCAGACAACAGCATCAAACTTGAGCTCTGTGCTTTGCCAGTTTGATGAGCTCGCAGGATCAGCATTTGCCTGACACGTCCAGATTCGTACAGTTCTGTCTTGCGAGGCCGAAGCAATGTACGACTTGGAGAGGGGTGTGGGTGACCATGCGACATCGCGCACCCAGTCCGAGTGTCCTGCAAGCGTACAGATGTTGTCGTACGATTGAGACTGAGGGTTGAAGTCCCAGAGCTTGACCAGGTTGTCGCTGCCGCCTGTGACGAAGCGACGTAGCGGTTGTGGTTGAGATTGAGGGGTTTGAGCAGCAGCGAGCTGGGCGGGCAGGAGTGATGGACTCCATGAAACGGCATTGACGCCCATGGCGTGTGCTGGGAAGATGGAGTGCGAGAAGGAGTTATCGCTGAAGGTGATGACGGAGACCGAGCCGTCGGACGAGGCGCAAGCCAGATGGCAACCGGGCTCTGGCGGTGACCAGGCAATCAGATTGACGCTGGCGGTGTGGAGGGTAAAATCGTAGATGCGCTGCCATTGGCCGTTCTGTTCGCGCCAGACAAAGATCTTGCCGTCGTAGGATGATGAAGCGAGGATGGTGCCGTATTTTGGGTGTGCCTGGATGGGGTCAACGAGAGGTACGGCATGCAGAGAGCAGAGAGCGTACCCATGAAACACACCAGACAGCGCCGTCATGTCTGCAGAAAGAGGTCAGACGAGCAACAGAAGGTCTATGTAGAAAGGCACGTACCCCTTGAGTGTGTCTACCAAGCGGTGTGAGTCTCCCTCAACCTCGAAAATCTTGATCGTCTTGTCGGATGAGCAGGTTGCTAAGCGGCGTCCGTAATAGTCGAGAACGGCATCGTGCTGTTTGCCAGTCAATGAATGCAAGCTTGCGCCAGGGGTCTTGGGGAGCATACGATCATGTCATCGTGACCGGAATTCGAGATGACTTGAGCCTGTCGAGCGCGTTGTTAGCTACGTGGTAGTCCTACTGGTGAGAAAAGGAGAGTCGGACTACCATGTTGGCGATGTGGTGTGCAGAGTGGATATATTATTATGGTCGGGTCGCGCGCGGTATTGCCAGCTATGCGCTCAAGCTGGAGTATGAGCGGCGCCAAGCTTTCCGCAGGCCGGCGATAGGCTGGATTATCAGCTTATCGCCGACTCGGGAAGCCGGGGATCGCACCTCGGTTGCCGCACGCGCCCATGATTTGCATGTGCATGTGTTGCAGCTACCGCCTTCTTTCTTGCGATCCAGCCGACATGTAGCTATCCATACAATCCACCATCACTCAACTTACTCGCCCAGTCCGAGACCATGTCGGACGCCCTCTGCGGACCCTCGAACGCGGTGCGGAATCTGACCAAACACTCGTCAGTTGACCGCACTCTACAGCAGGACCGTTTAGTGTCACGACAGTCGCCTTCTCAAGTACCTCGAACCGCTTCCTCGGCTTCAACCCCTCGTCGCTGACTGCTCCTCAGGGCTTTCGCTCATTCGATCCAAATGTCGCATCACTAGATCCAGAATTCGAGGCTTTCCAAAACGGCCACGCCCTCGCAGGTCCCTCATGGGCTGCTTCTTCTCTCGACACCTTCCACTCGCAAACACCGCCCTTTCAGTCAGCCTCTCCGCTTCCGTCGGCTTCGTGGACCCAAGACTTCAATCGCTTGTCCATCTCGTCTCTGCAGCAACCACAACTCCAACCAGCTCCCCAAGCCTGGCACAATCATTTTGGCCAACATGCACAACAGCCTGCTCCCCTACACGCTACTCCTTCCCGCATGCAGCTGCCCTCGACATCCTTCCTGCCCATGCGCTCCGCTCCGCATTACGCCTCTCAATCCCTACCCTCTCACCAACAACACCTGCCCCAAGACCAATTCGACGAAGCCGCTTTCGAAGCTGCCTTTGATGCTGCTCTGCAAGATGCTTCCATGGACCATGACTCTGCCATGCAACAGGACGATCATCTAGACTCCTTTGACTTCGACTCGTTTCTCCCAGACATCTACCCGCATCTCCCGCTCTTCCGTCTTGCTCTAGCCAATGCTTTGATCACAAATACAGACGAATCACTTCATCGAGCGGCCAAGGTTGTCAATCTTCTCATCCAACATCCTCCGACCATGGATCCCGTCCAAGCCATGCTGTTGCGACCTCTGTTGTCCGCCTTGAATGATCCCAAACGCACCTTGTTTCGGGAACGATATTGCTATGAGCCCGCCTTGGATGACATGTTGGATGGTCTTGCTCGGCAAAGTGAGAACACTCGACTTGGCATAGATGCTCAGACTGAGCAACTGTTGGCCTCGTACGCGGATTTGCTATGGCAGAGAACCGAGTCGAATCACCTGCAGCCCAGCAATGTTCCTCGTTCTGCCGACAATGCTTACTGGCTTGACAATTTCTTCCGGGAGGAGGATTCGATTGCTGCTCAGAACATCACCCAGTATTCTACAAAACTTTTGACCGAGAGCTTCAATCGCCAAATCATATCAGACCCCAATTCCCAAGCCCTGAGCCGAGTGCTAGATCTGGAGTATGAAGTTTACTCTAGGCGGCCCGCTCTAGCGAACATCGCCACGCAGCGACCAGTGTCTGATCAGGAGCGAGAGACTATGTTATTTGATATGATGGAACACATTCTAGCGGCGCCAGAAACGGTCGAGGCTTTGGAAGCGGTGAATTCACATGCACTCGGAGACCAACAAACCCACTTCCGCCTGTCGGAGCAGCAGAGAGAAAGAATGATTGAGCGCCAGAGAGCGTTGGAACAAGAACACGCCAGAAATCCCCTGACGCACGTCTCGCGGGAGATTCCTATCACGGCAGAAGATATCATTGAGTCAGTGGAGGAAGACGCGTTGCCGGATGTGATGGATGAGGAGTCAGAGCAACAGCGTCGAGATCAGAGGGAGTTGGACCGGCAGAACGACGATGAGCTAGCCCAAACTGCAGCCAATCTACTTGAGCGTGTGTCTGACAACCAGACATCGAAATTCAAGAATAGTGCCTTCCTTGGACTTATGAGACAGCTTGCGGACAGAGAGATCAGAGTTGAAGGAGACAAAATGGTACCTGTGAGTACATGAAGAGAAACGTACTTCTGAAAGCAAGTTCTAACAGCCTTCTGTCAGACCAACACGAACAATGCTGTGGGCAGCGATCATCCTGCTGCAATGGCAGCTCAAGATGGACAAGAGGTTGTGAATTTGCTCGACCAGCCCGGCGCCATGATGGATCAAGGTAAGCATCAATCTTTCGGTGCTAGTCCGCAAGTATGCCTAACACCTCCAAGATCCTGAATTTATGATGACAAGCCCATTTGCGTCTGCTGACGATTACTGAATCACGCTCTGACGACTCGATGTCCTTATACTGAAAACACGCTCAACCTAGGCCGCAGATCCAATGCACACTCGTACAGTGCTGGGTGTTTTTTCAAGAAGGACATGCAATTCCTTCCGATTGCATGAACTATCAATATATATGATATACTGAAGCCGAAAGAATTTCGGCTCTACCTGGCTGTATGTTCAATTCAAAGATGAAACTATTATCCTGTATTTATCATTAGCGACTTTGGTCTAGAGCCAGAAGCTCGCATTTCAATTACCCGAGGACCGAGAGGTCCGCTGTCTTCTAGATTCGACTCTCCTCGAGTCTTATGTCTAGTGATGGGTTTTTGGTATTTTGATCATCTGTAAGCTCATCCTGCTAGTCCGTTTCAGAAGGCCCCAATCTCTTCTGGTCATCTTCTGTATGAATCGGTAGATAATACTTGGTCATGTCGCCAGGTGCGCCTTTTTAGGTGGCTGTCATATACCCGATCTCCGCACTTTGGTCCGCTCACTATCAACCGCGGTATCGGGCCGCAATCAAGTAGACAACATACCTTTAGTTGACTTCATCTCTTAAATACACATCTTCCAAACGTACAGTCATGTCCAAGCCCAAGGTTCTCCAGCTCGGCGAGATCGTCCTGTTAGTCCTCGGTACTTGAATGTCACCTACTGGTTCTAACGTCAGCGTAGCGCTCACAAGGCATGGGAGCAATTGTCCGAAGTTGCAGAGATCATAACTCCCAACGCCACAAACAGAGACGAGTTTATCGCCGAGTGCAAGAGCGGGCGGTTTGATGATGTAGTCGCTGCCTACAGAACATTCCCATCCGTGAGCATCACGGGTATCTTTGATAAGGAACTGGTGCAAGCCACCCCAAAGAGCTGGAGATTTCTCGCCCATAATGGCGCCGGCTATGATCAAGTAGATGCGCACGCTTGCGCCGCGAGAGATCCACCGCTGCTAGTCTCCAACATCCCTACCGTTGCCGATGACAGCACTGCTGATACCGCCGTGTTCCTTATCCTTGGTGCTCTCCGCAATCTCAACCCTTCGATGCAGGCATTGCGTGAAGGCAAATGGAAGGGCTCGCCTCCTCCTGCTCTTGGCCACGACCCTCAAGGCAAGACTCTGGGTATTCTTGGTATGGGAGGTATTGGCAGGAACCTGAAAGTCAAGATGGATGTCTTTGGCATGAAGGCCATCTACCACAACAGAAGAAAGATGAGCAGTGAGGGCGCAGCTGGCGCAGAGTATGTGAGCTTCGACGAGCTGCTCGCGAGGTCGGATGTCCTGAGCTTGAATTTGCCTTTGAACGTGAGTTTGCAACTTATCCATGACGAACAAAACGCAGAGCTAACATTGAAACTAGCCCAAGACTCGTCACATAATCTCAACCGCCGAGTTTGCAAAGATGAAGAAGGGAGTTGTCATTGTGAACACGGCCCGCGGACCCGTCATGGACGAAGACGCACTGGTCAAAGCCTTGGACTCTGGCCATGTGGCTTCCTGCGGTCTTGATGTGTTCGAGGAGGAGCCCAAAGTACACGAAGGACTCATTCGCAATCCCAACTGTGTTCTGGTGCCTCACATGGGTACATGGTGTGTGGAAACACAGACTAAAATGGAAGAGTGGACGATTGGCAACGTCAGAGAGGCTGTCACGAATGGAAAGCTGGTCAGTCCTGTACCGGAACATGTAGATCTACAGTGGAAAGATTGAGGCAGGTTTAGTCAGGAGGACGGAGATGGTAGATTTGCATATACTGTATCTCATCCAGCAAGCAAGAGGCCTCGGTTGAGATGCACCCGAGCGAGAGCAACCCCGGATTGCAAGTTTCAGGACGAAACGGGAAAGTTTGACCGTCTTTGTTTACTCGACCAAAATTGTTTCGGCAAAAAAGCTTCTGGAAGGTTGGCTTCGATAAGGAGGCCTGAAACCTGCCGAGTCGTTGCCATACACATCACAAAAGGAGAGTCTCGAAGTGGAATGAGTATCCGGATTCCCGACGAGTGTCTGGGTACTGTACATGACGCCGTTGCGCAATTCGTTTGATTAGATGCATAAAGATAGTGACACGGGCCTCGATCGATTGGATGCAGATGAGCAATTCAGGCAGGCGGGGAAAGTCGAGCGCGAGACATGGTGGAAACGCGGCTTGGATCTGTCTGGCATTGCGACATTTATTCGCAAGTAGCAAGTGCATGGAGCGAGACAGGTGCTTGAGAGTAGACAGCTACATGTGCACAAGAGATAGACAGGCAGTACAAGGCCTCCCGCCGTTGCTTCACCGCTGCGACAAGTTGGCGAGACTAATAAACACCCCGCAGTGCTGCCACGGCCCATGGTCCTTGTCGCTCGTGACTAAGTAGCGCATGGTAATTCTAATGTCTAGCCTCCGATCCGCCCTTCTCGTCCTTGTTGCTTTCCAAGGGCTCTCCATCTAGCACAGGCGGCCACGATGCTGTCGACGCTGCTGAGACCGAAAAAGAGGCGTGCCGACAAGTCGCCCTTTTCGAGCCCCTTTGAGACTTCTCCTCTGGCTGCGCGCAATGACTACGACCAGGGCGACGACAACGAGGATGCAGATGACTACGACGAGGACGACGATGATGATGGCGGAGAAGACGATCTGGATACACCATTGCTGCCCATTTTCTCGGCAGCACTTTTGGGTTTGTCCCATGGCCTTGCCCTGCACTCACAGCAGTGCTGATTCAAAACAACAGACAAACTGCCCCTGTACAACATCACCCACTCTTGCCGCATATTGATAGTGCAAAAATGCGAGACCACCCTCACATGGGAACAACTGCGATCGCCCCAGGTCTCGCAGTTTTTGGTCAAACCTATCCAATCCCAGATCCGCAAAGACCACTTTAATCGAGCCACCATATGCGCTCTGGTCGCAAACTGTTTGCAGTTCCAGAAAGAGGCTCAGCAAGATGCAGGAAACGCCGGTGTGAGCAAGACGAGGGCCATGGTCTCGGAGCTGCTGGCCATCCGCCTGTTGAAGGACTTCAGCCTCCGTGAACTGATCGATGCGCTGAGTTACGACTTCAACCCGCTCGAGGGACTGGACGCTCCCCAGGGAGGCGCTCAGCTGAGGCAGTACAACAGGTCTGCGCGTATCTCGACCGTCGAGATTGCCATCCGTGCCCAGGCCAAGCGCTTCCTGGCCCACCCGCTGGTCGTGCAGCAGCTCGAGGCCATCTGGGCAGGCAGCATTGTCTTCCACTCGGCTGCCGACAACCTCCACCGCAAACCACCTACACCACCTCCGACCAGAGGACGTAACAGTTATGGCACAATCGCAAACCACACTGCTCCCCAGCCCGCTCCCACTAACAATGCGCAACCTACCATTAGACGAAGCGTCACCCTCTACAACCCCAAGGATGCCTCGCTTTTCAAGCTGTCTCGCCTGAGGGTGCCTCGCTACAGACAGCTCTTCTCTACCCTCTCCTTCACCATCATGCTAGGTTTGTTCTTGGCTGTCTTGGTTGATCGGTCCACTGAAATTACTCCACTCGAGATCATCTTCTGGTTTTGGAGTGCTGGATACATGCTTGACGAACTGGTAGGCTTCTCTGAGCAAGGCTTCGGACTATACATTATGAGTGTGTGGAACGCTTTTGACCTGGGTATCTTGCTCTGCTTCTTCGCTTACTATGTGCTCCGGCTCTATGGCATCCTGATTCCTGCCGCGCGCAAGCATTACACTGCGCATATGGCTTATGATGTCCTGGCTTCTACTGCTGTATTGCTGTTCCCACGTGCTTTCAGCGTCTTGGATCATTACAAATACTTTTCTCAGCTCCTCATTGCTTTCCGTCTCATGGTTCAAGACATGATTGCCATCCTTGTGCTCATCGTCATTGCCTGCAGTGGCTTCTTCGTCGCCTTTACACTATCTTTTAGTGAAGAGAAGGCAGAGGCCTCCAAGGTAGCCTACGCATTGTAAGTCCATCATCTACAGCACATCTACCACTTCTAACAGAGCCAGATTCCAACTGACCATGGGCTTCACTCCTGCTGCTTGGGATCTTTGGCCAAAGTACAATCTCTTAGGGAAGGCCGTTCTGGTTGGCTTCCTATTCCTCTGTCACTTCCTTATCGTAACGATCCTTATCACCGTCCTGACCAACTCTTTCATGGCCATTGTTCAGAACGCCAACGAGGAGCATCAGTTCCTGTTCGCCGTCAACACCATTTCCATGGTCAAGTCAGATGCTCTGTTCTCGTACATCCCACCTACGAATCTGTTTGGCTGGGTAGCATCGCCGCTGCGTTACCTCGTCCCATTCCGAAAATTTGTCAGGTTTAACAGGACAATCATCAAGATCACCCATCTTCCGATGCTTTTTGCAATCTTTGCTTACGAGCGATTGTTCCTTATGCGTAATGCGTATACCCCCATGGATCTCGTCGAGCGCAAAGCACCTAGAAGGGGCCGCCTTCCCGCGTTCACCCTGAAGAGCAACCCTGGTACCCGTCTTCGCGAACCGTCCATCGTGTCTTTCCACAAAGACCGCGCACTGGAGGAGGTTTTCCGCCGACCGTTCGATATGGCAACACGAACTATTTCCCAGCACTCGAACCCTGATCAACGAAAAGCGACTGTGGTCGATAACTGGATGCAAGACATGGGCGACGAGGGTGGTGCGAGCCCCCCGATGGAGCAGCCTCGTTCCGTTCTGGAAAGACTAGAGAATCGTAGACCGGGCATTCGACGCGCTCAGACTTCGGCCAACAGAATTACCACAGGCAAGCGCGACTTTTCTACAACTTCGAGATCTGTCTTGTCTGATCCTGAGGATCTTGCTTCCACAATATTCCCAAGACCTACGCCAATGCGAATAGAAGAAGAGACCGATCTCGAGATGGAGCGTGAAGACTTACCACAAGAGACAGACGCAGACGGTGATGATGAGCTTCTGACCAACGACGGAGATAACAACACAGCTACCGGTTATGATAGAACTCCCACAGGGACCCCAGATCTTGTTGAGAAGAAAGGACCATCTCCGACCAAACCTACAGCAAAGGATTACTTTGAGGGCGCAGATTTGCAAACAGCGAGCTCCGTTCCAGTTGCCACAAGAGCACGACTCATGAGCGGCGAGCACAAGCGTGAGAGCCATCAGCGCACCGTGTCCCACAGTACCATGGTCTTCTCACCGATCGTGGAGCAGCAGGGATACACATCGTCAGCGTCAGAGCGTGTGCCCGAGCCGTCCCGCCCTACCACGGCCAAACAACACAGTGGTGGCTCAACACCACTGCTTGCATCAGCGCCTCAGTCCAGTGGCCGCAAGACACCGCGTACGAGCAACCCCAGCAGACCACGTCCCAACATGCCTAACCGGCTCTCGCAATATACGGCTCCAAACATACGCTTCGATCGATTTGGCGACTCGACACGTCGTGCGAATAGGAAGCCATCATTTAACGCTCTTGCGCTCGATTTGGCATCTGATTTCGGTGACCACTACCGACGTGACTTGACGCCCGAGCCCTTGTCACCAGGCTATCAGCCGAGTATTCCAGCGAGCTTCAGCGAGCAAATGCTGCGCGAGCGCGAAGTGGCACTAGATAAGGAACGACGCCGCCAGGAGCAGCGGCGTCGTAGTCAAGAGGAGGAGAAGGGTATGGTGGGTAGAATTATGCTCACACGCATGAACACGCTCGAGGAAGGTTTCCGAGAAATCCTTCGCGAGGTGCGCGATCTAGCACACACCTCGCGAGGAACTAGTGATGCGGGTATGACAGGCCTTCTCAACTCCCGGTCATCGTTGACAGTGCCGCCGTCTTCAGACGGCAACGCACTGTCTAGACCTAAGACTCCTGTCAGTAGAGCAGGAGGCGCGAGCGAGAGAGCTAGGAGCCCAAAGAAGGTCAAGGGCAAGAACAAGAGCAAGGGCAAGAACTCTATCAACAGTAGCAGCGAGGCTGATCCTATCAGTCCGTTGACTGTTCAGGAGAGTGTGGCTCAGGCCACAGGCACGTCGGATGTTATGGAACCCGAGACGCCTGGGACGG
This sequence comes from Aureobasidium namibiae CBS 147.97, assembly GCF_000721765.1. Taxonomy (NCBI): domain Eukaryota; kingdom Fungi; phylum Ascomycota; class Dothideomycetes; order Dothideales; family Saccotheciaceae; genus Aureobasidium; species Aureobasidium namibiae. The sequence continues at coordinate 722,909 of NW_013581197.1, read as the reverse complement.
TGAGAGCGTTGTCCACACATGCCGAGGAGGGATTTGATGATGATAAACATGACACTGAGAGGGAGTAGAAGTTCTCTAGAGGTAGAGCAGACACGGTGGGAAAGATCAAGGCATAGAGACTGTTAATAAGTTCATGATTGCATAATGGGTATGAGATGGGCATGCAGACTGTTCGATGAGCATCCCTCACTCTGAGAAAAACTGTGCATTACCACAGCGTATACGTGCTACTTCCACAAGATTATGGAGTCTCGAGCATGATGAACCGACGGGATCGGAAGCGGGATGGTGAGCGCCAAGGCTCAACTCCGCAGGTGAAAAGGGCGGGACCTTGGTCTCGCTTCTTTCCTTTGGAAGGCTCGCTTACTCCCATTCTTTTGACCATCTTGAAGGCAGGCACCCAGCTGTCTCGAGTGCTAAGCGAGCAATCCGCCAAGCCGCATCTTTGGCCCGAGGCTTGCGGCGCGACTGACGTGCGTCTTGTTGATTGATTGTCGAATAGATTCGGCTCGGCTGCCTTGATTGGAGGCGTACGGTAGCTTCGAGGGAGGACTCGAGGAGCGATGGGAGACAATCACACGGATCCCGTGCTGCACCTGCAGTCACATCAGTCGCTTCCACCACGGCCACCGCCGGCGACTAAGGACGCCCGAGACGACGCGCATCCGGAACGCGACCAGACGTCGACACCGCACAGCGACGAGCATCCGGAACAGCTTCCAGCGCTTGCGACCGACGCGTCACACGGTCAACAGACGCATCAGCAAGAGAACAGCCACCAAATACCAGACGCGTCGGGCGTGTCTGATCCGGCGCAAAGCCACGTCTCGCAGCACTCGACGCCGACCCTGCCGCCCATGAACTACCAGCATCAACCGACGGTGCACACCCCGGCACCCGGTCCTGCTCCAGCGCCAGTGCATGCTCAGAATGGCCACCATCCGCAGCACCACCAACCCCCACCACCGCAACATCACCCACACCCGACTCCGGCGCACAGCACCAATGGTCAATACCCACCACACGGACATGCCCCACCACCGAACTACACATATCCTTCCGAGGCGGGCATGCAACAGGCCTCGTCCAACATGCAGTCCAACGGCTATCCTCCTCATATGGGCTATCAGACACCCTTAGGGACCCCGCAGCTCAACGCAAACCAACTTCCAGGAACCCGCCATAAGAAGGAGATCAAACGTCGCACAAAAACTGGCTGCCTGACGTGTCGAAAACGTAGAATCAAGTGTGACGAGGGTCATCCTGCTTGTCGCAACTGCCAGAAGAGCAAGCGTGAGTGTCTGGGTTATGATCCCATTTTCAAGTCTCAGACCTCACCGCAAACCATCCAACCTGCTCCGGGCATCTTTCCTCCTCCTCCACCCCAACAGCAACAACTGCAGATCAAGCATGAGCCACAAATGTCCTCTGAACCACAGCGCTATTCGAATGTCCCGCAAGGATACATGCCTGCTGCCAGTGCTGGCTACTCTCCTGCCACTGTCATGCAACCTCCTGTCGAGTTTGGTGCTCAGATCGACCCTGCGTTGGGTCCTGTGAACCCAGCTGTTGCACCTCCGCCTATACAACCACCGCCGCCTCCTCCACCGCCCCACGAAGAATACACAACCAGTCTGCACCCACAACGAAATGGTACGTTTAATGCTGCCTGGACCCGGCTCGCTGCTTGCTAACATGTCGTAGTGCGTCTTGTCAACATCGATTCACTACACAGTCTGGATAACATCCCGCCTGCGCAACACCCACGTAATCCAAATCCTCTTGCACCGCACGAGATGGAACAGATTCGCATGATGTACCTTGCAGAATATGCCTCTGGACTGGATCGATTCCTTGAGACCAGCTGGTACACAGACCACGGCTTCAATCTCGTTGCTGGGAATCACGACCTCTTACGTTATTTCATGTACTGCATTGAACGCTTCTCACAAGCTCAGACTGGTGGTGGTTCCCACGGCGTCATGTCTCTAGAAGCTCGCCTTGTATGGCAACTCGCCTGCCTACCTCGATCACTCCCTTCTAATACCGCTCCTCTGTTCATCACCAACCTTCTACAAAGACTAGCTATAGTGGAGAATTTATTGTGCGGCACATTCCTCGATCCCGCCATGATTCCTGCACAACCTCCAGTCAACCCACCAGACCCAAAACTTGTCGAACAATATACTCGATATCTGCAAGATGCCTTTTGGCACCAGCTGGGCCGCTTCGTTAGCATTCACGACGATGTCGTCTCACCCGATGCCGCTCAGCAGATTGCCTCGGCTCTTGCAGCCATGCGCAACATACTGTCAATGCTCGAGAATCGCGATGTTCTTTACTCGATGGCTATTGCCCGTCACTTCGGTGGCCGCATGGTCGACTATACTGAGAGCAAGATCCTGGTTTCGAAGAGTGCAGAGCCAGATGACCCTATTGCCAAACTTGCTGTTGCAATGAACTTCATCCGCGATGAGGACTCGCAGGGCACGACACAGGTTGTACAAAGATTGTGTGGTATGTGCAGAAGGAGTTGGCAGCTGCAGCGGCAAACTGCACCATCCGCATAGATTCGCCCGGCTTGGCTATAGCTTTTGCGCTAGGTGAGATGGACTGCCGTGTTTTGTTCATTTGCTTTTCATGATACCACGCCTCTGCGATACTCGGGCTTTTGCTATTACTACATACATCACAAAGCATTCTTTTCTGCTGCAGACTTGCTCTGTTAGCCGTTTCTACTCTAGGGCATCTGTTTTTGTGACTTGCGAGTGCTGCTGCTGGCTGCAGGGTTCCTGCTCAACTACGCCCAAAAGATGTTTACTCAAGCCAACAAGACGGTGGTCATGTGTCCTACATGTCAAGCATAGTGATTTATCCGGTAGCTCGCCGGTCAGGGCCGACGGTGGCTGGCAGGGTTTTGCTTGTTTGACACATGCTCAAACAAATAAGACAGGTGGCTCACGGTTAGGCCGATATTGGAACCTTCTTCCGTATACGATCATAGGGTTGGTGAATAGTATGAGCCAGTGAGATATCATACGGACGGAAATTCGAGATCAGTCCTCGCCTCCTCCAATCTCGTAACCAGGGCTTTACCATAGTGCATATCCGAGATCATATGTGTGCTCTGACGGAATAGTGGATCGCGATGTTGTTGCGATGGTCGAGAATCGAAGGACTGTTTGATGGCCACTGAGCCAAGCTGTGGGCCCTTTCCGAAGTCTGCGTCACAGTCCAGGGACCAGACATCATCTTCCCCTTTCCCCCGCATACCACAACGAGTCGTCAATCGGGCATCGATGAACTTTCAAGGGAATGATCGCGAGGTGATAGATGTCATGGGTATGCCGAGAATACTCCTCATGTTGCAATAGTGCATCTGTCTGGACGGCTCGGGCATGATCAAGAGCATCGGTGCGCTTTGTCCTCCACCAGGGCTTTTACTTTCCTTGATGGGACACAACGGCTACGTGTTTGTATGATATTAGACCGTTGCATTTACGAGGAGCCTTGGGACAAGTTAGGAGTATGCCACAAGCCACGCGTCTTCGTCTCTCCAGAAACAGTTGTGGTGGTCCATGTCGGTCGCGTGCGGAATCCTTCAGAGCGAGCGAGCATCGAAAACCACAGGCCGGATGCATTGTAGTCAGATGTGTTTACAAAGAGCACAACGTTTTGAAATCTCCATCCTGCGACAAAACAATGCCAATCCAACTGCCATCCAGGCACAGCAACGCTTCGCTTCGTATAGCGTCAGGAGAACTCAATCCGGATTGGCTGTCGTTCCAACGTCTTTGGTGTTTGGACATCACGGGGCAAAGTCGATCCTTCACCCTTGGACAACATCCATCCTCCACACATACGAGAGTTTAACCGTCTAACCTGCAATGGATATGCTTGTTTCCGTGTTATCGTTGCAAGATGAGCCAGGTAACGGTGCTGCTGCCCGGTAGGGAGGAGATTGCTCTGCCAGAGGCAACGCACCGTTGGAAGCAGGACGTAGAGGGATCTTGTCTCCTCAGAAGGGTAACAAAGCTGTATATAAGGCAGTATTGGTTCCCAGCCATCCAATTCTTTTCTCATCATCACAGCAAATCAGAAAGACAACAGCTCCTCACCAGCCTTTCCAGTCACCTAATATTATAATAATCAGGCTTCAGCCGTCCATTCATTCAGCAACACACAACACTCGCTACCAATAATATCCTAATTATTACCCCCCTCAAACCAACAAAAATGCCTTCCATCAACAACATCGTCGCCGCCATGGCCTTCACCGCCGGCATTGCCCAGGCCATCCCCCAGTACCAGAACGTCAGCTCTTCTGCTGCCCCTGTTGCCTCTGCCAGCAAGAACGCCAGCTCTTCTGCCGGTTCTTCCAGAACTTCCTCTGCTGCCGGTGGCATGGCTACTCTCCCCGCTCTTGCCGAGTCCGCCTACTGCCCTACCCTTAACGGTGGCCTCGTCGGCAACTACCTCATCGAGTGCTCGTGTGTATAACCTTTTCCAGATGCTAATAGAAGGCTAGATCGACTAACAAATGATAACAGGACTAGCCATTTCGGCACGATTCTTCAAATCGGCAACGGAACCGTAGCTGTCGCCAAGCGTGCTGTCTACACCTCTCTCGGTGACTGCATCAACCTTTGCTCAGCTACCACCAGCTGTGTTGGTACCGCCTTCGACACCGCCGCCCGCACTTGTGCTCTCTACTCTGAGGTCGGCCAGGCTGTCGCTGCCAATGGCATTGACTTCGCCATCCTGACCAACCCCAACGGTACCCCCATCACTTCCGGCGGTGTTGCTACCTCGACCGTCTACTCCACCAACGTCATCACCATCTCCAGCTGTGCTCCCACTGTCACCAACTGCCCCCTCAAGAACGGCAACAGCGTCATCACCCAGATCGTCCCTGTCTCCTCCACTGAGTACATCTGCCCTGCCGCCACCACCGTCCCTGCTTCTGCTGTTGCCTGTGGCTGTGCCGCTGTCCCCGTCACTGTTACCCAGTACTCTCCTTCTGCCGGCTCCATGGTCCCCGTCCAGACTGTCGTTGTCAACTCTCCCGTTCCCACCGCCACTGTCCTGACCACCACCGTCTGCACCAGCTGTGCCAACCCCACTGCCAACATGAACAACGGCTCTGGCAACAACGGTGGCTCTTCCGGTCCCGTTACTTCCACTGTCACTGTCTGCAACTCTGGCAAGTGCTCTGCCGTCGCCACCACCATCCAGGTTGCCACTGCCACCTCCAGCAAGCCTGCTGTCTACACTGGTGCTGCCGACTCCGTCAAGGCTATGGGTGGTTTCGCTGCCTTCATTGCCGGTGCCGCTGTCCTCCTCTAAGCATCTTCTACCTTTTTCTAAAGGGGCTTGAATGATTCGGTATTATACTAATCAGAAAACACATAAAAACCATCAAAAATAACTGGCCTTTGGGCTGATGACCATCCTGAGTACCAATATTGGGTATCAGGACTGGACTGATGGGGAGCTGTAAATGATGATAATCTCTTTCTGATTTACGCTGCTGTTTGATCTCTTTGAGAAGAGATGTAGAGTTTGTGGTGGTTTGGTGGTTAGTTTTTCTGATTTCTGAATTTCACAGTCATTTGCGATCTACAAAATCTTTGTTCACAAAATTTGCTTGTTCCAATACTTCTCATACCGCCTACTCCGTGACTGTTCAGTTTTCCTTGTGCATCTCGAGAAACCTCAGGAATCTGGCTCCATGCTTAGCTGAGTAACCGTCGTCAATAAGTCTATCAAGCTACTTCTGACACCATTGAAGTATGCTCAAGCCATTGTGAAGGAAGGGCTTGGGAAACTCTACCTTATGGTTTCGTAACATGAGCCGTTTGATATTCAATTTATCGAGTCCAACGTCCGTGGTCAGAGTGGTTGCAAAGCATATTTTGCGGTTCTCGTATGCAAAGGTTTTCAAAGCGTACAACTATAACAATGCACAATACTTTCGAGAACTGGAACACATCCATTGAGATACGTAGTATCCTGAACTCTCCTTGAGCACGTCGCAGATCTAGAGATCACCGTGCCTGTTCATGGCGAGCATTGCGCTCTATGCCTTCATGAGAGAGGAGGGCAGGGACCAGAAGCTACGAATAGAAAACTAGCCCATGGGCGCACAAGGTGGTTCGATGACCGGTCAGATATAGCATGGTTCGATCTTATTAACTATCAGTGGGAGCAGGGTCGCCCATTTCTGGATGAAACATGTTAGAGTAACGTAGCGATCAGGCGGTATGATTTTGATTCCTCTATCAAATCTGCTCATCTCATCTTGGCAATGAATGTTCTTTTCCTGATCTGATTCTCTTATCGTAGAGGACTAGTACATTCCTCTCACTCCTGATCCATCGAATCTGCTGGTCTTCTTGTATGAACGATCGTCCTGCCCCTGTCACCTCTGCACGCTTCCTCGAGCTCTTGAGATCTCTTCGCTGGTTCGATTGATCCCCGTAATACATGGTTCGACTCAATGAATTCTTCTCTCTATCTTCTCCTTGATATGGGGATCTTCTTGAGATGTATGCCATATACCGATTTCGATCTTGTCGGGCATGGGGGCCATTCGTGAGTGTTCTGATGGTCGGTGATCCTTCCTCAGCATGGGCTCGAACAAGTCAAGAGGATATGAACGGCTTTAATCAGCGAGATCTTCATCAGGCGCTTTGGCTGAGTGGTTATAGCGATAGACTAGAAATCTATTTCCTTCGGGAGCGCAGGTTCGAGTCCTGCAGGCGTCGATCATTTTTGCATATCACGACTAAGTCGTACTTCCTTTTTGATCAGTGTATGCACAGGACGAAGAACGGATGAGATTGGGCAAAGATTGGGTGGATGGTGGTCGAATTGAGTGTGCAGGCGTAGAAATCTGTCCGGCGAAGCTTTGGACTTGGCATCAATGGACATGCACTTCAACATCATCGATAAAGCGGTATGACGGTCAGGTCAGGTCCAGAGAATACGCGTCTTTTTGATTGCATACGATGGTGGTTTGAGCACGTTGCTCGGAAGTCTTTGAGGTAAGACAGAGTGGAGGGTGGAATGCGGCGTCAAGGGGACATCATGATCTTGCATGTCAACTCATGCAGTATCGAGTAGCTCAGGCATTAATGAGGGGAGTCATTTGTCTAGTAGACATCCCTATGGTTACGTTAGTAGAGCTGCTTTCTGGCCAGCGAGAGGCTTCGAGGCATGTGCTCATGTTGGGTTACGGTTGGATTTTATGTATCAAGTCTCTCAAGAGCCTTTCATTGTCGTACAGAACGTATGTTTGCCTTTGGTGCAAATAAGAGTAATGGAAGTAGCGGTAGCTTAGGACTTGTAGAACACTGAGACAAGAAGCTCGATATCAGAACTTGGCAAATACAGAACAAGAGGAACGTAGGATATGGATATAAGTTCCGCATTTCGTCAGAGCATATACAGAATAGCTAGAGCTGATGATTTTGCCCTCGACCAACTACCGCCGAACTTTTGCAATAGGTTAAAGGCGTACATTCATAAGACGGTGAAATTGCGCTAGTGACAGCCTTGGTCCATTCCGGGCATAATCGAGCATGGAAGGTCAAACCCGGATTGCCGCATGAGAGAGGACTTGAGGCGAGTAGAGTGAAATGCGATTGACAAGTTGATTTTTGCTTTTATTGCATCAGGGTCGTAGTGTTTGGCGACGTTTACTCGACGTCGGCCTTGCCCTCGAAGTTCTCACCCTCGACAAGGTCGGGAATGTCATCATCGTCCTCCTTCTTGTCCTCACCCTCGACACCCTTCTGCATGCTCTGGTAGCTCTCGGCGAGCTTGCGGAGGGAAGCGAGCGAATCGGGGCCAAGCTGGTTGAGGATGCCAGGGACGAGCTCGGTCAGCTCCTTGTCCTCACCGTTACCGTAGATGGCGAAGGTGTTGGAAGGGATGGCGGCGTGGACTGTGGTGGGCACGTGTCAATATTGGATATTGACGACAATGAGGGGTTCCGGGTGTAGCGACTCACCCTTGGGGGCAGCGAAGTGGATGACGTTGCCGTCCGACTTGAACATGTTGACCTCCTCAATGGCAGGGATGGGCTGGACGTTCATCTTCTTGAGAGCGGCCTGGAGCTTCTTGTCGTCACCACCACCGGATCTGTTGACCTTCTTGACCTTTCTTCTGGGAGTACCCTTGCCACTGTTTATCGTAGTACATCAGTCTCGGCGCGCGCGCATTTCCAGCGGATTTCTGTGGACGTAGAGCTTACCCTGCGGCAAGAGTTAGCAGGGCATTCGTATCAGAGATTGGCGAGAGTCCATACCGATGCGGACGGCATTTTGGAGACGCTGGAGCTTTGCTTGATCCATAGCTGCGATAGTATCTGTCCGGAGAGCGACTTGTCAGGAGCGAGAAGAATTGCGATGGCGAGCGAGACTCACGTGAGGTGGGACAGAGAGTGTGATTGGTGGTATTCAGCAATTAGGCCTCGTTGTCGTTGTCTCGTCTCAATCGCTGCTCTCTGCTTCACGCTTGGCCCGTGCCCCTCTACACTTATTCGAGCGTGTGGGCATCTCGGCTAACGTCGAATTCCAAGGTACGTCAGTCCATCACCACAGCTATTCGAACAGCACTCTTCTGCTTGTCCTTCACTTGTGAAACTCTGCGGGTACTCAGCATCTGCTCGCCTGTACGACTTCATCGGTCCGCCTTGTGGCCATTCTTTGCCATTGCCCAAGCTAGAAACACTTCTGGCATAACGCCAAGAAGCCTGTGGCGTCAGGGTCGTATGCGCGACAACATATCAAGAGACATCTTTACCATCAACCGACCCGTCCACGGTTCCTACAGAGTATTTGTCTCTCTGACATACTTGGAGCACTCGTTTGCATCGATTTGTGTGTTCAGTATGTGACCAGCCCGTCGTGGTGGATGTCAAGCATGAATTTCCATTTGAAGTTTGAGAAACAGCCGGACATTGACGAAATACCATTGGACCAGCGTCCCTCCCAGCATGCGCCAGAGGTGACTGAAAGCCAGTCCGATAATAATGACATGCTAAGGTAACTGATCATTAACAAAGACGAGATGCACGATCGCACCATGGCAATCGCATCCTGCTAGATTGACTGGAGTTGATATCGCTCATCACAGATGAGTTGGGTCGCACGTCACTGCCTATGTACTCCCATGCAGACGACATGTTGCATGAATACGAGGCTAGAGCCACGCGTCCATCGCCGAGATAGTATACAGCCGTCTCGCCGCTGCAAGAATGTGCGGATGACTCTTTCCATGACCTATACAGTAAAGATGGGAGCCACAAGCGCCTGAGGATGACATGTGGCTGGTGTGACTATGACATAGTCTAGTGGCGGTGCATCTAATTTCCGCTAGCACCTGTCAAAGGTGCTGTAGATCTTCCAAGTTTTCAGCCTCCGTCCCTGATTTTGTATCTTCTTTCAAACAAGACGGCCGTTTGTTGCAGCATGTTGGGAGCCGCATCGAGTCCAAACCCGCAGAGCCTGCATCGCGCATCGAGCTCATGAGGTAAGGGTCAGACCAGCATCGTGTAGATTATTCCCAGATTGAGACCGAGGCCTGAAAATTGGCCCATCGCATCCATGGCATCGTACCCATCGGATGCCTTGGTTGCTGGGCAGCTAAGGAAATTTCCTGCTTTTCTGATATTAGGATGAAAAAAAGGTGTGTGATATCATGGTCACACCGTGCGTGCAGTTTGAAGATATAAGTGCTCCTGCTGTTTCACGTCCCACAACATTCATCATCAACACCTTTCCACATTCCTTGCGTCTTCGCAAAACAATAAACCCACTCTCATCCGACTTGTCCTTTTCGGCGCACCTTTATCAACCAATCCACACAACACAAAGCACATACACACACAAAACACAATGGGTGCCGTTGTATCTTGCGTATGTTCTCTCACTCTGCTCTGGATCCGAGCTATCAGTATCTGACTCCACCCCAGATCAAGTCGGTGTTCCAAGCCATCGGCGCTGCCTTGATGGCTATCGTCAACGGAATCGGCGCCATCCTCAAGGCCATCATCAACGGAATTGTCGCCGTCTTTGACATCATCATCTCCTGCCTTACCTGCGGCAGAGGTGGAGGTCGCCGCAAGACAACAAGTGCGGTCTAGTGAGCGGGAGCGAGCACGAAAGCAGTTGGAGAACCGACCAAGATCTTCCTTGACATTGAAACGACACCGACGACAAATACGACGCCGACCAGTCCATCAATCCACCACGGACCATCACGACGGTCTCTCAGCACTACTTTCCACACGGCTCAGCGGTATATCGCTCGCTCCCGCAGCCCTTGATTCATACATATCTCTTTCGACATCCACGACCAGTCATGGAAACACCAAGAGCGACACGAATCACATCAGTTACGATTAGAAGAGGGGACGCATTGATACCCATTAGTTCAGCGAGTTGAAGTTTTATACCCCTAATGACAATAATTCAAGTTCAAGTTCATGCTACGCCTTCTTCCATCCTCTATCATGTACTACCAAACCGAAACTCCTGAGCAGATACGAATAACATCCCAAAAATCGTCAAGTGTGTATGCGCAGCACACAACGCCGGTGTCGTTTGCAGAAACGAGACTCTGTCATCCAAGGAACACTCAAGACTGGCTCGTCCTCGTTTTCAGGTAAGCCAATGAGAGAACTCTAGCCTCACTGGCAAATTTGTTAGCACCGTTATCCTCGGCCAGCTGCACCAGGCCCAGCGCGTCGAGGTGGCCAAAGGCACGATTGTGGTATTCTCCACTAGCGGTAAACTTGTTGCACAGGCTAATCATATGTGAGCTAACTCGAGCGCGAGGTGTAAAGACAGAAAACTTACAAGTCTTTAGACAAGTAATCGGCAAGGTACAAGACACAACCCATGCCAAAGCGTCTACAGAGGAAGTTAAGATTTTTGCCCATCCGGTACTGTTCGATCACGTCGCACTGAGGCAGAAGCGACTTGACCTGATCCTTCATACGATCTGACAACCTGTTGCCAGAGAAGCGAGAAAACTGATTCCTGACAAAGTCGTACAGGGCCAGAGCGATGAAGAGCTCACGCAAACGTTGGGTACTCTGTTGCTGGGCGCTTTTGGTAGCTGACATGCAGCCGTCGTGAACGGTAGTATCGCAATAAGAAGTGACAAAGTGCTGGGGACCTGACTTGAGGAGATGCAGGTACACTTGATGGAGTACAAGACGGTCGCAGCGATGGAAAGCCTTCCAGGGATTGTTGGATGCTGATGCGGGTCGGGGAGAAGGTGCTAATCGAGGAGAGGACTGTGGTACGAGAAAGTGGTCCGCGATTCGACGCAGTAGCTCCGTCTGGCCGGGAGTCAGAGTCCATGTGTCCAAGATGGCCTGCAACTCGGGGGGTTCCAAAGCGGCCATGTGGTTGACGAAGTCGATCAAGTCGGAACAGGTGGTTGTCATGTTCATGGTGATGAGAGCGTGCTTGGTGTTATGGAACTAATCAGCATGGCGCAAGAGAGGATTTAAAAAGACAGATAGATGGCTGAGGATTGAGGTGCTCATAGCTTCTACCAGATACGAGACCATGTCTCGAGTCGGAGACAGGGATCGTATCAGGCTCAATGGAAACAAGACACGATATAGAGTCCACACGAGCTAAGTCAAGAGTCAAAGACACGAACTACAGCCATGGGAATATGGCGTGTCTTGGTCGGTATAGGGTGGGATTATGGGATGCTCAGAGACAAGCATCAGGCAGCAAGACAAGCGGCGCTGGAAGACAGTGGAAGGCAGAATTCTACGGGTCAGCCCAAGAGAGATCAAAGACAGGCTTTCAGACAGACAAAGAGTGAACAGCAGTGACTTGGTCGACTTGATTGACACGGGTTGATGCAGGAGGAAGTCGAACGCCAAGCCACTTTAAAGCCAACGCGTGAAACGCGTCACCCACCGAGCATGGCTAGGCTTGCTCTTTGACATGGGCCAGCAAAAGTGCAAGCGACAGACAAAATGGCCAATGATTACATAGAGTACCTTTCGGCCAACGTGCTGAACGATGGCCAGACGGCAAGTCAAGTCGTCTTGATCCGTCAAAGACTGCATGCTAACCCGCGAGCAACAGGTCAGCTACCGCACCTTGAGTCGAGCACTCCGAGTCCACGCCAACCGAGCCAAACAGATGCTCTACGACTTTCACACCACCCAAATCAAAAAGAAGCCCGACTCGTTGCATGCGACATACCTGATCACCGGATTCCAGTCTGTCTCGCCCCCACAGCCAGAAGATGCCGTCCCCGATCAATCCAGTCCTGCCCATCAAGAGCCCGCATCATATCGAGCAACATCATTACTTCTAGTAGACCAAGACAATCTTGACGGTCAGTCATCTCCATCCACTACCCATCCTACATGCCGCTTTGCTGATCACATGTTATGCAGCCGCAAAGTCCACATTCGACCAACTCGTCTCTATCCATGTCTACAGCCTGCAGCCCACCAGGATCAATGTACCCACCGCTCGCTTGTCTTCTGCTTCCAAAGTCAGCCGCTGACTCCACACAGGATCTGCATGTCTTGACAGAGTGCAATCGAGCCATCATGGCTACAGCTCTTGGTGAAGACCTGCTCGCCACCTACAAGCAATATGGTGTTATTCAGAACCCTCAAGTCAAGGTGAGATCCTTCGCTCACCACACCAACCCCAGCTACTGACACATCACCACCTAGCGTCGTCCCATGCGTGCTCAACCCCCAGCACAGACTTCCACTACTTCAAAATCCGAAGCACAGCCAGCAAAATCAATCTTCCCATCTACAAAGACTGCTGCCAAACCCCTCTCCAAGACCACAACGACCTCGTCCAAAACCACTCCAGACTCATCGCAGCCTTCAACCCAAACTTCTGCCAAGCCTGCTGCTGCTGCTGGTGCTGCTGCTACAAAGGCTGCACCTCTCAAACGCGAAGGCTCGAGCTTGTTCAAAGCCTTTGCCAAAGCAAGGCCGAAGACACAGAGCCAGGCCACTGGAACCTCCGCTGAAGCTTCACCGGCAGCAGATCTGGTCGCAAACGAAGACGGTCAGAATCTTTCACACCGAACATCGACGAAAGAGCTAACTGCTGTAGATGCTATGAATGGTCTATCGGATGAAGAAGCCGACGATGAAGATACCGCTATGCTTGATGATGGTGCCATCACCGAAACAGGAGCCAAATCAAAGAAGGAGAGGGAAGATGAACTGCGCCGTATGATGGACATGGAAGGTATGAAATATTTCAACCTCGTTCCATCCCTTTGTATGCTGAGAGACTGACTTGTTTTCGACTAGACGAACCAATGGCCGATGTACCAGCCAACACTGGAGCCGCAGAAGCTTCGGAAAATGCAGAGGATGAACCTGATTCTAAACCAGAAGCCCAGGAAAAAGAAGAACCCGAAGAAACTGTCACCGTATCTGATGGCCGCCGGCGTGGCAGAAGAAGAGTCATGAAGAAGAAGACGGTTCAGGATGAGGAAGGCTACCTTGGTACGTTGGAAAGTTTCCAGATAACAACTTTGATCTTGTGCTGACGACGTTTATAGTAACACGAGAAGAAGCTGCTTGGGAGTCCTTCTCGGAAGAGGAGCCTGCGCCCAAGAAAGCGAAGGTGTCGGTCGCGCCAACCACGGCAAAGGCCAAGAAGGCCGCTCCAAAGGGACAAGGAAACATCATGTCTTTCTTCTCCAAGAAATGAGTCTGACATGGGTGTCGAGGGAATGAGCTTGTGCCAACCGCATGCTGACATTGCATATCACAATATATTGGTTCAGCATGAGTTCGGTCAATATCTCGATACTGTTTGTAGTATACTAAGCATACGCATTGAGATATCTTTGCAAAGACTCGAAGAGTGCTTTCCGGATCACCGTCGTCAAAGCCAATGTCACCAAGTCACAATGAAGTATTGTAGGCTGAAAATTGGTCGCATTGTGATTATCTACTTTTGAACTCCAGCCATAATATCCCATACTCGGTACAAGCAAACTCTCAATCAATCTCGTCCCTCTAGCAAATGTTGTGCAATGACTCATATCTCGTTCAAAAACCATCACCTCGATTACCCATGACACCCGAAAGAAAGAAGCAAAAGAGACAGAAAAAGAAGAAGAAAAGAAAAACACGAACAAAAGAAGACAAACAGCAATGGCAATGGTTGGTCAAGAAGGAAAATGCGATACCAGCAAGGCAAAGTCCGGATCAAAAGCTGTGTGCATGCAGTATGTAATACTGCCTTCGATTACAAGGCGAAGGAGATATTGAGGATGGCCGGTGAGCCCCGGACGGCAGAGTAGCAAGACGTCATGAGCGTGCGGAAGAAATGCTTTGTATGTGTGTCGTGTCGGAACATGCTGCAAGATAAGACAATGACATGTCGTGCTGCGAAGCCCGCAACCCTTCAAGGCGAGAGAGAGGGTTCATCGGATCATCAGTCGTCAGTGGTCGTTACGAGAACCAACCGATCAGGAGATCTGATCCTCGGAGGTGATCGACTTAACAGCGCTCTGGTCGCCGCGAGCGATGGCTGGCGAAGAGCTGACGGCCGACTTGGAATCAGCAGCAACATCGTTGCGAACAGGTGGCTGGTTCTCCGAGTTGGTACCTCCGTTGGCCTGAACAGCAGAGTATTGGATGTTGTTGACGTAGGAGACGGGGCCAAGAGGACCGCGGGGGGGCATGCGAGGAGCGGGATGAGACCAGCGCTGGTTCTGTACAGGCACACTGGACGAACATGTTAGCTCATGAGTTTGGTGAGACTTGTCAACAGACTGACCTGGTTGTCATGTACGTCTCGAACTCGTTGTTGGAGGCGTACGAGCCGCGGCTGGAAGAGTAACCAGCCTTGTGGGCCTGGGTGGCATACTCGTACTCGGCAGAACGGAACTGGCGGGCGGCGGCTGTCTGCTGCTTGAGCTGCTTCTGCTCCTGAGTGTCGGCGAAGCGGATCTGGATAGTGTACTCATCACCGCCGACGTTGACCTTGTAGTTGTTGAACTTTTTGATGACTTCCTCGCAGACCGTTCTGGACTCGAAACTGGAAAGACTGTCAGAGTGGACACCATGATGGGAGCAGCAAAACGACTCACCGAGCAAAGCCGACTCCACGACAGGTACCGTTCTTGTCGCGGAGGATTCTGGCCGAGCAGACCTTATGAGGAGTGAAGACAGATGCAAGCTCGTGCTCGTTCAGAGACTTAGGCAGATTGGAAACGTAGAGGTTGGTGTTACCCTCATCAGCAAACGTCTTGAGCTTGGAGTAGAAAGATTCCTGGAACCATGGTCAGTGAATGGTCTCAAAGCGTAGTGAGAACTGTCAGAAGGCAAACGAACTCTGGCAAAGCTAACTTCATAGCCCAGGTAGTGGAAACCGCGGATGCAGTTCTCGGCGTCTTCGTAGTTGTGGTACTTGACAAAGCCAAAGCTATGGACACCGATGTCAGTATGGATGAATGGATGGAGCGACATTGTCAGACTTACCCCTTGCAAAGGCCAGTCGAGTGATCGATGATCGACTTGGAGCTGCGGATGTCACCGAAGCGCTTGCCCCAACCTTCGAGTATCTCATCGGTTGTCTCGGGATGGAGACCACGGATGTAGACATTGGTCTCACCACGGATGTTCTCCAGAGCTCTGTCGAGAGGCTTCAGAGGAGAGCTGGGTGCTGGGATGGCTTGAGGGATGGGAGGCTCCTTGTTCACAAGCATGTGAAGGCTGGGAGAGATGCTGCGGTGCTCAGCCATCTTGGCCAGAGGCATGCCGTAAGGGGCGAGGACCTGAGTAGGCGAAGGGGAGCTCTGAGTGTACATGCCGCTCGGAGAACGGTTGACGATAGCAACTCCAGGGACCTGATGACAGGTGGGGTAGCCAGCATAGGATGGGGTACCGGGAGCATCATTCTCGTTGGACGAGATGGAATCGCGGCGTGGAGTGATGAGAGTTGGAACTTCACCAGTTGTGTGGCTGGGAGTCCAAGCCTGAGACATGGGACTGTTGTCATGATGCTGCTGATGATAGCCATGGGGAATGTACTGAGCAGTCATGGGAGTGTAAAGGCTAGGGTTGTGCTGGTGAACGGCAGCAGGGTAAGAGTGAGCTCCAGGGTACATGAGGTGGTTGGTGGTACCCCAAAGACCTGCAGGCATGGGAAGGCCATTGAACTGGTGACCAGCAGCAGCCATGACGGCAGCCTTGGACTGGTTCGAGTAAGTGGCGTCGTGGAGGTTCATGCCTTGGAGACCATGAGTCAATGCCGCCATGCTGGCAGCTGCATGGCCCTGCTGCGTACCGTAGCCGCCGTGGTAGTTGGCGCTACTGTTGCGGGACTGGCTATAGTCAGAGCCACGCTGACCCATGGCCTGTCCGCTGCGATTGTAGTTGTTGCCACGCTGGGTTTGAGTGTCGGCTATGCTTGACATGCTGACTGCAATCCGAGTCAGTGGTTGCAACGAGTGAGACAGAGACAATTTATTACCTGAGTAGACCGAACAGAGACTGATGGAAGAGTGCTTCAAGCCGAGAGGGTCGATAACAAGGTGGAATGCGTTGTATCTATCGGACAGAAGGTTGATAAGCACAGAAGCTATGCTATCAATGTTGCGTCGCCGCGGACTGAATGCAAGAGATGAAGAAGATGGGAGATGATTGTCGGGAAGACTGGAGAGGATGAAGAGGAGGAGGATGATGAGAAGAGGTCAATGTCAAGGTCAAGGGAAGAGATGAAAGAATGCAGTGCGCACTGTCCGAATCGAGTGTTGCAATCTCTGACTTGTTCTTCCCTCACGAACTACGCGTGTACGGACGCGGTCGAGGAAGGAGTTTTCGGAGTTTGCATGTGCTTTGGCGGGGCGGCGTGAACGGGGGAAGGAGCACAAGCTATGTTACGTACTAAGATGAGAGAGACAGGTATGTGCAAGAGCCGCGCCAATGGATTAGCATGTGAACAACCACTCCACCACTCGATACGTGAGAGAGAAATATCAGAGCGATAAAGGACGCCGGACAAGAATAAAGGGAACAGGACGTGAAATGTATGCCAGAATCCAGGATAGCAATGCAAAAGTGCGCGCATGCGGTTCAAGTCAATGATCTCCAAGAAAAACTCGAGTGCAGGTACGGCGGGAAGGTTTGCTGTCTTTTATCTAAAGTCGGATGGCCAGGACGAGCATCAGGGACAGACAGTGTTTTGGATATGCAAGCCGAACCGAATGGGTGGATGCTGCTGCGAACCACCTCGAAATGCTCCGGCTACACAACCTGCACCAACCGCACTGCACGGCATCTCTGAGCCCAACTACTCGATTGCAGTGTGTCAAATCCTGCAGACAGGGATAGGCTAACGGATTTGCTCTCCTCGAGAATGCTGTTTTCTGTGATCCGTCATGGACGGAGCCTTTGCCATTATTGCAGCATGAGTGCCTATCTTGTCACTATGTTGGAGAAGCAACATCCTACAGAGGCAGCTCGGTCGTGAATGGTCAGACACCTCGTTGTCATGCAACCATTGTAAACCACGCTCATACTGACCTTACCAGCTCGAATGCCCAAGACCCACTGAACAGCGGCCGGCAATGATACCCAGGCAAGGGAGAATAGAACATGCTGGACGTAGCATCTCGCGCCTGTTTGTCGTTCGGCATCATATCGTGTGCAGCTAAAACGACGGATGATCTATGGCAAGAGCCTGACTATGCAGATATCTGTACAAAACCATAGCCTAGAGCAAATGAGCAGATGGTTTTGGAGCCGTGGTGTCACGGCTTGAGGTAACACCAAGAGGGGCGCGTTTGTCTCGAATTCGATGCGGGACCCACTGCCGGAAGCCCGCTGTTGCATGACAAGTCTTGTGAGAGGCACGGAATATTCTGACGAAACAGCATGGTTGGAAAGGCAAATGCACTTTGAAGTTCTCACAGAGCACCGCAGGAGCAGACGACGTTAGGAGGTCCTTGCGCCGGCTGTTGCCCACAGCTGTCTCGCCGAACCCGGATCTGGATATGACAGACACGAGCAAATCGTCCATGTCCTCTTTGTTGCAGCTACCGTGACCTCAGATACGACAGGGCAACCGGGTTAGCGGGAGGGCCTGCATTTCGGGGAATTGCATCTGCATAAGCCGCCACCTGTCACGACCTCTAGAAGATACATCACAATTATTCTGTTGAGGTTGAAGATTATGACACATGTATATTTTATCAACTTATCCAAACCGACCATCGCTTGACCATGCAAAACATGCCGCTTAAAAACAATCCAAGAGAGCAGAATGGACACGTCCACATTTTCTTCTCATGACCAAACGTCTTCTTGGTAGGCGTTGCTGTTGCGCATGGCCTTGACGATATCCTCTGCCTTGGATTCTGAAATCCCTCTTTGTTCGGCAATAATCTGAGCTAGAACAGTGTTCACCTCACGAGCCATGTTTGCTGCATCGCCGCAGACATAGAAGTAAGCCTTTTGCTGCAGGAGTCTGTCGATTTCGGCAGCGCGCTGCTTGAGAAGATGCTGCACATAGACCTTTTGAGCACCGTCGCGAGAGAAGGCGGTCAACATCTCGAAACTGTCGCCCATATCGTTCTTGTATGCCTGTGTAACAGTCAGTTTGTTCTGTGATTTCCTCATGTGGGCTTGATTTCACGTACCTCCCACTCGTCGGCGTAGATGAAGTCCTCTGTCCTCTTTCGGCAGCCGAAGAAAAGCATGGTCTTACCGACTGTCTCACCGTCGCGTGCCTGCTTGGCACGCTCTTGTACGAAACCACGGAATGGAGCAACACCAGTACCTGGACCAATCATGATGATGGGCTTCGAAGGATCCGAAGGAAGCTTAAAGTTAGAATGGCGGACGTGGACCGGCACGTGAATGCCATCATACTTGTTTCTAGGTCCGTCGATGGCGTATTCTAGTCCATGAGGGTCAGGGGTAGGGTCGCCGTGCTGCTTCTGCTTGAGAGCCAACAAGTAATTGGTCGTAACACCCTTGAGCACGTGGGTGGCTCCTGGGATCTCGACGGATTCCACAACAGCGGTGATAGAGATTTTGTTCTTTTGCACCAAGGATGACGATGAAATGGAGTAGTAGCGGGGCTGGATCTTGTGGAGGCCTTCGACAACGATGGTAAAGGGCACCTTGTCCCATGTCTGGCCTTGAGACAGGTATTCGAGAAGCTGAGCGAGATTGTAGTTACGAGCAGCGACCTGATCGTGGAAGTAGTCCTTGTCGTTGCCGATTTTAGTCATCTCAGCTTTGATATTATCATTGGGCGAGAAAGGCGCGAGAGCCGAAACAAACTGTCTCGAAACAGGCGCACAGATTTCCATGTGGTAGCGGACGACAGCATCGTAAGTTGTGGGTGAGGGGAAAGGGATCTTGGCCGTAGCATCCAAACCCTTGACGGAAATGACCATGTGGCGTTTCTCGCTGAGACCAAGGATGTTCATGAAACGATCAACCTCCTTTCCGGCGTTCGTTGGCCAGATGGCAATGTGGTCGCCAGTAGTGTAGGACAAGTTGGAGCCACTGATATCGATTTCCATGTGCAGGCAGTTTCTATCCTTGACGGTGAAAAGCTCCTTGGACTCGGCGATTGGAGCAATGTATGGGTTGTGTGCATTGAAAGGACCCTTCTGCTTGCCCTCCAGATGGTTCTTGTTGGGCTCTCCCAGATAGACATCGTCCGATTCGGGGTCCATGTCAGGCTTCTCGGTGACTTCAAGTACAGGTTCGTAGACGGCCTCGCGCTCCTGCAGATCCATCGAGTCGGCCAGATCTTTCCACATGGGCTCCTTCCAGGCCAGGAAATCTTCTTCCATAGTACCGGCGCCGTCATCACCCTCGCCAGCAGCGCCAATTCTGTTGGCACCAAGCCTGTCAAGGAACTTGGTAACGTTGCGGACCATGGAGTTGTAGTGCTCGTAGGTGTTGTTGCCGAGACCGAAAGCGACGTACTTGAGATTGGTCAGAGGCTTCTCGGAAGCGGCGACTCCTTGGTTGAAGGAAACGTCCTCGCTGCTGATGAACTCGTAGAACTCGACGGCGTTGTCGGTAGGCTCGCCTTCGCCATAGGTGGCCAGAACAAACATGACAACCTTGTCTTCGGGGAACGAGTCGAGGTTCTCAAAGTCGTATTCCTCGAGATCGGCCGTCATTGTCTTCAAGCCGAAACGAGAGGAACCTTCTTTTGCCAGGCGCGAGGCATAGTCCTCGGCAGTACCGGTCTGCGAACCATAGAAAATGACACAGTTCTTGCCCGACTCATCCATCTTTTCAAGAATGTCCCGGGTCTTGCCAGCCTTAGCGGCGGCACCGTTCGCAAGAGAGCCAGCATAGGGGTCTTTGGCGACGGCCCAGTAAGTGCCCTTGGTAAAGTAGGCGACGGTGCCCAGGAGGAGAGCGGCCAAGACGACAATGTCGAGGGTATCGAGTTGGGCCATGTTGTCGACAGGTAGCCGGAGCGGGGTGCGAGATGGACGAGAGAAGAGGCGAAGGCTTGCAAGATGAAGCGTTAGGTGTCCACTGAGAGTGGGTGGGTGCGGGGCGGGCTTATCAAAATGGACCGCTCAACAGACAAGAGCGCGCCAACGACAGCTGACGAGATCTAGTCAGCAGGATTGAGAATGGTGAGGGAAGGCAGAAGGATTGGAGAGCGGTCAGAGTTTAGCAATCACGGTCTAAGTAGATGGCCGGCGTACACGAGCGGCAAAGGGGCTCGGGGATTATTATTACTATTTAGTGGGACGATTATGCTCAGCAGTCTCTCATGTCCGCATCATGCAGTTGACGGCCGGCAGGCGGACGTCTTCCGCCTGCTTCGGCTCCAAGAAATGCCGAAACCGCCTGCATTTCTCTGCGGACAAAACCGGCTCTTCGCTGAGGGCGCCCGTCGTCTGCAAGACCGAACGGAGGCAGCAGGCCAGACTGGCGACAGCCGAGTGCGGCACAGCAGTGACAGCACAGTGGGCCGAGGGGTGCATCGAGGTCAGGCACCGCAGTGCAGGGGAGCAATGAGCAATGTAGTCCGTATCAAATAAATGGTGCCGTGGGAACGACTCCCAATGGGCGCAGACTGCACCCCACACTCTGCGCATCCAGGGTCATGTCTTTGATAGTGTCAAGAATTGCTGTTCGACCGCAACCCTCCGTCTCGTGTCTTGGAACCACGCCGTCGCCCGTCCTCTCGCCGTGCCCCCTGTCTAGTCTTCTCGGACCAACCGCCTGCGCAGGAGCGGCACCACGCTCGCCCATGGCGCTGCAGCTAGACGCGCAATGAACTCCCACGACCCGGCCGAGAGCTTGGAAGCGACCAACTCGTCTTCGTCTGCACCAGCCCCGGCATCTACTCCCGTTCCTGCTCCCTCTTCGAATACAAGCGCTGCTCGGAGCGAGTCTGTCGAGCGATCCTACGGCCACCACCGCCAGACCTCCATAGTCCACGGCTTCCAGCACTCGCGCAACCCAAGCCATGTCTCGTCTACCGCTGCCAGTCCCATAAGTCCCGGCATCATCCTCGCACAAGCACCAAAGGATGGCCCGCCTCTGCGCCAGAGCCCTTCGTCCTCGACTTTGAACGCGCCCGCCGACCAGGTCCCCCTACGTCGTCTCGAGCGCATGCATAGCGGTCGCATCAAGCGTGAGCACGAACCTCATCTGCATCACCACCACCACAATCACCGCCATCACCGCTCACGGTCGCGTCAACACCATCAGCAAGAACCCACCACCGTCGGGGAATATGCCCTTCACCACCTGTTGAACGAGTTCATCAGCGAAGCCAACGAGAAGATCAACCGCTGTGTCTCGGAGCGTGACGATGCTTTGATCAGAGTTGAAGCTGTCTGTGGTCCTGGCGCCGACCATGCCTTTGATCAGCTGATCAAGGCTCTCGGCCACATCGTGCGCCCTCGTCCGAAGCCTCTGATAGATGCCCTCATGATCTGGCGCAAGTCAAAAAGCGACGAGCTTAGCCCAATTCATACTCAGTTGCAAGCTGCCCGTGCCCAAGCGACCAACAATTCGTCTACTGCTCGTCGTACCGACTTGTCTCAGATCAGTACAAACAGCAGTTCTGCCTCGCTACCTTCCCATGCCGATCCCGCCACCATTGCTACTCTGGAACAAAACCTGCGTCAAGGCGAGCGGCGCTCGGCAATCTCGGTCTACATCCTCTGTCGTGTACTCATGCAAGTAATCTCCCAGTGTACACTGGCCGCCTTGACCAACGACATTGCCGAGAGACTTGAGGATGTCATCTATGGTCAGTTACGTAACTTTGACTCCGAGGCCCTAGCATATTCAGCCCTGAAACAATCACAATGGAACATGTTCGGCCAGTTGTTGGGGGTCATGGGCAACCTACGCTTTGACAAAGTTGCTGACCGCTATGTTTCGGATCTGGAGGTTGCTCAGAGACGCTTGTCAGTCAAAGGTAATGCTGATAGAGATCTCGAGAACCGCACCGCTTTGCTTGTGCATAGCATGCGTTGGCTCAAGGTCCAGACGCAACCCCAAGCCGCATGGGATAAGTCTTGCGACCTGCTCAATCTCCTAGCAGGGTTCTTTGCCGGTGTACATGGCAAGCCGGTCAAGTATGCATATTGCCAGCTCTTCGAGGATCTGCTGCTGCCAGTCGCAAGCAGCGCGACCACCGAACTCAATTCTCCAAAATGGAGGCAGATTTTGGATATCCTCAGAGTCAAACTGAACCAGCTTCTCGCAAAGCCTAAGCACTGGCCTCAGGCATTCCCAATCCTCGCTGTGACTATTTGCGTGTCGCCCGCCGACGTTTTCCAGCAACAGTGGCTTACCACCACCCTCCATCAGCTCCAGCCAAAGCTGAAGGAACGTACTACCAGGGGCCATGCACTTAAAGCGTTGTGTCGCCTTGTTTGGGTATACCTCTACAGAGCTCCCGAAACCCAGCTCGCTACTTTCAAAAAGCTCGATGATGTAATTCGAATGGTTTTCATGACGGGCAGGAGGTCACTACTCTCGACCGAGCCGTCTATTGCCGATCCCCTAATACAATTGATCCGCATTATCGGATTCAAGCACCAAGATCTCTGCTTTAGATCCATCATTTTTCCATTGATGAATGCAGATGTTATAATTACTGGTAGAGACCGCCGGATTGAGAATCTTGACCCCGAGAAGATGGTCATCGCGATTCGGGCATTCCTTGCTATCATGTCGGATCTCGAGAAGGGTGAGCGGCCTCCGTTCCCCGTTAGCTTTGAGTGCGATACCCTCACGGATCCTTTCTCGAGATCGCCCAATTCTCACAGGCGCTCGCTGTCTCAGAACCAAGCCCCCGTGAATGGGGCCAAAGTCGAACGATTGTCCAAGCCTGTCATGACAGCTGGCTTTGGCGACGTCGCAAAGGAGTCATATGTCAAGTTCTGTAAAATACTGGGTGAAATTACCATCATCTGTGACGAGACCTTTGGTGGACAAAAGGTTCTGGATGAGAAATTCTCTGCTCAATCTATACCCAAGACGCCGATGGCAGATGCTTTCAGTTTCAGTCGAAGAGACGAGCTTTTCAATTCACCCGAGGTTCGACAGAACTTCTACGATCTCCTTCACGTTGCAGTGCAAGCACTTCCTCGGTGCTTGTCTCCTCAGATTCCCCTGAAAAACCTCATCAATCTGCTATGTACAGGAACTGCTCACGTACAAAACCACATTGCCTCGTCATCCGCACAATCTCTCAAATCCATCGCACGACAGTCTCATGCTCAACTGGTTACGATTGGGTTTGCCCGTTTCATATTCAACTTCGATGACCGGTACGCCACCGTTTCTGCTGGTAGTCTTCTAGGCCACGGTCATATCGAGAGTACTCTACGCCTCTATGTTGAGTTGCTAGAAATATGGATCGAGGAACTCAGGTCTCAGCCTCAAATGGCAACACCAGATCTTCAAGACGATGAATTCGCTCGCGGCATGCCCTCTGACTTGAATAGGTCAAGAGTGTTTGCTCATGTTGACGAGATCGAATCGCACGGTCTGTTCTTCCTGTGCTCGCCGTCTCGTCATGTTAGAGCATATGCCGTCAGAGTCCTTAGCCTGGTGACCAAGTTCGACACCGCTCTAGGTCAGCCCTCCACACGCATCATCAGTGTTCTAGAAGGGAGTTCACAACAAGTGATTGACGTGAATGATGAAAAGCTTTCGCTAGCTGAACGCAGTCGTTTGCAGAAGGGGCTGAGGAAGAGCAACATGAACAATACTCTTGTGGAACTCTGTAGTAGTGAGACTGTCCACGACTTGGCTCTTTGGTCAAAAGCTTTTCCTAACCTGATACGTCTGAGCTCACAAATATGTCCTCAAGCTGTACTCCTAACAAGAGACATCGTCTGTGCTCGCCTCTCACATGCCCATAGAATCATCAGTACATTAGCTGAAGGTCCCCGAGTCAACACATACGCAGCTCTGGAAACCGCTTTCTCGCAACGCATGGTTGGAAGAACTGCCTTTAGCCCCCCTGAAATTACGATCGAGCAATGGAAGCTACATCTGATCTTTGCATGCACAACCCTCACCAACACTGGTGGCTCACAACAGCCTGCTGCCCCAAGAGAGAGTTCTCAACACTCGCGCAAAGGTTCTAAGGCTTCTTCCATCAGCCAAGAGAAGATAGGGTCCGCATACGAGCTTTTTGCAAAGGTCGTTCCTTTTTTGTCTGCCATACACCCAGGCGTTCGAGAGGCAGCTGTCCATGGGCTGGGCGCGATCAACGCGAATCTCTTCAGACCTTTGCTCGAAGCCCTTCAACCATCAGTCTCCGTCTGCAGCGAAGATGCTAAACAATGGCTTACGATCCACCAACGGTCGGTGAATAGTCCTCGGCGAAGTAGACGGAGTGACTCTCTGCGTACCGAGCTCACTCACCTATATCAGCTAACGTCTCATTGCCTGTTCGAAGCTGAGATATACAACGAGGAATGGATACTGCAAAATCTCGTCAGTTTCACCAAAGACCTTCGAATCTTTCTCAACGACGAAGATGTACAAAACCAGTGGGACTTCCAGAAGTTACGTACTTATTACTGTGGGCTCGTCGAGGTGTTGTATGAAGGCATTCATAAGACCAAGGATCCTATACGTTGGATGCCGTTCCACGCACGAAAAGCCGCCTTTTCAATGATGGAGGACTGGTGTGGTTTCTCACCTAACCAGACGCAAATAAGACAGAAAGAGAATCACATGAGAAAGTCTATACTGGATCAAGAGCAAGATTCTCGCAATCGTGGAAACGTTACAGCGAAGCTCGAGATCGAAAAGAAAGACCTGCGAACAGCAGCTCTCAGCGCCATGGCATCCCTCTGTGCGGGCCCGGTCATGGTCTCTACTGACGGACAGATCACCATGCAATTCGATGTTCGCCGTATGCTCAAATGGGTAGATGCCATTTTCGATTCAGCCAGTGATAGAACACATGCAACGGGCCGTCGGGCGTTGAAAAACCTGCTGCTTCACAACAGCGAGCACAGTTTTCTGCTGTCTCACTCGATCGAAGAGTGCTATCACGCCAAGAATCCAAAGGCGCTTTTCAGCTACTTCACTGTTGCTACTCAAGTACTGACAGACGCGGTCGATGATAAGATACCCTTTTGGAAGATCTTGAGCGCCGCTTTGTACACTCTCGGCAACGAGAACAGTGAAATCCGCATGAAGTCTGCTCGCTTGCTGAGGACGCTCGAGGAACGTTTGGGCAAGAATTCCAAGCTACAGGATCTAGATATCAGTATTTCGGACAAGACAACTGCGGTATACAAGCTGGCCCAGTTCGAGATCTCTCGCAGACTTGCCAAGCAGCATGCAGACATGGCATTCCACGTCTTCTCGGAGTTCACGAGGTACTTTGGAGGCCTCGTACCGGATCACCAACGCAACATGGTCGCTGCTATGCTACCTTGGATTCAGACTGTCGAGCTTCAGTTGCTCCCGAGTGGGGGACCTACAGCGAGTTCGTATATGCTGATGGTCAATCTCTTTGAGATCACGGCGCGCAGTAGTAGCGTCTTGCACAACGAGATACAAGCTCTCTGGCAAGCCCTAGCCACTGGGCCATACGGAGGCAACGTGCAGGTGGTTCTAGACTTCATCATCGCAATATGCCTGGACCGTAGGGAGCAGAACTTTGTCGACTATGCCAAACAAATCGTGGTTTTCCTTTCTACTACTGCCGCTGGCTTGAAGGTCATCGAATTCCTCCTGCTACAGATCACACCCAAAGCGATGATTGCTGAAAAGCGGCCGCCACCGCCGATACCTCAAGACTCGACAAACCTACCATATATTGCGGACCTTGCGCAAGTATTGCCGATTGGCAATCGACAATCTGGACTGTCTCTTGGCCAGTTAGCGTTGATGCTGCTTGTCGACCTCGTGGTTTCTCCTGTGCAGCTGCCCAAGAACAAGATTCCCCTTCTGCTCCAAGTTGTGGTTGTCCAGTGGGATCACTACACACCATTAGTACAAGATCAGGCGAGGGAGATGCTGGTACATATGATACACGAGCTTGTCATCTCGCAGATTGGCCCTGAGCACACAGGTCCGAGCAAGCAAGGCATAGAAGATCTGATTGAGTCAATCAGACAACACGATCCCAAGGTTGAGTGGTCCTACGAGGAAACCGATAACAAAGGCCCCAATAGCAACTCGAATGGTGTGCCTGAGCCTATGGTCTTCATCATCGAAGAGGTAGTCAGAGTACTGAGCTTTTCGTACGACAATGAAAGAACTGGCGACAACATACGCAGGGACTGGGCTAGGATGAGCCTTGTCTGGGCGACAACTTGTGCAGTGCGTCACGTAGCATGTCGCTCGTTCCAAATTTTCCGCTGTATCATCGATTCGCTCGATAGACAGATGATGGCAGACATGCTCGCTCGTCTGACAAATACTATCGCCGATGACGAGAACGATTGTCTAACCTTTTCCCAGGAAATCCTCATCACGCTCAGGTGTATCATCAGCGCTCTTGAGCCTGAAGACTTGATCAAGTATCCACAACTGTTCTGGACTACAAGCGCCTGTCTAGACACTATCTTCGAGCAGGAGTTTCAGGCAAGTCTTTCGATGCTGGACCGACTCTTAGACAAACTCGACCTCAGTGATCCTGCTGTGATTAAACTTTTCAACGAGAACAAACCTGCAAAATGGGAAGGTGACTTCGAAGGCCTTCAACCATTGGTTTTCAAAGGGCTGAGATCGAATGTCTGTCTCGATCGATCGCTAGAAATGCTCGAGAGAATGATCAAGCTGCCTTCCAGCAGTCTCATTGGCGGCGACACTCGCCTACTCTTTACACTTCTCGCCAACCTACCTCGTTATCTCCACTGTTATGAAGATGACAGCAACAATCAAACGTGCTTTGAGTCCGCAGACTCGCTTGCTGGTGTAGCAGAAGCTCAGCAACTGCCTGACCTGGCTCACGCGCTGGACGGCTTCGCAAGACAACGATATCGCAATGCAAACGACTTTTTGACACAAGTCGTCGCTGCGGCAAGAGCAGTTTGGTTCCCAGCTATGGAATACCAGAGCTTGATCTTCCTCATCGGTCTGCTCAACAACCAGACTCCGTGGTTTAGGGTCACTGTCATGCAGCTATTGTGTGTTCTCATCCCTCAGATCGACATGAGAAGGGCAGAGATCGTCTCACAAGGGCCAGATCTGATCTCACCTCTTTTGCGGTTGTTGCAAACCAGCTACTGCCAACAGGCTCTTGACGTGCTCGACAACATCATGTCTGTCACAGGCACGCCTCTTGACAACAAGCATCTTCGCATGAGCATGGCAGGATCACATTCGACACGCGCGACACGCAAGGAGTATGACAGCACCAAGAGTCTGTACGGTATACCCGAAGAGTCCGGCTGGTCGATACCGATGCCAGCCATTCAGGCCGAGAGGGCGAGGAAGAACGTCATGGCTGTCTACTACACTTGTCTGGATGCAGATGGTACAGAGATTACCAGCACACCTGACGTCGCATTCGCCGACGAGCAGCATCACGGGTCATACTTCGATCCCCGTGCCACAGCAATGTCGGATTCGATACGTGCTGATGGCAGTATGAGCGAGTTGGTCCTCAAGCTTGACAGTTTGGACGATTTCTTTGACGACCGAAAGACGACCACGACCAGAGAGATGTCTCGGGGATCGATCGAAGATCGCGAAAACATTTACGAACAGCAGACTCTTCCCATCCTGCACAAGTCACTCAAGCGCAACGCCTCTGTGACTTCGTTCCAGAACGGTTTCTCGGACACGAGGTTCGGTTTGGCTCGTGAACCGCTCGTCATGAATCCTGGTGCCTTCGCTTCCAACCCTGCCGTTGTTGCTACCAGGCCTGCCCTGCACGCGAGGTCGGTGACCTCACCTATGGCCGCCATACACCACATGCCCCGTGTGATCACGGATTTGCAATACGAAGAGGATACTG
Organism: Aureobasidium namibiae CBS 147.97; assembly: GCF_000721765.1. Classification (NCBI taxonomy): domain Eukaryota; kingdom Fungi; phylum Ascomycota; class Dothideomycetes; order Dothideales; family Saccotheciaceae; genus Aureobasidium; species Aureobasidium namibiae. The sequence goes on along the minus strand of NW_013581197.1, from coordinate 694,428 downwards.
CTGACGAACCCTTCTCGGACGACGACCTCTCGATATCGCGTATGACAACGTCTGATGATGCCTTGTCAGTCCACAGCAGTAATTCGCGGGCTCCCTCTGCAGCGGGGCTGCGAGCTGGATTCCGATCGGGGATGAGAAGGCTAACAGGAGGAACCACCGATCGTAGAGACATCAAGGGCCTGGTGAAGCTCAGTCCGCAGGTGCCGCGGGTTCCGACAGTTTGGCTGAGCAACCCGAAGAGTTCAGAGCTTTAGTTTGCAGTTCTAGATAGAGCTAATAAGAATCTATTCAAAGCACGTCTAATGCAATCCCTCTGCGCTTTCCCATGTGCAAAGAACTAGGTAAATTGTGTAGTTACAGAAACGCACAATACTTTCCAGAGACAGCATTCTTCGTTGAGAAACTTCAGAGAAAGGAATCTGCCGCTATAAAGACGAAGGAGCCAGAAGCCGAGCTCTACTGATGCAGCCAAGAACCCCGGACTGCAACGCTTCGCGACGCACGCTTGCTTGATCATATTGAACAGGGAGTCAGATAAAAGCTCTTGTTCGTGCTGATTCCTTGGATGTACGAGGAAGGCACACCTCTTCCTCGGAAGTCCATAGTCGTCAGTCATATCCATGCTCGGCTAAGCTGATGACTACGATTTTGCCATCGAATGGCCAATTTTCCAAGTTCCATACCTACCTGATCTTATCACTTCGTACAATGTCTTGCAAGACATCTAAGAAGGCATTGAACGCTTCAGTAGGTTAAGCCTAATACTGTTACCTGAGTCTAGTCAACAGATTATACCTTCTCATGGACCAGAAAGGCAACACACTCGTATTGCATCACAAATGTAATTTTACGAGGTCATGCGTAGCTCTTGGAGCCTTCCTTTTTTTCTTTCAATTAGATGTGATCCGCAGAGCATGCATAGGTCGAGTCTGTCGTCATTTGGGATAATTACATTCGGGCCTCAGGTACACACTTGTGGTCTGCCTAAGAGGATAGCGCAAATAGAGGCGGCTTCCAGGTCGATCTGCCGAGGGCGATTCCAAGATTATTAGATAGTCTGCTTTTGCGACACAATCTACATACAACAGCATGGTAAGGATCTGCACCCGGACTCGCGTGCGAGATGATACGCCACCAAGGCATAACATAAACATAATGACGGCTGTTCTGATTCCGAGAGGTGCGTTCAATTTAACTATGAATGCTGTTTGTTTTGCGTTAACTTCTGCTACGGCACACTCTCTGCATGAGTATACTCTGGACTTCTATATGCCACTGGTCTTATGATACATATATGTCGTTCTTGTTGTCGGTCTACGCCTTTGCTAGAGGAGCATGGCAAGAGTCCTTTTTTTCAGTACACGAGAGCGACGCTTTGGCTCGCCGAGACCTCTGCGTGAAATTAGCCGTTTTGGGCTAGCAAGCCATGAAAGTCACGCGCTCTTAAGAGGTCTCCAAACATCGTGAGCAAAGCACACGGAATGGTGAGCCCGAGATATGTCTTGACACTCTAGTGAGATCTCAAAGAGCAGCAGGATAAGGGACAGTGGTTCGAAACTGGAAAATCGATCAGGCGCGATATATCACGAAGGTCAGCGAAGCCGATGGTTAAGTTGCTGCATCTGAATTTTGGCTTGGGCGCAAACTTCAGCTACACGTCCACATATCAAGTACAAAGGTAGAGGGTTATGTGAATTGTTTCGTGACCTCGAAGATGCGGTGGTCTGTCGCAGGGAACTTCGAAGCGTTCGGTGAGTTGGTGGATGTTAATTGAGGTCTTGGCGTTGATGCAGTATACAGTAATAGTTCCAGCACACTTCCACCGACCCTTTCCTTTACTATCAAAGATTCAACAGAGCTGGGATTTGTCGAGATGGCTGCCGAAGTCGATGATGAGTTGAAGTTGATGCGCGCCTCGGCAGGACTCCTGTCAGATCTCCATGTTGCGATCCAAAAATTGCTCTGGAAACGGGGAGACAAGCGCGTCCACCATCTTGTTCGTTTACGCGACCTCGACCATGTCATTCAGTTGGTATGTTAAGCATTTCGGATTGCAGAAACAGAGTATGTCGCTGATACATCATACAGGTCGAGCCGTTCCAAGGGGAACCGCAGCTGCTTGACGCTCATCTCAAATCCTTGGTGCCTCCCATCGTCGAAGCGTATCTGGCTTTCCTACAGATTTCACAAGCCAAGTCTCCTTCATCTGTCACAGTTTCCCTGGATGTCGCCGCCAGCAAGCTACTCTACACTTTCTGCAAGGTCCGAGGAGAAAAGATAATCATCGGCTTCCTCAACAACGAACCTAGATATCTTGAACTCATATTGACTAATCTGGAGAACTCCAAGATCCTGAGTGCGAACTCTGATACTGCCTGGGAAAAGTCTTATGTCTCACTTCTATGGCTGACTCACTTGATGCTCGTACCGTTTGACCTCAGGACAATATCGGGAACTGCTCGGCTTCCGGAGACTCACGAGCACATGTCTTTACAGCCAGAAGTCCCATCGATCGCACGACGCGTAATTGCATTGGGTGTTCACTACCTCACAAGTGCTACCCGAGAACAAGACGCTGCTGCAAAGATGCTTGTACGTCTGGTTACAAGACCCGATATGCAAAGCCTGGATCTTCCTGCTGCGATAGTATCTTGGGCATTGACGAAGCTCCTGAATCCTTCTGCTTCACCAAGCTCCAACCTGCACACCTTTTTAGGTCCACTTCGTTTCTTGGTAGGAATGACAGCGTCGGTCGATACTCCGGGCCTCGCCTCTCTCATCCCGTCCATGTACTCCGCTGGTCAAAGACTCATGGACGATGCGATGCTTGCTTTCTTGAGCTCGTCCGCTGTCACCAAGAAACTTGTTGTAAAATTGCTTCGTAACGTGGCTCTATTGAGCTTACAGTCCTCATTCGATAGTCTTGTTGACTTTTTCGAGGTAACCAGTGTCTTAGAAGAGACAATCGAATACTGCCTGCAATCCCTCGAAGACCGCGACACGCCGGTCAGGTTTGCCGCCAGCAAAGCACTGAGTATGATAGTTCTACGACTGGACTCTGGGATGGGGCATGAGGTCGTCCAGGCAGTTCTCGACAGCTTTAGAGAGGATATGCCTAAATCTTCTGCAAAGCCTGATTTTGGAGCTGCAAATGCTCTGAGATGGCATGGTCTAACCTTGACACTGGCACACGCATTATTCAGGAGATCGGCCTCGCCGCAACAACTTCCAGAGATACTGAACGCTCTGCTGTTAGCACTCAGCTTCGAACAAAGATCTGCCGTTGGCGTGAGTACTGGAAGCAATGTACGTGATGCCGCTTGTTTCGGTATATGGTCCTTGTCGCGACGATACACCACCAAAGAACTCTTGTCAGCGGATACATCGCTCATTGGATTCGATTTCTACCGAGATGCTGCGTCTATCATCCAAGTCGTTGCTATTCAACTTCTGCTTTCTGCTTGTTTGGACCCTTCCGGCAATATCAGAAGAGGGTCGTCGGCTGCCCTACAAGAGCTTATTGGCAGGCATCCTGACCAAGTCAGCAATGGCATATCTCTTGTCCAGGTAGTCGACTATCATGCAGTTGGGCTTCGACAGCGCGCCATGGTAGACGTTGCCCAGAATGCTGCGAGCCTCGATCCCATGTATCGAGAGGCTTTACTAGCTGCTCTTGGGAAGTGGAGAGGTCTTGGTTCTACTGATGTTTCTTCTCGTGAGGCTGCGGCGGAGTCTGTTGGTCTACTCTGTGCACCTCAATCCCCTCAGCATGTCAGCATCACACTTGCGAACCTGGAGCAGTGTCTCTATGCGTTTCCCAGCTCCGATTTAGAACAGTGTCATGGTTCTTTGCTTGCGCTGTCGAGGATAATCGACACGAAGATGCTCCAGCAGAACAAAAGCAGTGGCCCAAACTCGAACATGGAAGACATGTCGTTTCTGATATCATTGTGGGATCTGTTCAGCGAAGACAAGAGTCTTTATAGAAACCAGACTTCGCGAGCCACACGTGCAGAGTTACCATCCGCAGTAGCGAGACTCCTAGCTTCTCTGTCGGAGCTCTCTTTACTACGTGCGGCAGAACGTCTGGATCTATCATCACGGACACTCAACTTGAGCCAGATCGTATCTCGGTTGATCTCTTCTTCAGAAAGTTCCATCTCACTAGTCCTACCGCGTCTGGTAAGAGCGCTCTCACTTTTGTGTCAATCAGGTCATACGACGACACCGATCCTTAATCTCTCGGATTGTTTAAGCAAAATCGCGCACGATTCAATGAGTATGGTTTTGCAAAGATCCGGGCGTGTTGTTGCTCTCGGAGCGGTATTTCCATGGTTGCAAGACATATACACTTGCGACCAAATCGCAGCTTTCAGTCTTCTCTCCAACATGATCCGGACAGCCCCACTTATCGAATGGCGTATCGTTGCTTTGCATGCCATGGACTTGATAATACAAGCAGGTGCCATTGGTACTGATGTACTACCAGAACTGATCTCTGCGCTTGACGCCGGTCTTAATGATTACACGATCACTGAAAGGGGAGACGTTGGATCTTTGGTGCGAACACAGGCTATCCAGTGTGTTCAAAGCATGTGGGAACCAGGCCAACCACAACTTCAACCTGCATCTATGCGACTTCTAGAAGGCAATGTTATCCGTCTGGCTCTTGAGAAGATGGACAGGGTACGAAATCAAGCCGCTAGGTGTCTCGCACAAATCTCTGGATCGAGAAGGTCAGTTGATTTTTCGGATTATTCTTTTTACATCACCAGCTAACAATAGTAAAGTGCTTTTGACATGGATGTGACGAGTTACCAATACTTCTCGAACTTGTTTGCGCCTCTCAACGAGAATCCGCCTGTCTGGAAACGAGATGCAATCTTAAAAGGAAGTATATCATGTGCCGGTGTGGGCGCAGAGGGATTGCTACGAGCCTCCCGTATGGCTTTGGTCGACACGATATCGCGAGGAAGTATCGATATGAGATCTGACTGTTTGTCCGCATTGACCGGCTTCTTGAGAGAAATGATAGCCAAAGAGGCCGAGACTCAGGCTCTCATGGAACTCATTGCATATCTGCTCGACACTCTTCCTTCCATCGTTCCTTCGAACAGTCCCTTCAAGTAAGTCCCACACATTCAAGCGACCAACCGCATAGTCTGACCTGTAGCTAGATGGCGGACCCTACTGTCCTTGGTTCAAAAAGCTCATTTCAAATCCAACAACATCCCCAGGATATTGGCAGCTGTCGAGATGTATCAGGCATTGGCCGAGATATCAGCTACTCGTGCCGATACTCTAAAGAAGCTTGCCAGCATGCTGAAAACAAATCCATACCCGACGGTACTTGACAAACTGCTGGGAATCGATAACATTGGCTGACGATTGTAGGTCCGAACTGCAGTTGCCGAATGTTTGTTCCTCGCGACAAATGATCGAGCCTTGAGAGACGTCGACTGGAGCAGACCGTCACGCACGTACAGTCTGAAGGTTGATGTGCGGTGATGGTTCCGCATTGCGGAACATGGCCGTTTTGTTATACCTGCTTCTTCTTTCCGCACTCCCCACAGCGCCCCAGGCCGCTAGCGGGGTATGTATACCGCGTGTGGGGTACTAAGAGCTCGCAATCGCCAGTAACATTTTACAATCTCGTAGCTGTCTCTGCTCGTGTTAACCATCACCATGCTCTCACTTCTGATCTCGTTTGCCCAGACCCAAGCAAATGCGCATCCTGTGCGATCCGTTCTCATCATACTTCTCCTGTTACCATTGTCCTATCTTGTGACCAACGAATTTGTACGGAGGAAGGCGCGAATTCCAGGTTTCCGTGGGCCACCAGGAATACCAGTGTTTGGAAACATCCCAGACATCAAGTACAATGCCGCGGAAAAGGTTGTAGCTCCCAACCATATGCGTACTCTTGACTGACTGGCAAAAAGTACCGAGAGTGGTCGAAAACATATGGCGATGTGTACCAGATCCAACTAGGAAACATTCCTGTCATTGTGTGCAATTCGGCCGAGTCTTGTCGTGTTCTCTTTGGACATTTCTCACAGGCTCTTAGCTCGAGGCCGGTCTTTTACACTTTCCATAAGGTGCGAATCATTCAAGACGACAGGTGGTGTTTGGCTGGACTAATCCGGAGCAAAGGTGTTATCCAATACAGCAGGAACAACCATCGGAACGTCACCCTTCAGCGAGAGTCTCAAACGTCGTCGTAAAGGTGCTGCGTCTGCGCTGAACAAGCCCTCGGTTGCCAGTTATGTCGACCATCTCGACGTGGAGACTCTGGCGTTCGTTAAGGAGGGTCTGGAGCACGGAGCTGCTGGTACACAGTCTGTTGACCCAATGCCGATGATACAACGCCTGAGTCTGAGCTTGGCCTTGACACTGAACTGGGGAACTCGCATGGGAAGTCGAGATGATCCCATGTTCCATGAAATCACAGAGGTCGAAGAAGAGATCTCCAAGGTATGTTGCAACTGTCATACATTTCGCCTGATACTCGCTAACTCCCTGTTAGTTCAGAAGTACCTCAGGAAACATGCAAGACTATGTGCCGTTCCTCCGTCTGAACCCATTCAGTGTTGGCTCCAAGCGAGCCAAGGAGATGAGACAGCGCCGCGATGTATATCTGACCAAGTTGAACAAAGACCTGGACGATCGCATGGAGAAGGGAACACATAAGCCTTGTATCCAAGCCAACATCATCCAGGACAAGGAAGCCAAGCTCAACAAAGAAGAGCTTACAAGTATTAGCTTGACCATGCTCAGCGGAGGACTGGACACGGTGACGACACTGGTAGCGTGGAGCATTGCGCTCCTGGGACAACGACCAGACATTCAGGAGAAGGCGATACAAGAGATCCGAAAGATGTTCAGCGAAGACCAGATACTTTGCGCGCCTGAGGATGACATGAAGTGCGCATATGTGATGGCGTTGGTCAAAGAGTGTCTAAGGTATTGGAGCAACATGTATGGGTGAGGGTACATGACTAACAGAATACAGGTACTACACAGTGCTACGGTTGGCTCTTCCTCGAGCTACGGTCAAGGACATAAGGTATGAAGGCAAGCTGATTCCGGCGGGAACAACGATATATCTCAATGCATGGGCGTGCAACATGGACCCAGCAGTGTGGAAGGATGCCGAGGTTTTCAGACCGGAAAGATGGCTCGAGCAGCCAGACGCACCTCTCTTCACGTATGGAGTTGGATACCGAATGTGTGCGGGAAGCTTGCTGGCGAACAGAGAGCTGTACCTCGTGTTCATGAGGATGCTGAGCAGCTTCGAGATCGAGAGGGGAACAGAGGTCGAAACACATCCGATCAAGGGCAGCTCTGACCCAACGAGTCTGGTGGCATTGCCGCATCGCTACAAGGTCAAGTTCAGGCCACGCAACGAGGACAAGCTTAGGGAGCAGATTGCAGCAAGGGAGAAGATTGTGGGCGAGTATTAGGGGAAGGTAGGTTAGCAAAAGACAGCAATGTCAGATGGTTTCATATCTCATCGAAGACCAGAGCATGCAGATGTGCAGTAATGATGACAGTCAGACAAGGGCGAAGAAAGGAAGACCGAATGGAAGCCATACCTATGTGCTGTATGATAGATGGCGTGCACAGACCAGGTTGATAGCGCAGCTTATCGTCGAGAACAAAGTTCAAGGATAACTAACATGCCACCCATGTGCGACACGCGAGAGCAACGAAGGTAGCATCATGAGACGATAAAATGGCGTTTGGTGGCCACGATTACCTGGGCAAGCGCGACGATGACCTCGGGCGACGATCCGGCTCACAGCCATGGTCTTGGGCCACGATGCTGCGCATGCGCCGCCGCCGCCTGGCCATGGGCCTGCTCGGAGCCTTTCTGATATGGCTCTTCATCCACAACATCCCCACCGACCTGGGTAGCGTTGACCAGCGTATGGGCCGTCCGCTGCGTCCTGGACATCGCGTTGGTGGTGTCGAGTTTGGTTATAGGCCGCCTGCTCGCCCTGCCCCAGAAGAAGCCGCCCGTCCGAACACGGCCTCCAAAGAGCCTACTGGTCCGCCCCCAAAGTCGCAATCCATCGCTCCACAACAAGACCACTACTATGCTGGTCCCGTCAAGTTCTATAGGTTGGCAAAGACCATCCAGGTCATCGCCCGCACCATGGGCCACAGAAAAGATAATAGGAATGTCTTGTTCGCTGCTTCCAACCTGAGAAGCGCTGCAAACCTGCTGCCCATGGCCTGCGAGATGGCCCGCATAGACAAGAACTTTGTACACTTCACTCTGATGGGCCGAGAAGCCATCCCCTTGGAAGACGTGCTCGAGATGAACGGTATTGCCCGCGACACATGTGACATATTCTTCCACGATGCTCGATGCGATTATTCAGACTACAGTACAGACGCTCGCGCAGAAGCTTCCGTAGTTGGTGCTCTTGGCCACATCCATATCTACATGCACCCGCAAGCCGTCATCATCGACGACTCCACCGTTGAAGATGCCTTCTTCATTAGAGCTCTGCGTTCGAAACTCGGTCTACTAGCTACTCCGCTCGTTGAGATTCCAAAAGGAAAGTACGAAGATTTCTTATGGATGACCCGTCTCGATACTGGTGGTTTGACCTCGTGGCACAAGCCCAGCATAAACATCCTCATCCAAGCACAACCCCACTCGTCAGGCTCGCTCTTGCGTCTTTTGCATTCAATCAAGACCGCCGACTACAGTGGACTTTCTCATCCCGAAATAACCATCGACCTTCCTTCTGATGTCGAGCCCTTTGCACGCGACTACCTCCGAGACTTCCAGTGGCCTCCACACCAAGATCCTACCGGCCCGCGTCAACGCAAAGTAAAGGTCCACCATCGCATCTCGACAGCAAAGACCACAACCGAGAATAGCGCTCTGCGTTTCCTTGAATCATTCTACCCTGTCGATGCAGACCACTCTCATGTCTTGCTGCTGTCAACACAGGCTGAGCTGTCACCTCTATACTACCAATATCTCGTATACCACGTGCTGCAGCATCGCTACGCGGCATATGGATCAGACGATGGCGACAATCTTTTCGGAGTGGTGCTTGCCACTCCCGATGCCTATCTCAATGGCACCGGTCCCTTCTCCGCGCCGACCATGTCTGATACTGAGAAAAAGTCCAAGACCCCGGAAGACTTGACTGTACCTTTCCTGTGGCAAGCTCCCAACGCTGACGCAGCTCTCATCTTTGGCGACATTTGGGCCGAAGTGCACGACTATCTCAAGAATCGTCTGCGTGTGGCCCATGATACCACTTCCGTACATCAAGCGCCCACAAAGCGTCCTAAACTCGTCTCAGAGTCGCACCCCGGATGGCTTGAGTATATGCTGGAACTGATGCGAGCAAGAGGATGGAGAAACCACTATCCTGCCCGACTCGATGCTGGAGCATGGGCCACTATACACCGTGACCTCTTCCAAAAGCCCGAGGAATACATGACCAAGCCCACTAAAATCGAGACTTCAGTAGAGACATCAGCAAAAGAGGAGGAACCCGATGCAGAAGAACCTTTCCTCCGCGCAGAATCAGCGCCGGATCGCATACGCCGGCAAGAACAATATCTTGAACAGAAAGAGCATGATATGTTACATCAATCTCAGCCTTTGCATGCGTTACTGCCCTACGAGTCTGAGCTCACCGACATTGCTCTGCTACCAGCATTAGACTATACTGGGCAGAAGGTGGAACGTGAAAGTTTTGCAACTGTCGCGACAGAATTTCGACCGGTGCTGAGAGAACATGTTGGTGGATGCAATGTCGCCGAAGCTTCCAAGGACCGCAAGTACGACCTAGGCAAAACAGGTGATCTGTTCTGTTTCATCGGTCAGCAGGATCTGGAAGAGGAAGATACAGACGAGAAGACTGCCAAAGCTATTCTCGGGAACGAGGCGCCTGAGTCGGCGACATCTCACGCCGCGACTGACGCCGCCGAGGGTGCGACTTCCCTCGAGGATGCAGCCACAGCCAAAGGGGGAGCTCTGGACTCGGGAGCAAAACAAAAGCTGGCGCATATGAAAGTCGAGCCCCCTGTGATCAAGCAAGTGAATCAAGAAGAGCCAGACAAGAAGCAGACAGCGCCAGTTGTTGAGCCCACTTCTAAACACGGGGGAGGCACTTTGAAGGCAGTCGTCGAGGATCTAGGACCCCCAAAAGTAAAGGTTGGCCCATGATGATGCGTGTACGACCTATGTATGCTACAAAGAATGAAACATGACGTGTATACACCTCTCAGCCCATGAATCGTCTGTGCCGATAGAATGACTTGTTTTCTCACAAAACTTTACCGGCGGGCCGCGGATCAATCTTTTCAAACCATATACAGCCATGTTTGATCGCGCTCCTTCTTCGAGGGTGTGGAGTGATATCCTTACGAAAAAGCACAGTGCTTTCTAGCCTGGAGGTGTAGCCGAAGAGATTCGCGGAAACACCCCCTCTCAGAGAGCACTGCGTTGATCCATAATAGTTGTTATATAGCAGCAGTGCACAATTGTTACACTACGACGAGGATGAATCGGAAGACTGAAGAAGAAATGTCTGAAGATTCGCCTGGTATATCCTTGCCACAACGCCTACCGTCCCATACCAACACACTTCCCGCTGGTGCATCATAAACCTCTGAACGCCCTGTAGAAAAATCATCAGTACCAAGCATCCAGTGAGTTCATACATCGTGGAAGCCCATCTCTTCGATATCACAGTTGTGATGTACGATGTAGTAGATCTTCTCGCTCTGTGCTAAACTCGTGTCAGACTCGTCAAGGACGATATCACCCCGGATACGCAAAAGGATGTTGTCCTGTGGTCAAGTCAGCGGTTTCCATCTATAAACGCTCAAGATTCGGTTAGAACTCACCTTGACCATCCTCTTCAGGACCTTCCTTGTCTTGTCCGCCATGGCTGCATGCGCGTCGGTGGTCTCCAAGTCTTGCTCTCTGGACTCAAGATACCAGGTCACGAGATCTTCTTCTTCAACGCCATCTTCGTCTCGCTCATGGTCCGAGTAGACTCTGCTGACCAGGCTGTTGACCATGTCACGATATTCTTGAGCTGTAATGCGGGTCTTTTGTCTCGCAGGGGGCGCATCATCACCCATGATTTCATCTAGCAGATCATCATGCTCACCAGCTGCTATTTGTGCCTGGAGGTCATCGGTATCTTCATCGTCGATGTCAATATCGTCTTTCTCGACACTGATGATGCTTTGCCTCAGAAGTTGGAAAGCCTCGTTGACAAACCCAGGGCTAACCTCGTCGACACAGCTTGCCTTTGCAATGGCTTCACTCAGACGAATCATACTTTCAAGTTGTCTGACAGTGATTCTGTAGGAGTTCTTGCCAACACCACCCTGCGAGTCGTCGGCACGCAACTCCTTGTACCTTTCGACTAGAGTGGCCTTGGCTTCTTCAGTGAACACTGGCTGGAACAACCGTGCAAAGCGAATATAACGCTGAAGTGTCTCAGTACTGAACTCTGGGGTGACAGCATTGTCGCGCAAGCGGTGGACATCAACAATGTGTTGTGCCAGTTTCGCGTCGACGGCTGGGTTACATTCGTCCAAAACGACAAAGAAGAGATCGAAACGAGACATGATGGGAGCACTCATGTTGATGTTGGCTCGGAGTGTAGTCTTGCGATTATAACGGCCACCCACAGGGTTGGCAGCAGCGAGGATAGAGGTACGGGCGTTCAAAGTGGCCTGGATGCCAGCCTTGGCAATGGAAATGGTTTGCTGTTCCATAGCTTCGTGAATAGCGACTTGATCAGAGATGTCCATCTTGTCGAACTCATCAATAGCGCAGATACCATTGTCAGCAAGCATCAAAGCACCAGCCTCGATAGTGAACTCTCCAGTCTCCTCATCTTTGACAACAGCAGCGGTCAGACCGGCGGCAGAAGAGGCTTTACCAGAGGTGTAGACAGCACGGGGGATAAAGGAGCAGATGTACTTGAGGAATTGCGACTTGCTGGTACTGGGGTCACCAACAATGCAAATATTGATATCTCCGCGAAGAGCCATTCCTTCGGGAGTGGATTTGCTCACACCACCCATCAGTTGCAAGAGCAGTCCTTTTTTGACGACAGTATGGCCGTAGATCATAGGAGCGATGGAGTCTACCAAGCGCATGAAGATGTTGTCACTGTGGACCATAGTCTTCAGCTCGTTGATCTCGTTGGGGCTGAGCGAGGACAGGTATTCGGTTTGAGCGTCTTCACCAATCTTGTCCATATCGGCATTCTTTGCCTGGTTGAGCGAGCTCATTATGTTGGTAGCTTGACCTCTGAGCTGTTGGGTGGAGGCTTGACCAGCGGTAGTGGCGTCAGGAGTGACCATGTTGGCCAGGAAGGCTAAGCGATAAGTGAGTTCGCGTACACCCAAAGCTTTGAGGCCGCCGACGCCGGTGCCGCCTGCTTCTGCACCTCTAGCTGCAGAGCTGGTATCGCGAGTGGCTTGCGGGCGCTGACCGGGCACTCTGAACTGGCTGACATCGGGGACAACGATTAGAGTACCGGTGAAGATGGACTTTTCGCCGGCCTTTGCACGGTCAACCATCTCGCCACGGAGGATGACATCCATAGTTCTAGGCATACTGCCAGTAGGGATCTCGGAACTGTTCTCTTGGATGCGGAGCTTCTGCCAGTCGACGAAGGTGCTCTGGCGGATGTCGAGACGCCATGCCTGGCGGTTACCGCAGGTCAAGTTGGGGCATTGAGTAGGTTCCGAGTAACGGAAGATTTGCTCAACGTTGGGGACAAGTGTGTTGCACATGTCGCAGATGAAAGTGGCCAGCGAGAGTTCGGGGCGAACTTCAGATGTGCGCGTAACGGTGCCTGAGATGGATAAGAGAGAACCGATCTGGCTGGTCCGCAATTGACGGACGCGTGAGACTAGGGGGAGATTGTAAAAGGCGAGGGTAAAGACCTTGTCGGTTTGCTGGTTGGAAGTCTTGTGAGTGGTGGAATCGTCGTGGCTGTCAAGGGAAGCATCTTCAGTGGCGGGGGCTGATGAGCCCGGCTGGCGATGCTGGCGGAAGTAGCGAGGAGCATGGGTAGCGATTGCGTTGTGGAGAGCACGAATCATGTAAGGGTGGTAACGGTAGAAGTCTTGCTGGATGGCTTGGGCGAGGACAGGCTTGGCCGCATCGAGATGCCTGTAGTCGACGTACAGGGTGGAGAGGGAGTAGCGGGCCAGACCCTTGATCTGCTCGATGTAGTATCTGTCGGTGGTGGCAGCACTGGAAGCGGGAGCCAGAGCGGACGAGATGGGCTCTTCTGTGAAGGTGTTGAGAAAGTGTTCGAACTCCTGAGCCAATCTTTCGGCTGTCGTGTCCATGACATGGTCTACATCGGGACGCGGACCGGCGGTGGACGGGCCTCTGCGACTGCCTCGTACGCCGACAACTTCATCATCTCGATAGGCAAAAGCGTCGCTGCCCAGACCCGGGGTGCTCACAGACGGCGGACCTCGTGGACGCGAGCCGTCTCTCTGTGCGGATCGAGCTGTGGGCGTGCGTGATTCGTTGTGATCATTGTCGGACCGGATCACGGCGTCGAGAAGAGACGACATGGTATAGGCGGCTGATATGGTTGTGCTTGCCAAACAGAAAGCCGACAAAACAACATGCAGATGTTTGGCCAAGCCGGCCGAGAGCGAACGCGGAGAACGCGAGCCACTTAAGCCTAATGGGGCACCGACAGCTTTGAGAGCGGAGCGGCTGGCGCAAGATTGGAGATTGCCATGTGGGCGTGGGCCCATGTTCTTCAGCGTCACCTTGTTCGCGCCCGCTTTGTTTTCTCCTTGCCTCTGTCCCACCCTTGACAAGTCGGCCACTCCACTTCCAGCACCTTCAATCCGCCCTCGCCAACATGTCCACCACCACTACTACCACCGTCGCTCAGCCGCAACAAATTACCGCCGAAAACATCCTCCGCCTATTCCCCCAGATCAACACCTCCCTAGCCAATGCCACTTCTGCCACCCACGACAACGACCTCGACGGCTATGATGAAGAGCAGATTCGCCTTATGGACGAGGTCTGCATCGTTCTCGACGAGAACGACCTGCCTATTGGTAGCGCCAGCAAGAAAGTTTGTACGTCTAGTCCCTGCATGCCACCAGTCATATCTTCCATCGCTGACCCTCACCGCTAGGCCACTTGATGGAGAACATTGACAAGGGCCTGTTGCACCGCGCTTTCTCCGTCTTCCTCTTCGACAACAAGAACCGTCTGCTCCTGCAACAAAGAGCCTCTGAGAAGATTACTTTCCCCGACATGTGGACCAACACCTGCTGCTCACACCCTCTTGGTGTCCCCACCGAGACCGGCTCCACCCTCGAGACCGCCATCATGGGCGTCAAGCGTGCTGCTCAGCGCAAACTCGACCAAGAGCTTGGAATCAAGGCACACCAGGTCCCTCTAGACCAGTTCCACTTCCTCACCCGCATCCACTACGTCGCTCCTAGCGATGGCAAATGGGGCGAGCACGAGAGTATGCCAATACCCCCAGTCACGATCCAAAGCTTTCGACTAATTCTTCTCTAGTTGATTACATCCTTTTTATCAAGGCCGACGTCGATCTCGAAGAGAACCCCAACGAAGTCCAGGCCACCAAGTACATCACCGAAGACGAGCTCAAAGCCATGTTCAAGGACGACTCGCTCTTGTTCACGCCGTGGTTCAAGCTCATCTGTCAGAGTATGCTCTTTGAGTGGTGGGGAAGCCTTGACCAAGGCCTTGACAAGTACAAGGGCGAGACCGCCATCAGGCGTATGCTTTGATTCCCTCTGCTCTATCCATGAGTTGCATAGATTTCCTTTAACACTTTTTAATACACACGCGACAGCCCAGGGCGTTGAGATGGCATTGGAAAAATCATAGCGTTTGAAAGAGATACCCCATCATTATCACATGCAGAAGTCCCCTCTTTCTGAACAAAATTTATCCAAAGTCGTACTGGGAAGGAAGGAATGACACCTGGTAGGCAGCACCTGGAGGAGCGGCCACCTTCCTGCACTTTTCCGGCATCGTCTCAAAAATGTAAATCGACTTGCAAACCTTTCAGTCACACCACCACGCCGCCATGTTCTCAACATTGCCCAGGAAGAAGACCTTGACGACTTACTCAAAGAAAGCACAACGAATCAACCACCAATCAACTCTCGCTTCGCCAAGCTCGCATGACGGACAATACCGTAGAAGACGCGTTACATTGACCTCTCCCATTCGTGCCGACATTCCTCCCACTGGCCCAAGCTCAATATCCGTCTCCCTGTCAGGACAAGACGACCATGAAGACGACCAATTGTCGCAAGCTGAAACAGATGTCCCTCTATCAGAGGTCCAAAGACGCCCGGAGCCTTGCCCAGCTCGCGAGCTTGCATTCGCAACATCACTAGATCGAGCTGCGAGCCCTGTAAGCTCTTCCGAGCACGACTCCATCTCGGATGAAGATCTGATGCCTACTGATCGTGGTGGCACGAAGCGTATCCGGAGAGCTGTAAAGCCTCAACCGCTAAGCAAGCTGAGAAGATCATTGAACATCCGGCCCAAGAAGTTGCAACTCGTTGTCAAACAATCGACGTCCATTCTCTCAAAGGGAACACTTCGGGCTATCGAGAGAGGCGCGGATGGATTCGATGAGATGAATCTTGTTCTTTTAGCAGCATCAAAGCCGAGGAACACCAAGCGCAAGGTTCCCAATTCGATCGCAAGGTTGGATATCATCAGGGGGCCTCATCCACATGTCGACTTTGACCATTCAGATTGGCTGGCAGTTCCTTACCAAGACCTCCTCGCTCAAGAACCGCAAACGTCTTTTAGCGCAGCCGAGGCGGCCAAAGAGAAGCCTGAAGCTGAAGAAGTGTTCGTAGGAGACGTCCTTCCAAAAAAGGAGGGAGCCAAGGCTTCGTCGAGACCGCCCGCCCGGCCATCGGCCAAAGAGGCACTTCTGTATGCGCAGCTCTCATCTGTGTCGGCACCGATCATGCGGCGGTCATGTTCAGATGAAGAGAGCGAGGATGGCTACGCCAATGGCTTCTTGTATGAAGGAGACGGCGATCTGGAGCAGAGGATGAGTGATGCGGAACAGGAGGATCTCGGGGTGGGCTCAGTCAGCTAGCAGCGTGACGAGTCATCAGATCTCGGTCGATCTCAACAGTCATTGTCACATCAGGCAAGCATCAGAGGCGCAATGCATGCTGAACAAGCAACGGCACGAGGAGCACTCTCGCCCACCAAGTCATGGATCTCCGAGACAGTGGCTTCTGCTAGACATTGGGGTCGGCAGATTGAAACATGATGTCAGTTGGCTAGTGCTGACAGCAGGGAACAATGATAGATATATAGAGAATAGCTGTATCAATGAACAGAGAGTCACAGACGAAGATGCGGCTGATAAGATGGAAGAGATGGATAAGATAAGCACCCCGCACAAGACGAAAACAAAGTCTCGACTGGGGGAATTTTCTCGGTCGATGGCTTCACCTTGGTGGCATGGATCTGCTTGACAGTGGTTGAGAAGGGCAGCAAGGATGGGATCGAGCGCCAAAAAGAAGAGAGAAAAGAAGGCCGACTTCCAAAAGACCAAGCTCAAAGTCGGCAAGACAAAGGCCAAAGCAGCAAACTTCACCGACACGAGTTTCAAGGCAAAGTCGATTGTGCTCAACCAGCAGTCGCTCGCGACCTCGGCGCCTTCGCTCGACCAGCAATTCACACACCAGCTCTCGCTCGCCAGTTCAAAGACCGACTCGCAGCGCCGCGATGCCATCAACTACCTGACCAACATCATTACCGAGCACCCGAACAATCTGCCTTTGCCTGTCGCCACCATCCTCCCAAAGATCCAGCCTCTGATTCTGGACGCCTCCAACTCTGTCCGCGCCGCTCTCACAAAGCTGCTGCGTGCTCTCCCGCCGGCTCATGTCGCTACCCATGTCGACCACATGCTGCTGTACGTGCGCGCCGGTATGACCCATCTGGCCGCCGAAATCCGCAACTCGTCCCTCGACGTGCTAGAATGGCTGCTCCAAACCGCCGCCCAAGAGCTCGTCAGTTGCGCAGGCGGCTGGCTCAAGACCCTACATTGCTTCC
Source organism: Aureobasidium namibiae CBS 147.97 (assembly GCF_000721765.1). Lineage (NCBI taxonomy): Eukaryota > Fungi > Ascomycota > Dothideomycetes > Dothideales > Saccotheciaceae > Aureobasidium > Aureobasidium namibiae. The sequence goes on along the minus strand of NW_013581197.1, from coordinate 677,309 downwards.
TGACCCTTCTGGGCTGGCACTCAACCACACAGCCTGGAAACTGGTCCTCTGAACGCGCAGTCTCCTTTGGCAAACCCGGTTCCGCTGCCTCGAAACTGCTCATCAAGCAATTGAGCATTCTGACCATGTTCTTGCGTGCCGCCTTCACCGATGAATCTGCTTCGGCGCTGACAAATGCCTCATGCTTCCCCCTGTGCAGCACCGAGCACCAGGTTCTGTACGCTCGTTCGAATCCATTCCGCGGTCTCAATCTCTTTGGCGCTCCCAAGGATGCCGAGAACGCCATGTACGACGACGCAGAGGCTAGAAAGAGAGCTTTCGACGATGCTTCCGTGCGTGCTGTCGCCCGTGGTGTCCAAGCCGCCAAAAAGGAGGGTGGTGAGATTGGGAGAGCCGCCTCTGGTCTGGAAAAAGCCTTGGTCGATGGCATGGGCGAGTTTCACCGCGACGCAGAGTAGATGGGAACAAGTTTAAGTCATCCCTCCTCTTCTCATATACCAACCACACACGTCCGATACTTTGTGTCTGTTGCATCATTCGCTTCACGATCCGGATCTGTGGAAACCCCTTGGTCCGTGGTTTCATATATTAACCCTATCAGCTTGAATATATTGAGCTCAGCCAGGCCAACACGCCACCACCGTCTCGACACGATATTCCGTCTTGCAACGGTGGCACATCGGAAAACGACCACTAACGTGCCGAGCACAAAGGTTCTCGTCTGCACATTGCGGAGGATCTGCAACAGGAGGATGTCTCTATGTACCTAATTTAGGCTAGAACGAATACTAGAATCCTCCATCTGTCAATTCTACCATCTCTCATATGTTCTTGCCTCATGTTCAGGCCGTGTGCTCAGCTCACGATGAAGCCCGCGACCCTAGCTAATCATGCTGTGCCGTCATTCTCGCCGCCGCCATCGGTCTCATCACGACAGTCACAACCGAACCTTGCGCGAAATTCATAAGGCGCCAACCCCTCCAATTCCTCCACTGCCTTGTTCGCCGCATGAATGTTTGCATACCTAGCAGACTTTGCCTTGCACACCCCGATGGGTTCCGAGTCGTGAATCATCACGCCCGACCAGAACAAGGGTCGCATGCCATCCTCAGTCTCCTCGCCATTGAACAGGTTGTATCCATGGCAACCGAAGTCTTTCTGCATCTTGTTGTGCAAACGGGTCTAGTTTCGTAGGTCAGCAGTTGAACAGAATTTGGAGTTTCTGATATCCCCTACCACGGGATGATTGTTTGCGTAGTTGTCGTAAATTTCCATGTCATCGAAGAATGACTTCATGTGCTCGTCGAAAAACTGCTGCACGACGCTGTAGTCGAAATCTGCATCGATGAAAATTGCGCCGACGTATGCTTCAACTATGTCGGGTAGGCACTTGGAACTCATCAGCACGCGGTCCACACAGCAAGTGCTGCAGCATCCAAACCTACCTTGGGGCCTTCTTTCACCGTGGTCCAGTAGTCCATAGCTCCTTGTGAATTGGCTTCTGCATCCTTGATATCAGTGACATAGTTTGCAATTTGTTGACGCAACGAGTCGTGATTGAAGAGGAGATGCTTATAGAATCCGAGACGGACGCAGAGTGCTCCAAGAAACTGATTCGAAACCATTGCCATCTTGTGCTCAGTCAGCCACTGCGGATCCTTGTCAGGATAGTTGTAGAAGAGGTGAGTGATGCTAGTCATATCAAGAAGCGAATCGCCCAAGAACTCGAGGCGCTGGTACGATGGTATCCCAGCAGACCATAGATTTGGGTAAGAGGGATGGTGAAAGGCAGCCTGGAGCAGACGTGGATATTTGAAGTGGTACGCATGCTCCTTCTCGACCCGCTTGGCAAGTTCAAGGTTCGCAGCCCTGGCCTCAGCTGTTTGGTATGCCGGCTTTTCATACGAGCTGGAGTAATCTGACCAATCATTCATAGTATGATCAGGGCTGTCGACGAATATGGTGACGGCTTTGACTGCTTCACGCCAGTGCTCCGGCTTCCACTTGCCAGGCTGATCGTGGGTGAGGAAGGCTGCACCCATGAGTGCTTCGCACACATCTGCAATGGTCTTGTCACCAAGTGCGTGCTTCATCGACTCTTGTCCATTCTTGTTGGCGCCTTTGCCCTCCAAGAGTTTGATACCTTGCGGATACCAAGTACGACGAGAGAAGGAAGCACTACGAATATTCTCGTAGAGTTTGAGCTTCCGCGCAGCATTGAAGAGATTCTGGTTGCAGAGAAGCAGCATGCGCTTCACATGAAAATCGAACTCGTTGTCGTTGGGGTTTTGCGTGAATGTCGAGATCGAAGTTGCCATTTTCAGGAAGCAGTCACCTAAGAACTCAAGACGTTCGTAGTTCTTTCCCATACCACGCTGAAAGTTGATACGTTTAGGACTCTGATCTTCTTCTGTGTTGTCGGAATCTTTGGTGATTGCTTCAAGAGCCAATGGTAGATCGATCGTCAGACCAAGCTCTTCACACGTTCCTTTTGCGATAAGGTAATCTTCAATACGATGAATGATGGCGGGAAACATGTAACAGGTGGTCACGACAGGAGTGGGAAGCTATAGCAAGTCAGTCTCAGAATCAACCACAATTGGAAATCACATACCGCAGATATGAGGAGAGGCTCAGGACAGATGAAGCTTCGAACTTTGACCGAGTCTTGTTCTTCTTTCGTTGTCGGCTCTGCGAGCATGTTACGTCGGTGCAGTATCTTCTTGGCTTCCAGGACGGGTTGGTCGAGGTTCCATCTCCTCTTGTTGCGAGTGTTCTTCCAAAGACTGACTGTATAGTCCAAGATATCAGTCTGTCTTTTCGAAGCTGCACAACCTTCTGGGATAGGGCTTGTGGGCTTGTATTCTGGAGCTACTCTTGACGAATAGAAGCGACGGCCACCATCTCCAGGATCGATGAAAAACTTGTCTACCAGGAACGATTCAGGGATTTTGGGTGTCCATTGGAATCCTTTAGCGATTCTGCAGACGTAGTCCACAATGGTCCAATCGATGAGTTCAAGGGAGGCAGAGTTAGTATCTGCAAGCTGAACGGACTGCTCGAACGGTACGAGCCAGTAAGACATCTTTGCGACGTCAAACTCGTAGGTCTTGTTGTAAAGGTCTTTGAAAACACGTAGAGTGAACGAAGTGAATTTAGTCAGCTCGGTCTCGGACACTCTGCAACCTGGTGTGAGTGATGTCAACTCCACGTTGGTCTTGCAGCCATCGTTCAGAAACAGAGGGAACCTGGGAAAGGTAGGCATTGGACTTCTCGTGACAAGAAGCATAGGCTGATGAGAACGATCCAGCCCCTCGGAGAAGTCTATGCGAGTGAGGTACACCAAGGAAGGCATTGAACCTCTGTTGTCTTCCCAGACACGAGGTTTGACGCGCATGTCGTACATACCGGCTTGCTTCGAGGTCAACGCTAGTGCTGCGTTGCGCATAGATGGCAGTTTCTTGGTGTAGACAGGGACTAGATTGGAATCGAGATGTTGCGCCAAAACAAGTTCCTTGCAAGCTTTGAATGCAGCTGAGCGTTTGGCAAGTGACTTTCTCGTCATAGATTCACCTGTTGCCGAGCGAATAGGTGAAGGTTCAGGAATCACCACTTCACAGATGAACCGTCCAGTTTGAGATGTGGTAATGTAAGTAGGCTGCAGAGCTTCCTCGCCATCTTTTGGCAAACTGTCTACGAAATGTGACAAGATTTGAAGAGCGGAGCCGAAAGTGATCTTTGCGCCGGTACTAGCTATCGTATAAGTAGGATAGAGACTGACCATGTCTCTAGAAAAGACCATGTCATCATCACCATCCAATTGACGATCAGCGGGTAAACCTTTGCAAAAGGTACGCATAACATGCTCTGCTCCACGATTCTCCGACAAGGTGTTGTCATGGTCCCAATTCTCCTTCTCCTTCATATGTAGAAGCTTGGAGTTTTTGTGCCTGGCGCGCCCACGAGACTGTACATACTGAATCATTGTCTTGCAAATGTCGAAACGTACGACCAGATTGCAGTCCGGGATGTCGAGACCTTCTTCAGCGACGGAAGTTGCAAACAGACAATTCAGTTCACCCTTACGGAACTTGACGAGAGTAACCACTTGATTGCGGAAAGTCGATTGGTTGTCGTCTAGACGACCGTTGCTCGCTCCAATGAGTAGACCTGGGTGCAAGTGAGGCCCGCCAACATGTTCAAAGACCTTGTGAAGTAGATATGCAGTGCTGCGGTGCTCAACAAACACGATGCAGCGTTGCTCGGTGTGGCGCTCGAATTGCTGCGTCAGGTAAACACACAGTTGACGGACCTTGTGGCTGAGGTCCGCTTGATCAGCTCGAGGGCTTCCAAAGTCGTGATTCGAGATGATTGCCATGGCTTTGCCAATCTCTTCGATCTGGAAGTCGGCCAGTGCCGTTGAACCATCCAATCGGGCAGCCCTTTCGACACGAGATTCCATCTTCTTCGAGCGTTCCTCGGCCAATGCAAAACCCCAGTAACGGTCCGCACACCAGTCACCAAGATGAGACCGAACTCCGGTTGCACGGTCGAACAAGCCGTCAAGAAATTTGATCCTGCCAAATTGACTTTTCAAATTTTGAAAGAGCTGACTAGGCGGAGAGATGGCGCGAGATGTCGTGTAATTCAAAAACTCTTCACTTGGCTTGGTTATTGCATTTTGGAGTAACGAGAGGTCGTTTGCAGTGGCTATCTTGCTGTGTAAGATGCATTCGAGGTCGCTATGTTTTTCATCAGCGGAAGGTAAATATTGATCAGATAGGCGAAGAGACAGACCTGGCGGCTTGACGAACATCGACCTTTGCATCGACAGGTGAGGCCGTCATACCAAAAATTCTGGGCCGAGACAGCTCGTCAACATCGGTGAGATAGAAGTCTTTGATAATCTGAGCGTATGCGTGACCTTTCTTTGCATGATGGGCTTCATCGAATATCAGGAGATTGATTTGGCGCATGGAGATGAAGGAGCAGGTCAAACAACCCTTGAGGACGTCAGGAGTACAGACGATGACATGACATTTGGCAAACCGCTCGTCCCAGACGCGTTTACTCCACTTGTCGGGCATCATGGCGCCACACAAACGATCCACATCATAGTCGAGATTGCGCTCGAGCACGGCAAACTGTTGGAAGACCAGTGGGACAGACGGCACGAGGAAGAAAGAGATGCGATGAGGCTTGCCCTGTAGGCGATTTTGAAGCTCTTCAGCGATAGTGTGGCGCAAGAGAAGGACAGCGATCAACGTCTTGCCAGAACCGGTATCAAGAACAGCGATTGTGTTCTGCTGAGTAGCACGCTGGAAGAGCTCAAGCTGATACTCTCTAGGGGTGGTGATGATCCGAGTGGGTTCTTGGCTGGCAAGTAGCTGGCGGATGGACAGTTCCTCGGCAGCTTCAGGACGATTGTTGTCTTTTATGGCAGTACGGATCTCCTTGACGGCAGTACTCTGCAACCATGCTTGGAAGCGGAGCTTACGATCCCGGCGCTTCTCTGTAGACGAGAGCGCAATAGGCGATGAGTCAACATCAGCGTCACTATCGCTGTCACTGTCGGTAGGTGACTTTTCGAGGGCCGGGGTGGTGGCCATATCAGCATTCATCTGATAATACCTACCATTCGAGATGGGCGTTGAATGGAGAAGAACTGGCACTGAGGTACTGGATGGAGAGTGAGGCAAGGGGATAAGGGACAGGGAGATGGATGTGGTAGCGCGAGGGAGACGCAAGCCGTGAATGGAAAGGGCGATGGTGTTTGCTGGAAAAAGTGACGAACAATGGACCTGTCAGATAGATGCAGGAGGCCGGCGCTACCTACGCTGTTGCAAATATGCTTTGTCTCTACAATTCAACCACCGAGTACTCGGCACGCTGCAGGAGGTATGCTAGAGTCACGAGAAAGACAGGTTGCAGCAGTGACTGGAGTGTGTTGGCGGGAGCTGGCAAAAGAAGAGGGGCACGTCTCACGCTCGCATGTTGCATGATGTCAAATGCGACCAAAAGTTCTGGCAATAAACATTCCACATCACCACCACGATAAAATGTCTGAAGAGCCACAATCACTCCGCACGCTATGGCAGGCGGCCGAAGGCAAGCGTAGGCAGATTGAGAGCTCATGGGACACGAACTCGGCCGCTCACCAAGCGCTGGTCAACGCCGCCGTCAGCAGTTACGAGCAGTGTCTGCGCCTCCAGGACCAAATCGCTCTCTTCAGTCCCAATGAGTCTTCCGATGATATTGCCACCAACGACTTGCACCATCTCCTCACCCAATACCACCTTGCCAACTTGGTCCAGCGCTTGTCGTCTGAGGATCGCAAAGCCCTTTTGCGCCGCGCCCAAGACTCGTATGAGAAGTTCCTCCGCCAGCTCGACTTGTACGACCTGCTATCCCCTTCCGACCTGAAACTGCTCGAGCAATACCGCGAAGACCCGGCCGTCTTTTCCACTGCCTCGACCTCGGATCCCGCAGCCCGCCGCGAAAGGAAGATTTTACGTTTCAAGCAAGAGAAGGACCTCAAGCAAAAGCTACAACACTTGGAGCAAAACCCTGCTGCTCTACAGAATGACGATGACATGCACCGCCGCCTGAAGTTGACCCAAATCGACTTCTGCGTTCATCAAACTTTCCAGTCTCTGGAGTCCCTAGCCCAAGAGCTTCACATTCTTTCAAGAGCTCCCCCACCTCCACCGCCAGGCCAGCAGCAAGGGCTTTCTGATATCAGAGAGCGCCACAAATCCGACGATGGCTACTCGGAGAAACTAGACGGTCCTATGTCTGCCGGCCTGTCAGGTCCTATGCTAAGCAAAGATGGCAAACCGCTGCGCCCGTTCACCCTGCTCAACACTCGCCAGACAATGCAGGCTGGCGTCTTCCGCCCCGACCACAGTCTACCCACCATGACTATTGACGAGTATCTTGAAGAAGAGAAACGTCGTGGAGGTATGATCGAGGGTGGAGGCGCACAGTCGGGCATTCAACCAGAGGTCGATGAGGATGATTTGGATAAGGCGGATGAAGAGACCATGAAAGCCAGAGCTTGGGATGAATATGTTGAACACAACCCCAAAGGTGCTGGTAACACTTTGAACAGAGGATGAGATTATAGATACCCAGTTGCATTTGCATTAGAACATACAAGCACCAAATACGAACTTCACCCCTCAAACTGAGCCTTCGGTTTGCACAGAACTTGTACACTCTATAACCCACATCATCAGGATTTGTTGACATGATCCTCATGAGATTTCTGGTAACGATGCTCCTGGAGAAGATTCAAGGTCTGGTCGAACTTTTTGCATTTTGTGCGAGAAACAGCTACTTGACTGGAGACATTATGTAGCCATCAGTCCTGAAAGAGTCTTGGACACCTTCCTAATTCACCGAAAGGCCTGCTACATGCGAGAATTATCTTACGCCTCATTAAAACATGAGAATGACAAGCATGCCTCGCAGCCTTCTACCAAGCGGCAGCGCCAGGAGCAGCACCCCATTCCTCGCCAGCAGCAGCATCTGTGGTGCCGTTCATCCAGTCGCCCTCGACAACAGCAGGCTCAGCAGCGCCGCCGGTACTTTGGTTCATCCAGTCATCGTTGCCGGAGGGAGCAGTGGCAGCATCGTCGCCAAAGCCAGCGCTGTTCTGGACGTAGTCGGCAGGGTCGGTAGCGCAGCGGCGGACGGTGTGACCGGCTGTCAAGTGTTATTTTCTTGGTCTAACTCAGCGCATACATGGATGTACTTACCGAGACCACACTGGTTACAGATGACCTTGGAATAATCCCTGGGCTTAGGGCAGTCACGGGAGAAGTGACCGAGGTCGCCGCAGTTGTTGCAGGTGACACCTGCAGCGGAGCGAGGCTCGGGACACTCGCGAGACATGTGTCCTTGATCGTTGCAGTTCTTGCAGATGATGGCAGCCGGGTTGTTGCACTCGTTCTTGCTGTGGCTATGGAGGTGCTTAGCAAATTGCAGACACATTTGAATACCTGGCATGCTTACCCGATCTCGCCGCAGTTGAAGCAGGCACCGGTCTTCTTTCTGGGCTCGGGGCACTCCCTGGACATGTGACCAGCTAGCAGAGGGTCAGTGATGGATGCAGAAGATGGAACATTGTTGGAGTCACTGACGCTGTCCACAGTTGTGGCAGGCATTAGGGTCGAGGTTCTCGTTGCCGCCGTTGGTCGAGAAGCCATTGGCGGCAGCCTCCTGGGCCTTCAGCTTGTCCAGTCCAGCCTTGTGCTTCTTGCTGCGCTCGTGGGCAGCCCTATCCTTGTAGGCCAGGGTGTTGTCGCACACATCGCAATGATGAGTGGCAGGATGAATGGTCTTGAAGCTGTTGTACGGGTGCGAGGAGAAGATGTCAGCCATGATGACGAAGAGTGAAGGGCTTGATGCTTGAGATCAAAAAGAGGGTGATGACGAAGAGGTTGGATCTCTGCGCTGGAATGAGAATTGAGAAGAGAAGAGAGAAAGGGAGGAGAACAAAGCTTGGTGAAGCAACTTCGTGAACAAACGGAGTGAGTGCGCAAACAAACGAGTCGCTCCCGTCTGAGCATCAAGCAGACGCATGTGGTTATTCCGTTCGGTGACTTTCACTCTTGCTAACCTGCAAGCATCCCTCACTTCGAACTTCCAATTGTCTCAGACATTCAATTGTAACACACGTGCACCTGCCTTGGCAAAGACATGCTCTCGCACCTCTGACACAGCTTCTATACCGCGGTTCCGCCTTCACTAGGGCTGTCGAGGCTCGACGGTACAGACGGTACTTGCAGGTGAGTGCGAGAATGCTTCTGTTAAGGTCGGTGCCCTCTCTTTACCTTCTTCTCGACGTTCCTTTCATTTTCGGTGCCCGCCTGGGTACTTGTGCTATTTTCGGGAGGTCCTGCGATTTTGTGCTTGATCCTTACCATGAAGATTCCCTGGTAATGACACAGAGAATCCATTATCTTCACCTAAGGTCCCTGACAACACCTCCGATGTCAAGCTATCCCCTGTCGACCTGGAACATCAGCTTCGTATGAAGATTTGCCGACGAACACCTGTTTCTAGGTCCAGAGCAAGATTGCTCCAGCATCGGTCTTGTTTGCTGAAGAGCGAAGTGGGCCGAAGGGCGATGGACATCCACAAGACTACTCAAAGTGACAAGGCCTGTATGAAGCAAAGCTCGTATTTTGTCTCCAAGATTTCCAGCAGGGCTCGTGTGACCCACCACGTGAGAAGGTAGGCGTGGCTGCACGTTTGGGCTTGGCTTTGCTCGACACCTTGGTTGCGGTATAGCTGTATGACACATGCCACTCACCGGATCATAGAAGCCTGTATCAGCATGGTGATGAGCGGATTACACTGGAGCTGACGTTCGGATCTGCATGCCCTTACAGGAAACTCAATGGGCACGAGCCTCGACCTCTCCACACTGCAACGATGTGCTTATCGCGCTAACTGTTTTCCCGTCACGTAATTTAAGGTTCCTCGACCAAGTCGCGGACAAGGCGGCGAAGGGTGTCTTCGATCATCATCTATCGAGGTGAAGGTCTTTTTCACCACGCTTGATATGCCTTAATAGTATATCCAGACACCGTTTCTTTTCTCTCGAGTATATCATATCATCTCCTAACATCAACACCCTTCTCAACCGACCCAACCAGCTCAGAGCACACCGAGCGCATCGTCAACGCAATGAGTAGACCTGCAGTCAGCACCTCTGCGCGATCGTCCAATGGTTTTCTATCCTCCTCTCCGTGGGCTCAACAATCTATCCTGAGGGATCTGGCGGACGCCGAAGAAGAGGAAGAGAACGAAGACCCGGAAGCTGGTATCGCTGTGGGCGGAGGTGACAACCACATGGCCGGCCACGAACAGCAGTATTCCATGTCTGGCTCATACCGAAGAACTTCCTATGTCGCATCTGGGCCACGCCCATTCTTCCCTTCAGCTTCAGCGCCAGACTCGAAACGAGCGAACGAACAAGACCGCGAGGCTGCCCTCGCCGAAGAACGAAGTCTTTTGCGGGACAACCAGTTGATTCCTCCAAAACACCCACGCACCAAAAGTACCGTGTCAAACAAGTCCAGCGGATTGTTGCAAAAGAACTTTGCCGGTGGATTTGTGCCTAGAAAAGGTAGTGCCGACGGAGAGTCGGCCATCGAGGATGGAGGGCCGGACGAGAACACCTCTCTGCTGGGTAATCCAGCTGAGCCATACGGCGGAGTTGATTCTCCTGAGGATATCGACAAGAGGTGGGAAGAGGCCGTCGCATCGGGAAAGATCAAAACAACCTGGCAAAGAGAAGCAGTCGTTTTGGCGAGATACTCGCGTTCGTTGATCTTGACGTTCTTATTACAATATTCCCTGACTGTCACTTCGGTCTTCACGGTTGGCCACATTGGCAAGACCGAATTGGGGGCCGTCTCTCTCGCTTCAATGAGTGCCAACATCACCGGCTATGCCATGTTCCAAGGACTGGCTACTAGTCTAGACACACTATGCCCCCAAGCCTACGGTAAGATTCCCCAGTGTACGGCATCACGACTACTGCTCGCGTCTCTTCTCACTTGATACGGAGGGCCCATCTAGAATGATTGTTCTCTCGATGTGGGCCCGCATTATAGAGTTGAGCGAACACACCTAGCATAGCCGTGATGTTATTGCCATCCAGTCCCCTCAAAACATGCTGACTTTACCATGCTAGGCTCGGGTAATAGGACTCTGGTTGGCCTCCAGCTTCAACGTATGGTTTACTTCTTGTGGGTGATCACGATCCCCATCGCTATTGTATGGACAAACGGACCGAGAATCATTGGCGCAATCGTGCCTGACGAGGCGACTGCAAACTTAGCAGGACGATACCTTCAGGTCCTTGTATTTGGCACTCCGGGGTATGCTGCATTTGAAGCAGGAAAAAGATTCGTGCAGGCACAAGGAAAGTTCTCTGCAACACTCATTGTGCTTCTGGTGTGTGCGCCTCTCAATGTTTTCCTGCACTGGCTCTTTGTCTGGGTATGTTTTACCGAATGCCAGACTCTTCATTCAGCACTGACAGAACACAGAAACTGAATTGGGGATTTATCGGAGCTCCCATTGCTGTGGTGACCATAGAGAACCTGATGCCACTGTGCCTGTTCCTCTACGTTCGTTTCGTTGGCGGCTCAGAGTGTTGGGGAGGATTTACTCGTCTCGCTTTCAAGAACTGGATGCCGATGATCAGGCTTGCTCTCCCTGGACTTGTAATGGTTCTTGCCGAATACCTGGCTTTCGAGATCTTGACGCTCTCGGCAAGCTGGATTTCACCAACTCATCTCGCGACACAAAGCGTTCTCAGCACAATCTCGAGCATTACCTACCAGATCCCCTTCCCAATCAGTATCGCAGCAAGCACCCGCATTGCAAATCTCATTGGCGCAACACTTTCAGACGCTGCAAAGGTCAATGCCAAGGTCTCACTGTATGCTGCCTTGATCGTGGGCATTTTCAACATGATCTTGTTGAGCTCTTGCAGAGAGTACATCCCGAGGCTGTTTACCAACGATGCCGATGTCATTGCGCTCACGGCCAAAACATTGCCTTTGAACGCCGCCTTCCAACTGTTTGACTCAATCGCAGCTCTTTGCAACGGTATCCTGCGTGGCCTTGGTCGGCAAGAAGTAGGAGGCTACGTGAACCTGTTTGCTTACTATGTCGTAAGTCAAATCTGTTTGTTGGGTTTGGCCGTCCGCTAATCATTCGTAGATTGCTATGCCCATCTCATTCGGAACTGGATTCGGTTTGCATTGGGATCTCTATGGACTATGGGCCGTGAGTAGTCTCTTTACCTTAGTATCTTGACCATTTGCTGATTTGTAATCTCCAGGGTCCTGCGATTGCACTTATGATTGTTGCTGCCGTCGAGTGCTGGTTCATCTACACGACTAGCTGGGAGAAGGCTGTTGAAGAAGCTCAGGAGAGAAACGCCCAAGGGAACTCTTAGGGGCGTCTCTGTGTGGATAGCTAGTATTGTGTTGCATAGATATATGTATACATTGGCAGCTCTTGTTGCCTCTTGTCCATCAACTGCGTTCGCGTGAATACCTATCAATACTCAAGGAAGCTGTGAGGAACGGGTATGAGCCGGGATGTTTGGCCGACGCGGGGTCTCGGCATTGCTGATTGCCCCACGTATGGCGGGCTCCCGGCGTGACGGCATCCGACGTGTCTTCTGGACAGCAACTCCCATGCATGCTCGAGATTGTGTCTCGCATGCCGACGCATCGTAATGCCAGAGACGCTCCTTGGAATCCGCAGCGATGACCAGGGCCGCACCGAAACCATAGCTCCCGGCCAGGAGGAGCACCTGCCCGCCCTCTGCGCAAAGGTCCATGCCAGAGTCACGGCTTTCCTGGCCGCCCAAGCATCCACCGACCGCCTGCAGGGTGTACAGGACCAGACTCGGCTGAGTCTCAGGGTTCTCGAAGAGGCGCTCGAGCGATATAGGTCAGTTGTCTGCATTGGTTGCTGTGTCGAACTTGGCTGATAAGCAATCTAGTCTCACCGAACTCTCCTTCTCGTACAATGGTGGCAAGGACTGTCTAGTCCTCCTCATCCTCTATCTCGCCGCCTTGCACGCACACTCGGTCAAGACGGCAACGCCGCTGCCGGACAAGCTGCAGTCCGTCTATATCGTGTCGCCTCATCCATTCACCGAAGTCGAGGACTTTGTACAATTGTCCATCGACACATATCATCTGGATCTGGCTCGCTATGCCGAATCCATGCGAACGGCCTTTGAGAACTATCTGCACGACCACGCCCACGTCAAAGCAATCTTTGTGGGCACGCGGCGGACAGATCCTCATGGAGCCACACTAAAGTACTTCGACCCGACGGACAGAGGGTGGCCCGCATTTATGAGGATACATCCCGTGATAGACTGGCACTATGCTGAAGTGTGGACTGTGAGTTTGTCACTTTAACATACGCATCAAGAAAGCCCAACTAATCTCAGCTATAGTTTATACGACACCTGAACATACCTTATTGCTCGCTCTACGACAAGGGCTACACATCTCTTGGAGGAACTACAGATACACATCCGAACCCTGTTCTGAAGGCGAACAGCGAGAACGGTTCATATAGACCCGCATACGAGTTGGTCCAGGATGATGAGGAGAGACTAGGCAGAGACCGATGATATCAGCAGAACCAATGCAAGACAGACCATGAACATTCTTCCAATTACACGCGTGGAGCGCACGTCTTCGTCGAAGATACTATATGACTTCTCGGACTTATACACAGTGGCGGTGGCAAGCAGAAGTTCGACATGAACTCGAAGAAACCCCGAACAGAGTAGTGACGACAATGACTTTGTGTATGAGGCAAAGCTAGGCTGAGGCGCAAAGCTCAACACGAGAAGCGCGGTGTAAGCCGTGTGGTTGATTCATGTGGTGAGTGCTGAACAGTCGGGCTTTGTAAACTGTCCACTAAGGCTCGGGATTAGCTCGCGAGATTGATTGCCCTACCTCCGCCAGTGCTAAGTTTGTAACTACCACGTCTCCCCGGCGAAGGTTGAGAGCGGAAGTAGCCTTACAGAAATGCACAATTGTGTCTCAAGTAGAGACGTATCCAAAGAGATTCGGTGTGTCGTCCATCCCTTCTCGGTAGATATTGTCCACTAAAAGTACTGTGCATTTTTACAACTAGACGCGTTACAAGGTTTCACACGGGAGACAGCAAACAAAGATCCCCTCCAGATCTGGCTTGGCAACGCATATGGGGTATGGCTGGTAACCAATGATAGCGAATCATTTAGAAGGTCATAGTGGCCGGCTCAAAGGTCGAAGCGGCCGAGATCGCTCTGGTTGCTGATGTCGCCATCCCTGGGTCTAGCAAAATGTCACTGGATGCCGGCGTGCACCAGAGGCGATTGATGGAATACTCGGTCTGAGATGAGCAATTGAACGGCAATTCTGGTCACGCCCTGAACAACCGCCCGCCGCCTCCCACCTCTCGGGTTATTTTTCAAATCTATATTGCCCCCACTACTTGTGCCCTTCCCATTGTTCTACTTTCTCCTTCTCCTCAGGACTCTCATATCTGTCTAGAACTCTTGTCGAGTTCGTTATTCCGCTTACCACTGCGGCCATGGCTTCCATCTTGACTGCTGGAGAGGCCGGTAAGCAAGAATCCTAGATGCTGACCAACCATGGACTTTTGGCTGACCACACACAGTCGCACGCATTGCATACCTGGCCAGCGACCTTGTCGTCTCCGTCCAGCCTACTCTCGCTTCAGACTCCGACTTCTCCAACTTCTTCACAACTTATCAACAGAACAAGGCTTCAGGTCTGATCTCGACGTCGCCCGAGGTATGTTTTTGCCCCCTTCCTTGGGTTCATCTACGACTAACCAATTCCCACCTCAGATTGTCCCTGTTAAGCACAATGCAGACCCTCTGCTCTCTGCCTTCCAACCTCTTCGCTCCGGCAAGCTCGTCTCAGTGACAACCTCGTCCTCGATCTTGGTCCGCGCCGTTCCTCACCTTTACAAGCTCGCACAATACCCCGTCGTCTTGCACGTAGCACTGCAACCAGCTGGCTACCCCGACTACTCGGACATCACCTCCATCAGACAGTCTGGCTTCACGTTCCTTCAGTCTGAGTCATTGCAGGAGGCGCAAGATCTTGCTGTGACTGCACATGCCTTGGCCATTCAATCCGGCAAGGGTGTCATTCACTTCTTCGACTCTGCCAACCTCGCCAATGACAATCCTATTGAACAGGAAGACAGAGAGCTGGTCAGAAAGATTTTGAAGATTGAGCAACACTCCCGCGCTGGCTCCACTGAGTCCGGTCTTTATGCAGACGACGGAAAGGTCGCCACTCGTACCGCCACTGGTGTTGCCGTCGCCAACGGCTCAGCCGTATCCGAACGCGCTGGCGCACCTGAGGAGAAGTCTTCATCTGTCCAGACAAGCGATCGTGAATCGTCCAGCGGCTCGAGCTCTGACGGTCGCAATGGTAGCAGCGACAGCGCATCCGTCGTCTCTTCTAACGCCACTTCTGTCGAGTCTGTGTCAAGCCGCCCCATCACTTCTGAGGATATCGACACTTTCACCACTCAGATCTGGGCCGAACTATACGAGTCAACCGGAAGAAGGTACAAGGCCTTTGAATACTCTGGTCCCGAGGACGCAGAGTCAGCCGTTTTCTTGTTTGGATCTGATACCGCTCTCTTCGCTCAGGAAGTCGACAAAGCCAGCTCTTCAGATGAATTCTACGGTGCTGGTATCGTGACCGCACGCCTCTACAGACCCTGGTTGGGTGCTAAGCTTCTTCAGACTCTGCCCAAGAGTTTGAAGAGGATTGCCGTGCTGGAGCAGATTCGCCGTAAGACCACTCGCTGGGGTCCTCTCCTTCTCGACCTTCTCATTTCCATCAAGACTGCTGGAAGCACTGGTCCTCTGATTGTCGGTCACCAGCTTGGTTACATCGAGCCTTCCACAATTCGCCAGGCACTGAAGGGCATTTTCCAGAACTTGTCTTCTCCTTCGCCTATTCAGAATCTCGAGATCGGAAACCACGAGGGTCCCAAAGACGCTGAGAAGGGCTTCGAGTTGGAGCAGCCCAAGGTTGAGAATGCATACATGAAGATCCTCGACCAACTGTTCGGAGACCGTCTTCACGTTGCCAACAGACTTGGAGCTGACAATGCAGGCGTTTCGAACGAGATCAGCGCAACTCCCGAATACGGTTTCGGTTCTCTCGTGGCACGCTCTGAGCACAGAGAACGATTCATCTCTGAAGTCCAGACGGCTGCTAAGTCCGGTGACTTCGCCACCGATGCCCCTAAGCAGCAACTCTCCCAATGGCTTCTCGACGCTCAGCAGGCCTCCAAGGCAAACAATCTTGCCCCTGAGGTCATCTCTGGCTTGAGCAGCGACAAGTCTGCCTTGGCTACTGAGCTTCTGACCAACAAGGGGCTCTTTTTCAAGGAGTCGCAATGGTTGATCGGTTCAGATGCATGGTCCTACGACTTGGGCAACTCTGGTGTTCACCACGTTCTCGCATCTGACAAGAACGTCAACATGCTCATCATTGACTCGCAGCCCTACTCGGAGAGAGCTGCTGCTGATGCCTCAAGAAGAAAGAAGGACATTGGTCTTTACGCCATGAACTTTGGCAATGCCTACGTCGCCTCTGTTGCTGTCTACAGCTCTTACACCCAGGTTCTGCAGTCCATGCTTGAGGCCGAGCAATTCAACGGACCCTCGGTCGTTGTTGCCTACCTGCCTTACACCAAGGAGACCGACTCGCCACTGTCTGTTCTTCAGGAGACCAAGAAGGCCGTTGACATTGGTTACTGGCCCCTTTACCGATGGAACCCTCGCGCAGAGGAGAACGGCGAAGAAAACTTCCAGCTGGATTCAGAGCGCATCAGACAGGAGCTCAAGGAGTTCCTCAAGAGAGACAACTACCTGACCCAACTGATGAAGAGACACCCTCAGTTCAGCGCAAACCTTTCGCAGTCCTACGGATCTGAGGTCCGTCAGCTGCAGAAGCGCAAGGCCAAGGACGCCTACAGCAGTCTCCTCGAGGGTCTGCAGGGCGCTCCTCTTACCATCTTGTTCGCTTCGGACAACGGCAACTCCGAGAATCTGGCTAAGCGTCTGGGTAACCGTGGCAAGGCCAGAGGATTGAAGACCATGGTTATGGCTATGGACGAGTACCCTCTGGAAGATCTCTCGACCGAAGAGAACGTTGTCATGATCGCGAGTGTAGCTGGTCAGGGTGAGTTCCCTCAGAACGGTAGAAACTTCTGGGAGGGTGTCAAGAACTCCACCGATTTGGATCTTGCCAGCCTTAACTTCTCCGTCTTTGGTCTTGGAGACAGCCACTACTGGCCTAGAAAGGAAGACAAGATCTACTACAACAAGCCTGCAAAGGACCTTTACGCCAGAGTTGTCACTCTTGGTGGCAAGTCTCTTGTTGATTGCGGTCTTGGTGACGACCAGGACCCCGATGGTTACCAAACTGCTTACAACTTGTGGGAACCCAAGCTCTGGGACGCTCTGGGCGTCGGCAACGTCGAAGGACTTCCTGATGAGCCCCCACCGATCACCAACGAGGACATCAAGATCAACTCGAACTTCCTTCGTGGAACCATCGTGGAGGGTCTTCAAGATCAGTCCACCGCAGCCATCTCCGCTGCCGACCAGCAGCTGACCAAGTTCCACGGTACATACATGCAGGATGATCGTGATCTTAGAGACGAGCGCAAGGCCCAGGGCCTCGAGCCTGCATACTCTTTCATGATCCGTTGTCGTCTGCCTGGTGGTGTTGCTACCCCAGACCAGTGGGTCCAGATGGACGCTATCGCTTCGACTTTGGGTAACGAGACTATGAAGTTGACCACCCGTCAAACCTTCCAGTTCCACGGTGTTGTCAAGACCAAGCTGAAGCCGGCCATGCAGGCTATCAACAAGGCCCTCATGACCACCATTGCCGCTTGTGGTGATGTTAACCGTAACGTCATGTGCAGCAGTTTGCCCGAGCACTCTGAGTACCATGCCGAGGTTCATGCAAGCTCCAAGCTGATCAGCGACCATCTCTTGCCTGCCACTACTGCTTATCACGAGATTTGGCTCAAGGACGAGAACGACGTCAAGACTCAGGTTGCTGGAGACGCTGTTCAGGACCACGAGCCTATGTACGGCCCTACCTACCTGCCTCGCAAGTTCAAGATCACTATCGCCATTCCTCCCCACAACGACACTGACGTTTACGCTCACGATGTTGGTCTCATCGCCATCAAGGGTGAGGACGGACATCTTGCTGGATTCAACTTGCTTGCTGGTGGTGGTATGGGAACTACTCACAACAACAAGAAGACATACCCTCGCACTGGCAGTATGCTCGGTTACGTTTCCAAGGATAAGGTTCACATTGCTTGCGAGAAGGTCATGCTTGTCCAGCGCGACAACGGTGATCGCAAGAACCGCAAGCATGCTCGTCTGAAGTACACCATGGACGACATGGGTGTTGACGTCTTCAAGGCAGAGGTCGAGAAGTACTGGGGTGAGCAGTTTGAGGAGGCTCGTCCCTTCCACTTCAAGAGCAACATCGACACCTTTGGCTGGCAGAAGGATGAGCACGGTCTGAACCACTTCACCATGTTCATCGAGAACGGACGTATCGAGGACACTGCCGATTTCCCGATGAAGTCCGGTCTGCTGGAGATTGCCAAGGCACACAAGGGTGAGTTCCGCCTCACTGGCAACCAGCATCTCATTCTGTCCAATGTCAGCGATGAGGAGCTGCCCAAGATGAAGGAGATGTTGGCCAAGTACAAGCTCGACAACACCAACTTCAGTGGACTGCGTCTTAGCAGTAGTGCCTGTGTGGCTTTCCCCACTTGTGGTCTCGCTATGGCAGAGTCTGAGCGTTACCTGCCTGAGCTCATCACCAAGCTTGAGGGTGTGCTGGAGGAGAATGGTCTTCGTCAAGACAGCATCGTCATGCGCATGACTGGTTGTCCCAACGGTTGTGCCCGTCCTTGGCTCGCCGAGGTGGCGTTTGTCGGTAAGGCGTTTGGTGCATACAACATGTACCTTGGCGGTGGTTACCACGGTCAACGTCTGAACAAGCTCTTCCGCAGTTCCATCATGGAGGAGGAGATTCTCAGCATCATGAAGCCGCTGCTCAAGCGCTACGCGGCCGAGAGAAACGACGGCGAGCAGTTCGGAGACTTCTGCATTCGCATTGGCATGATTAAGCCCACAACCGAGGGCAAGTTCTTCCACCACGACGTAAGTACTGATACTCATCCATTGCTTGACACATCAGACTGACACAGATACAGACGGCCGAGGTTGAATCGGATGAAGAGTAAGATAAGGATATACCCTCGATTTTGTCAAGTTGTTCCATCAGCATGTAGATTGGCGTTCTGGAGCGGGCGGGCGGGCAAATGTTTGGATTAGATAAAAGATTTGTATAGTACATGGATCTGCCATGAGAATGGAACAGTAGTTCGGTTCGTTTATGATTCAGGCACGAGGACGGTGATTCAAGCAGACGAGGGCGTGACAGGGCGGCTAGTCACGGAACAGCAGGCGGGGCCTGGGACGGCCCAGGACGGGCCGAGTGCAGGCACAACCAAAGACAAGACGATGACGATGGTCGTTAACATTGGATGCACCGTGTTACGGCTTATCTCTGGTGGGCTCTTTGATGGAACAAGGCTGATAGTATCGATAACAAAGGCATCTTTGTCCATGTTTTGACAGACGCAATAGGAATTTGACGCGCGGTCGGCAATGCTGGATGCAGAGTGGACACAGAGGAGGATTCTTTGACACGGACGAAGTGAATGAAGACTGGCAACCAAAACATGTCTTGAGCTGGCACGCCTGCCCCGATCAGCAGCACTTGTCGACTTTCTCCAACTGGAGCGCTTTGCCGCGCAATCATGGCTTCAGTGTAAACGTGCCTGCCTGACTTTGGTGTCACGGAGCTGACGCCTGCAGAAACAGATCTTTAAACGACGTCGTCGCAGCTCTGAACGCAACCTTTGGCCACGCCGACGCACCACAACACCCGCTCCCCGACGATCTGATACGCATCCTTACTGTATATGTCGCAAAGGCGAGGAAGGAAGGAGAAGGTCTACACGATGAACTGCGCGCCATCTACGGCCACCACGTCGAGGCGCATGCGAACAAGCTGCCGGCATTCGTCTCTGTTCTCAAAGCCCTCCGCCCTGCCATAGCCACCCAAGACCGTCTTGCCATCTGGTTCCAATGTGCCATCATACCCTTTGTCCATCTGCCTGGCACCAGCCGAGTTGCCATGTCGGACGCTCAAGACTTTGTCCTCGACTCGCTCGCATATGACACTGAGAGCCAGGATGCCCGTGACAAGGCTCGCGCTGCTGCCCATCTCTCCCACATCCTTCTCGACGCTTTGCTCTCACATACAACCCCTCGTCCGGACGCTTCGTCCATCCAGACTGAGGACCACGCCGCTTGCCAGCTTCAGGTCATGCTGATCACCTTTGCTCGCAAGAATCCGCGCGACTTCTTCGTCTCGGTTGACCATTTCCTCGTACAACCCCAAACACGCATGCAAGCCCTCGATCTGCTTGCTGCCGTTCTTGAACAGCAACATGCCCATTTGCACCTGGTCCTCGACACCACTGTAGTCGAGCATCTTCTCAAATGCCTCATGAACGACACAGCCACAGTCGTTGTCTCAGCTGCCCTGCGATGCCTCATCATGCTGCTCCCACACATTCCTGCCACTGTAGCATCTCAGCTTCCGAGGTTGTTCTTGGTCTACAGCCGCTGCCTGTGCTGGGAGAAGTTCAGTGCCTCGAGTACTAAGGCTCAGCGCGACCTTGTTACTGATGATCGCGTTCGCCGCGACTCTGATTCTGATCTTGACTCCGATCAAGAGCATGGAGATGATCCTACCTGGCAAACTCTGCGCGCTTTACCCGATATGCCCGAATCTTCCGCCCCCGAGTTGTTACATTACTTTACTTACTTGTACGGCCTGTATCCTCTCAACTTCATGAGCTATGTCAGGAAGCCTCGAAAGTATCTCAAGAACATCGATTTCCCCGGTGCCGACGAATTCGATCTGGACCAGACCGTCATCAGAAGCCGCACTGAGCAATTCCAGCGTGTTCACTTCCTGCATCCAAGCTTTTTTGCTACCACAATCGAAGAGGAGTTGACCGAGAACCGCTGGCTCAAGGCCGAGCCTTCAGAAGTCATCGCAGAATGCCATGGTCTTTACGCAGGCGAGCATCCTATGTTCAAGAGTCCCGCACCTCCTCCATCGACAAAGCTGCCGGCAGTGCCTAGTTTCTTAGCCTCTGTCTCGGAACCATCACAACCAGACAGCCCTACCTTGCCTCGCCATCCTACTCGAAGCCCAACTGAACTTTCGGTCGATTCAGCATCCTCAAAGGACCTCTCGTATCTGCAGCGGGAGCTGATGTTGCTACGAAATGAACTCACATTCGAGCGTTACCTCAAGCAACAACACGTGGCTACCATTGGTCAGCTCAAACGCAATCACATCAAAGCTGTTACTGTTGAGGCCGAAACGGCCACCCTGATCAATGCAAATCGCGCGCTGCAAAAGAAGCTGAGCGACTCCAACAAATTCAATGAGAAGATGCAAAAGGAAACACAGGCCCGCAGAACTCATACAAAGCAAAGTGAAGAGCAACTCATGGCAAAGATTCGTACCCTCAAGGGAGAACTCGCCGACCAAGAGACACTACAACTCCGCCTCACTCAAGCCTCTAAGGACTGCGATCAACTTCGTCTGCTTCTCGTCGAAAGCGAATCACGTGAATCTAATAAGCAGGAGGAACTCGAAACTCTTGAGGCGCGTATAAAGAACCAAGAAGCAGCAGACCATCAAAATGTGGAGCTGCAGAGGCAACTTCGGGACTATCGCGATAAAGATATTGCACTCGAATCCATCCGTGCAGAACACGAATTGGCTAAACAAGAGCTCGAGAGCACAAAGTTCATCTTGCAACGTCGCGAGCAAGAGCTTGAAAGACTAAAAGCTGCTCATGAGGCCAAGATGCGAGAATACGAACTGCGACTCAAAGAGGCTACGGAAAGTGTGGATGGAGCTTACCCTCCGCCCCGCCACTCGGGTGAATCTGTTTATGTCAACCAGGAAGGCAGTGTCAGGAGCTATAGTCCAGCTGGCTCACGTCGCGCATACTATACCGATCGTGGTATGGATCAGCCCGAGTTCTTTGCACCACACATGGACTTTGGGAGGACCGCCTCACCAGTTTCTTCACTAAATCAAAGCTATCCCCCTGCACGTCCATTGCGTATAGACGCTTATCAGCAGCGAATTCAAAACGCACACCCAATGGCTCGAGCGCAAGGCATCAACTACACCAAGCATGCACACCATCCTTCAGCTGCACACGGTGCCGCTCGATCATACTTGGCATCTGAACAGAGCTCGCCACCTTCCTCGTCTGTTGGTCAAGAAGGCAGCAGAAGTGTCTTTAGCTTCAGTTCGGATGTATCGGGAGAGCCTGGGCAAGAAGGCGGCAAGCCCAAACCCGAGGTTCGCATGTATGGACGCGGTAAGTTCTGGTTCATCTATCCTGATACCGATGATTTACTGATGTGCGAAACAGGTGGTGCACAAAACAACAAAAAGAAGGACAAGTCCGAGAAGTCCGAAAAGTCGGTAAAAAGCAATGGGATTCGAGGATTACGAGGACTGATGTAGAGGTAGCGAATTGTTGTAAGATCAGTATGTAGCCGGGTCTTCAAAAGCGATTAAGTCTCGTGATGATATCGGAATCTGCTCGGAGCTTCGTGTGCTACGTGTACCGGTACATGTATTTTTCACGTTTGTCTGCATCATCGCTGTCTGTACAAGTGTTTCCACACTCACGTCACTCATGCACAGTGTCAACATCCAACAACTTCAACATCACAAGTCTCTCAACAAAGCTCTTGACCTGATGATGCAAATTTTGGTTTACTATCATCTACCTCCAAGCGCTAATAATCTATCTCAATGTGTTGATGATTATTGCCTCCTTCTGACGGCTGACAGGGTCGTCCCCACAGCCTCACGACTTGCTCAGATCCAACTTAATGTTCGTCCTTGAACCCAATCTTGTTGCTTGTACATATCAAGCTTCAACACTTTAAGTTCTTCGAGGGAGAGAGAGACATGGTAATTCGAGAATATAGTGGTAGAAGACAAAACGATGTGAATGAAACGAAGACATAGCTACATAGAGATAGAGATAGACAAGACGGAAACATTGTTCAACCAGCAAAACCATTAAACTCCAAAACAAGCAGAGAAGAACCAGAAAGAGCCACCACACTAAATGCCCTTGCACCATCAACCAGCTTTCCTTCTTATATAGAGAACGTCCCATGAAACTCCGAAGCTCGTCTCAAAACCTCTCTCTCGCCTGGTGCAAGAGTGTTTGTGGTAGGCAGCATGCCGAGTCTACTGAGAGCAACGAGCTTGGGATCACCGTAAGGGTAGTGGGCATCAGTAACGGTCTCCTGAGATGAAAATTTTCCATCTGCAAGATCTTTGGCTCGCTCTACCCGTGCTTCGCCAAGATATCCTCTTTTCTTGAGCGCTTGATGGTAGATATCCCAGATCTGGCGCAGTATGCGCGTGTCGTCGGGCAACTGAGCTGGAACGTCCCATTCGGCACTACCCATCGATTGCGCGATGGCGAAAGTCAAGCGAATGGTTTGTGGACTTGTTGGGCTGGGAGGAGTGGTGGTATCCACGAGGTTGCGTTCCTTCAGCCATTTGTCAAAGTGCAGCAGAATCGTGTCAGGACTCATGCGATCGAGTTCCAAGGCGCCAGGGTTGGCTGAGTCCAGGAGGATGCGCATGGTGTTTAAATCGATACGTCTGGTGGCCGAGGCGGGGTTCCTGTCAATCTCTCTGCGCTGAAGGATGTATTTGTTGACCGACGTCTTTGCTAGGAAAGGTACGGTGCGGGTGAAGTGACGATCGGCGGCGATGGTGCTGTGGGCAGGATCCAAGAAGCCAACACAACGCATAAAGGCTTGAATGGTAGCCGAATCCATGAACCCAGCGGTAGCTAGGTTGATCAACTCGATGAGTTCATCAATCCTGGCACCTGATGCCGCTGTGTGCTCCTTCGTGCCAGGCTGCATGCCGAGGGCGATAGCCCAGGAATACAGAATGGTGTAATAACCACATTCGAAACCATTTGGTTGTTTTTTTACAGGATGATGCGTGATGGGAATGTTGTCGAGATCGTCGGCCATGAACATGGGATCGTCGTACAAGCCGGTTTGTAAAACGGTCCTCTTGATCGTTTTGATCTGTCCTTGGTTGTATCCGGGCGATGTCAGAGGGTCCCAAGCGTATTCTTCAGGGTCTTTGTTCGGAGCGTCGTAAGTGTGGATTTCGGGTGTGTCGTTCACGTACTTGACATGGACGAGCAGCCAGTGCGTACCCTCCTTTTCTTCTGTGTTGTAGGGCAGGAAGAGCTCTCCATTGCGACCAGTGGTGACGAGGTCTCTGTAGTCGCCATTGTATACTCTTGCTCGTCTGTAGCCTTCCTCATCAATCATGGCAAAGTCTACGTTGTGCTCCACGCCGATTGCCGCAGTGACTGAAGCGATTGCCCGCCAAACCGAGCTATCGAAAAGCCATACTCCCTGTTTCCTGGCATCAGATCCTTGGACGGGATCGCGTAGGCTAACGCCGGATCGCTGCAAGAGGAGTCTCCATTCCGTCATTCTCCATTTGAAGTATGCACACGAATCCGAATCCTCGGGCTGGATCTCGGGTTCAGTTCTCACAGTTATCGAGGAATCGATTGTCCCTCCTTGGGTCGAGGCGGCCACTCCCTTGTCCTTGTCTTTGGAGTCTTGTTCTTTCTTGAACTTTCCAACGATGCGGTCAATAGTTTGCTGGGTGTCGAGTTTGCCAGGTATGTGATCGAGGGCCTCAGGGCTCAGGTAAAGAAACACAACTCGGTCGTGGTATTCCAGAATCGAGAACGCAGGGAACGGTCCGATGACAAAGTCACAAGTGCTGGGGTATTTTTGTCCGTTGACAACCAGCTCTGAGTCTTTGCGCACAAAACCGAACCACTGAACAGCATATTCGCTAAATACTCTTTTGAACCTGATGAGTCCTAGTTCCTCGTCCTCTCCCTGGGTTCTAGTCACGTCAGCTATAGCTCCCAGGACAATCTGAAAACGAATGAACATACAGATACACCCCTTCGCCTGTCTCCAGTGCTAGCGGCTGCAAAGGATCCAACCAAACCAGTTTTTCATCCTCGCAGAAGGCCAGGATATTTTCGCGAGCACCACCCTTCTGAGGGTTGTTGAAGGCTGGTTCGAATGTGTTCTGAAGAGCCAATCCAAACTGTTTGATGTTATCTCTGATGTGCTGGTCTATCTGAAGATTGGTTGCAAAGGGTGATGGGAGCGAGCATGCTGGAGGCGTGTAAACCATTTGCTCGAAACCCTTAGCGGTCCATTGGTGTAGTTTTGCGGTCGGCATCACTCGAGTCTTTTTCTTCTTAGGAGACATGTTGGTCGGGCTCTGGCTTCCTAACTTTCTTTTCGGCGACATGATGGCAGGTAGTGCGATTGCTGCTCAAGCGCTCCAGCGGCCATCGTCTGCATCTAAATGTGGACGACTCTGAGAACAATGATTATATGTTACTTGCCGCTTTCAGGTATCTCGCCGGATCCGTCGAATCCGGAGGACAAAGGCGTCAATTCCACAATGCAGATTCTAGACAGCGCTCAAAGAGATGTTGGACCTATTCGTGGCGGATTACGAGCACAAGCAGTCAATAGCAATCACTAAATGGCCTTCATCGCAGATTCGGATTTCAGGAAGAGGTAGAAGAGATATTGCAGAGGCCAGGTCGGCCGGGGTATCTAGAACAACAACGCGCAAAGAGTGAGAAACCGAAGCTCACCATGAACCTTTCCTTGCACAATCGATTCCTCATCGAAACATTTTCAGTCGACGTAAATGTGTATTCAAAGCTCTTCTGAGATATCACCCTTGTTATCTGCTGGCTCTGGCTCACCGTGCAGTCGTATACGATAGATACATGTCCAGTCTTGGCCCCAGTTGTTTATGATCCTGATGATGGCAAAGTCGACGAAGCCGATAGCACCATCAACACCTTCCAGATCGAAGTTTTGCACGTGGTTCAGTGCATGGATGTCGTATGATGCTTTGCCGATACAGACGAGACCGGACTCAGGCGCTTCTCCGCAACCCAGATGAGAGTCGTGTAATTGAGATGTATCCTCGCCAGCTCGGCTTCTGACCCACACTTCGAACTCCTTTGGCGCTGCTCCAATATCGAGAGTGCCTGTAGAGGGCATGTGCTCTATGGTGATACTGGTTGGATTCATAGCACGGGGAATGATCACACCGATCTGAGCCTTTCCCTTGTCGTTCGATGCAGCAGCACACCAGCAATCCGAAGGCTCCTCCCAAGGTGTCAGAACTCGGAAAGGCGAAGGATGACCTCGTCCTTGATAATCGTAAAGATTTCTGTTGACCCATTGCCAAAGGCCTCCGAGTTGCCTAGGATGGGTTGGGGAGGTGTATTTGGGATGTACAGTGGCACCCAGTGTGTGGGAGAAATAGTTCACACTACGAAGTCTGAGTTCTGTGTTCCGAGCTATGTTCGCGAGGGCCAGGCTGTGTAGTTGTGTGGATCCTTTGCTATCGGGCAACTCCTTGATGATATCCGACACGGTGCGTCTTGCAGTAACTTCTGCAGATTTGCGAACTGATGTCTCGAATGCGCGCAATTGTGCAGAGAAATGTTCCTGAAACTTGGCATGGTTCTCGCTCACCGCGGCAGCTAGATCGTCCTTGCTGATGATCTTTTGATGTTCAAGCGTCTTCTGAACAATGTCTTGAGCATGTTGTTCCAGTTTCTTCTGGTTGGTCTGGACAAAGTGGTCCCAGATGTTTCCGTTGTCGCGTTGATCCAGTTTTGCATCTATTGCTCGCCAAAATCCAGGAGGGAACTCCAGTTCGCCAGTCTCAGGGTTCTTGCGGACCATGATCTGCTCAGGAAGAATGGACCGCACACGCTCAATTTCCTCAGCGTTCAGACCTCGTACCTGATTTCTGACACCTTGCATATCGAGCTCTAACGTCTGTATTCTCCTTGAGAATCCATCGTTACCTGAACCAAAGGCCCTCCGTCCTAGATATGAGAACGGGCTGAGAGCGTACTCGCCTGCCTTAAAACATGCGTTTGAGCCCTTTTCCAAAAGGTTGGAACATCTGCTGGGCCCGAGAAGGAAGAGGAGCGCGAATGCCGTCAGAAGAGCAAGGCAGATTTTCCCGATCTGTGGTGAGAACTTGTCCCAAGGGAACTCGAAATTTTGCCATCGACGGTGCAGCGTCTCGAAGAAGACGGACACCCTCCATGGCCGAGCGGCTTCTCTCTCTTGAGTCGTAGGTGGTGGCCGTATCTCTGCAACTCTCCGAGATCTAGTCGAAGGTGGCATCGATGCTTCGTAAGAGAACTGGGTATCCAGATCAGTGAAGCTACCAGCACCTGTGGACGGCGCTCGGCGAAACAAAGAGCCACCTGGGGCCGTAAAACCAGCGTGCTGATTACCGTCCTCAGAGTCATAGTCTTCGGAAGTGTCGTTAGCCTCGGGCCGCAGATAATAGGGCGTTGTGATCTTCCGTGTTGACTTAACGCTAGTAGTAGCGACGGATGACCTAGAAGTGACAGGTCTGGTGGTAGCTGGTCGAGAGATGGCAGGTCCCTTAGTAGTGTTTGCGGGAGGTGCAGGTAAGGGATCAGGGATAATGGCATCGCCAATATCACGATTCACTGCAGCACCTCTATCTGCAAGAAAGCGAGCAGCAAACCCGCCAGCGTTGCCAGAGCGATCCTCGAGTTGCGTCGACAGCTCGACCTTACCAACCGCACCGTATGCGTGCGATAGTCCAGTGGGTACAGCGGGAAGAGCTTTAGGTGTTTTTGGACGAGGCTTGCGGCTTCCTGCGACCGAGGGCGCAGCTGGTGTTGCGCTCATTCGAGTGGACCCACGCGTCCGGCGAGCTGGAGTTTCAGACATTCTGCGTGTGATGGGAAGTAATAAACTCAGATGCAAGCAATCCTGATAGTGCTTGGATCAGTGGTTGGTCGTTCAAGATTTGTATCGAGATGGTATGTAGACAAAACTTGCAGCATTCACTTCCGAGACATGCGTCAAATGCAGATGTTGTATCGAGTAGTGATCACTTACAGAGTGAATCAAATGACCAAGAATCTGGTGGTGAGGGTGATTTCAACGCGTGAATGATTATGGCATTGACGCGATTCGAGATTTTGGTGCCGGTAAGCCAGCAGATAATCGACTGCTAGGTGATGCCCGAAAGAAGAACAACTACAACAATAAAACAAGACATCAAGGCAATAATTCAAGTCCTGTTCTGCATGCTATAGAGTGAAGGCGCTGTTTGCAGACAGCATTCCTAGCTGAGGTCTGCAAAACAACGCGTTCGGACGAGTTGATCCAAGCGTCGGCATAACTCTGGCGGCTTGCACTAATCACTGGGCATGCCTTGTGCTTGAGAGCACAAGCACAAGTCTCGGCGGGCTCAGGCGGATTCCAATGGCGGGATTACTTTGGACTCCAACGAACCACGGAAAAAGGGGGACAATTGAGGAAAGGAGGCACCAAGTTCCATGACAGCTTATTGATTTTGCACCGTAGATGCAGCAGCGACAACGGTCTCTCAACTGAAGCAGTTGCGATGAGCATGAGCTGGCAGCCACAAGCGATGTATGCACATTGCACATGAAGGATTCGCAAGCAAGCTGCATGGATCCGCGGCGGGACGACAGACGCCCAAACACACTAATCTCCAGGACACACCATGACAGCTTTGAGAGCGGTTGGCTCTGGTGATCAAGCACAGCAGCGAAGCAGCAGACATGGACGGGTAAAAGGGAAATCTACACCAGAATACGAGCCCTAAAGCAAAGGGTGAGATGTTCCGGGTGTGGATCGCGGATAATAAAGAGTCGAAGCAAGAGAGCACCGAGAGGAAGCTGTTGAGATTTGGCAGCGAAATCTGGGAGCGCCATGTCATCAGCTTTCCCCATCAAGGGGCAAGGACGCTCCCACACTGTGCCAGGGTACAACAGGGCAGTTACAGCGTGCGATCCCCCGATGCTGTCGTCGCGTCGGCTGAAGTAACAGTTGATCATCAAAAACATCCCTTTCTCCCAACACCCGTCCGGAACTTTTCTGTTTCAAACACCTGCTGCTCTTGTCTCGCCCATCGCCTTGCTCTCCACAACAATGCCAGTTGGATCAGTTCTCGTCACCGGGTAAGTGACGCATTGCGCCGCACTGCCCCGCCATGCGCTGATTGATGCGACAGTGGAACCGGATACATCGGCGGCTTCACAGCCCTCGCCCTGCTCGAGGCCGACTACAAGGTCGTCATTGTCGACAACTTGTATAACTCGTCCGAGGAGGTCCTCAACCGTATTGAGACCATCTCCGGCAAGCGTCCCATCTTCTACAATGCCGACATCACCGACGAGAAGGCCCTCGAGAAGGTCTTCGCCGACCATCCCGACATCGACAATGTTATCCACTTTGCTGCTTTGAAGGCTGTTGGCGAGTCTGGCGAGATCCCCCTCGAGTACTGGCGCGTCAACGTCGGCGGCTCCATTGCCCTGCTGCAAGCCATGACCCGTCACAATGTCACCAACATCGTCTTCTCATCGTCCGCTACAGTCTACGGCGATGCTACACGCTTCGAAGGCATGATTCCCATTCCCGAGACCTGCCCTCTGGGCCCCACAAACCCCTACGGAGATACCAAGTATGCCATCGAGAAGCTCATCGGCACTCACGTCGAGGCTCAGCGCAACAATGCACAGAAGAAGGGCGAGTCGGGTGCCAAGTGGAACGGCGCTTTACTGCGCTACTTCAACCCTGCGGGCGCTCACCCTAGCGGCATCATGGGAGAGGACCCCCAAGGTATCCCCTTCAACCTGTTGCCGCTGTTGGCTCAGGTCGCCGTTGGAAAGCGCGAGGAGTTGCTCGTGTTTGGTGATGGTAAGCAGACTCTGTGCGCGCACCTGTGATTCTGCAGAACTGACTGGTGTATAGACTACGACTCAAAAGACGGCACCGCCATCCGCGACTACATCCATGTCATCGATCTCGCACAAGGCCATCTCAAGGCACTCAACTACCTGCGTGAGCACCAGCCCGGTGTGCGCGCATGGAACCTCGGAACGGGCAGAGGGTCAACCGTCTTCGACATGGTCAAGGCTTTCTCACACGCTGTTGGACGCGATCTCCCATACAAGGTTGTGGATCGCAGACAGGGCGACGTTTTGAACCTGACAGCCATGCCAAGCAGAGCCAACGAGGAACTCAAGTGGGAGACCAAGCTCTCACTCGAAGATGCATGCCGCGACCTGTGGAGATGGACCGAGAACAACCCTCAGGGCTACAGGCAATCGGCGCCGAAAGAATTCGTGGATGCAGCCATCGCTGCGCGCAAGTAGGCGGAATGAGCTGAGGACGACGGTAATGCTTGGAGACGATTCATTGTTTATTCTCGCGCGCATAGAATTCATGTTACGGACGCTTTCTCAAAAAAGGTTGCTTCGACCTGGTGCAGGCCAACAGGAACGACGCTGGCTCACACGCATTATACCCAGAAGAGAGAGAGAGAGAGAATGCAGATTACACAAACTACCTAATATTATCATCCGCTTCCGGAAGTTTAAGTGGTGGACACGTCCGCTTTCGAAAGTGGTTCACGAGATGATCGCGAAAGTGACGTCAATGTACGCATGACGCGCCGTTGTTCGGTCGATGGCTTGAATTGTGTCGACCGTCAACCAACACACAAGATCTTGATTCTGATTTATTCACAATTTCATCTACATCTGCGCGCTTTACATCCACACAGTAGCAGCAATATCACATCCGTAATCGCAAACCAAATCACAACCATCATGGCGCCCAAAAGACGCACCTCGACACCTTCGGCAGCGCAGCGCAATCAGCAAGCAACCATCTCATTTGGAAAGCAGGGTCTCAATCGCGTCACGAAAACCACTCTTGCTCAGCGCGACTCCAAAGCCACCAAGAAGGACAAGGCTCTGCTTGATGCCGTGTCGAGCCATGTCATTGACGAACCCACAACCGCCGATGCAGCCATCCAAGAACAAGCCGTCGCCGAACTTGTTGACACCAAGCCTAGCTTCAGCGACAAGACTGATGACTACGAGAAGCGCGCCATCAAGGTTACCAATGCTCAGATCAAAAAGTACTGGCAAGCCAAAGAGGCCGAGAGAAAGTCACCACGTGTGCACCAGCAAGGACTCGATGTCTTTGAAAAGATCTTGAGGGAGTTTGACATGAGTGGACAGTACGGTGTAAGTTACGAACATGTTTCTCTACCTTGGCCAGCTTACTGATCATGTTGTAGCCATGCATTGGCATCGCCAGAGTCAAGCGTTGGAGAAGAGCCAACACGCTGGGCCTCAACCCTCCTATCGAAGTGCTGGCTGTGTTGCTCAAGGCAAGCGACCAGGACAAGGGCAATCTGCAGCGCGCCCACGTCGACGAGTTGATGAGCTCCAGGTTCATCGAGACATAGAAAGACACTACGAATCAACGATTACGACTGGGAAGGGAATTGGCTTGGGCTGGGGACATGCATGGCTTGGAGTTTCGGGAGCGGGAGACATTGCTGTTTCAAATAGCTGGACTGCGGATATACCAAGGCTGGGAGGTTCATGACGTGCAATGACAAGGACATTGCTTGATATAGTAATAATACAATTGACATACAGTCAAAACCTGACAAGAATGAGTTGAGTCGTTGTGATGAACCGAAAGCCAAAATCGTGGAGACGACTCGAAGCTCGAATTCGCGGCGCCTTTGACCATCAACACACACCATCATCAACATGGCCGCTCCCAGCAACGCAGAGGCACTGATACCTCAGTTCAAGTTCGAAAAACTTCTCAACCAAGGTATCGATTCTCGAGCATGAAACAGGACCAAGACGAATTGTAACGCGACACCAACGCAAGCTAGACCAAGCCGGCCGCCGCATCGTCCTACAAGGCACAATCGCAGACCAACCAGCCCTCCTCCTCGCCGAGCGCGCCGCCTTTGACGCAGACGAATCACACCTGTCCAACTTCAGTAGCTCGCTGTCACATATCCAGAACCTCGGCGACAATGACATCTATCGCTGGTACATGGCCCACAGCGGCTCTGCCCAGGGACAACCTCCAGACCTGAAGATCAACCTCATCTACCCATGCACCGACCAACACCTCAAGAAATATGCCGCACAAGCTGTTCGCCATGTCACCGAGACTGCCGACATCTATCGCCATCACGTTCGTCCCTACATGCAGGCAAAACGCGATCAAGGCCGACTGAACTGGGTTTTCAACATTCTTGATGGACGCACCGAGCAACAAGACGTTCTGTTCCGCTCGCCGCACGATACAACTCCCGATGATGAAAGATATCTGTTGCTGCCAGACTTGAACTGGGACCGCAAGACGTTGGGAAGCCTACACTTGCTCGCTCTGGTCGAGCGCAGAGATATCTGGAGTCTGCGCGATCTCAAGAAGAAGCATGTTGCTTGGCTCAGATCCATCGTTTCGGATATTGCTGCAAACGTCTCTCGTCTGTATGGCATAGACGAGGATATGCTTAAATGCTATGTCCATTGTATGTTCACCCGTATACTTGTGTGCTGCTTGTTCTGACATTTGGACTTTTGCAGATCAACCAACCTACTACCACTTCCACATACACATTGTCCATGTGTCGCTCGAAGCAGGTGCTACACAGGTCGTGGGTAAAGCGCTATCACTCGACAACATCGTCTCCCAGCTCGCTACCATGGCCGGAGACGATGAAGCCGGCATGGATAAGGTCGATCTTTCCTTCACTCTGGGCGAGGCTAGCGAGCTGTGGACACAAGTATTCCTGCCTCTCAAAGAAAAGCGTTTACAATAGGTAGACTTTCCAATTGATACATCCGATGCTAAACTTTGATTTTGAAAACTACGCTTTGTTCTAAAGGAGAGAAAAGAAGAGAAATAAAATACGCCGTCGCTGTGCAAGAGAGTCAAAAAGAAGATATGGTGTTGTTGTTGTTGTGGTCAAAGAAAGCCGGCTTCTCAGACCCTTCGTCCGCCTCGTCCCATCACTCCTTAGTAGGACTGGGTGTCGGGAGTTCGAAGTTGGAAATTTCACGAGTCTGACTGACGCATTCGCTCAGCCTTCGCTCAAACCACTCGTTCGCTGGGTTGACAGATGAATTGCGTGTGGACAAGCGACTCTGACGATCTGCTCTCTCCAGCGCCAGTCTTTCTGCCGCTTGATCTGCCGCCCTAGTTGCCCGATCCGAAGTGCCTGAAAATGTCTTTTTGTGCATGTGAACCATGGGCTTATTGCTGCCAGGGATTGAAGCAAGTCTGTGTTGCGCACTAGGACGTCTTGCCCAATTCGAGTCTTGCGCCAGTCCCCCGACGGCTTCTTCTTCATCTCTCTCGAGTGATGGCAAACGTTTCGGTGCGGGCGTGGCCCATCTTCTTTTACGGCCTTTAAAGGTCCAGAATTTGAAGCTGCCGAGGAAGGTGCCGTCAGATCCTGGTACGTGTTGCCATGGCTTCTCTCTCCATCCGAACACGATGCAATCCACGGTGCCAGCGATCGTCAAAGAGAATGTCGAGAGCAATGCCAGGGTTGGAATGGGATGTGCGGCGTATTTGTCGCTGTAGTTGAAAGAATGATAGACAAAGGGAATGGTCCAGACCATGAGGTAGGTAACAGGGTAGATGAAGAGAAGGCGCAGTTGCCTCTGAATCGCTCGTCGTCGTTTCTTCATAGGTGTGTCGGCTGAGACTATGTCTTGTTTATCGCCGCTCATCACTTGTTGTCCCTCGTCGATTGGTTCGAGGCTGACTGGAGATGTGTTGACGGTGGCGGTCATGTCGGCTGAAGTTCTCCAGGATGTAATAGAGGCGACGGATTGTCTTTGCTGCTTTGCTTCAGGTGGCACTTGCAGGAGATCGTATTGGGCGTTGCCGTCATGGGCATTGGCGACGTGACTGCTTCGTCTCGAGTGGCTTGCAGAGTGCAATTTGAGACCCTCGGCTGAAGAGTTTAGAGATGTTGGCCAGGTGGAATGACTACCCTGGCTAGAGCTACTCGTGGGTGCCTGGCCGGCGGAAGCGTTGCTATCCATGAGACCGGAAAGATCTTGCAACTCGCCAGCGCCAGTACTTCTCTTCTTTGGCACCTGTAATGTTTGTGTGCCCTCTCCGGGCATCGTACCAAGGCTCTCTCCGTAACCATGTGTCTCGGTACTCGTGTCTTGGTTGTCCTCGCGAGCAAATATTTTGAAGCCTTGCCCGACGTGGAGATAGATGCGGACGGCCACGAACATGATGTAGACCCAGATGAGATACCGGGGAATCCATTGTAGTGCAAGCCTGTACCAGTAAGGGCGAATCGGCAAGGTGCAGAAGGGTCCTTGTGCGATATAACCTTGACGACCTTTGACGAAGGCAAGAACACCGCACAGAAAAGGGAATGTGAACCATCCTGCCATAACGGTATGTCTGAAGCGATACAGACCATCGTGGCCAAATATCTTACTACCAGTGCTGAAAATCTGGAGATACATGTGTAATGACATGATGAAGATTGCATAGTCTGATAAGAGGTATCAGTACAGATCCACCCGGAAGCAAGATGAACTAGAACTTACCACATGCCATGGTTGATGCCTGCAACAAGAAGCCAAAACCTTGACAGAATGATCCGTTTGTGTCAATGGCACCACGACGTAGAGACACAGCCGAGAAACTTATATACCATAATGATTTGAAGAAGTCGGCCAGAACGAGGTATAAAATTAGACTGGGCGTCGATTAGCGATGCAAGATTCATGTCTCGAAGAGCCCATGACCTACTTTCTTCTGAAATTTCTCCTCATCATGAAGAACCAGTATATAGTAATCACTGTACCAATCACACTGAAACTAGAGGAGATGGTAGCAACGATCCGAATTGCCCGACTCCATTCTGGCGATATAATCGTAGAGGGGTCCAAAAGGTGGCCGCCGAGACCCATGGTGTATGCACGTCGCTCCGGACTGATGAACAGCGGTCCGCCGCGCGGGGCATGGGAAAAGTGCTGTATAAAAGATGGAGCGAGGTCAGAGAGAATGCGCTCGCTCGAGAGTGATTGTCTGAGTTGACTGAAGTCATCTCCAGTGGCCGTTGCCAAGTCCATTTTCTGTTTCCTAGATGGTTCTGCCGATCAAGACTGTTTGGACCAAACCGTGAGTTGCTATCGTCGAATTCGCTACAGTCTCAACGGCACCCAACGTTCAATAATAAAATGACCCAAAAAGTACATCTAGACGATCCGGTTCCTGTTCTAGATACGCTTAATGACGGATCTACCCTGACTCGCATCAACATGCGAATGTAAGAAGACGTTGATGAGACGGGCGACAAGGAAGAAATGAGAGACGAACTAAGCAATCTTGTGATTTTTGCTAGGGAAACGGGCCGGGTCGCATCTTGTATCCATCAACATGAAGAATTTTTCTACTGTCCAAGACCCCGGTTGCAGACTGTGCAACAAGACAAAGCCAGAAGGGGGCCAGGGAGAGCGAAGGAGAAAGAGGATTTGCTGAAAGCAACCTTATAGGGAGCTAAAGCATCGTCTCATAGCATACTTCAGGCTGTTCTAGACGGAGTTTCGGCATCTGTTCTGCTGTTCCGTCTGTCCGCGTTCCGCTGCATGCCTGGCGCGGTACAGAGGAATGTGTTCTTGTCATTGTTGGATCAGGGCTCGAACCGTTTGTGCCGGTCGCAACACTAGCCTACATACCTCAAGGACGGGAAGCAGGGGGCTAGATCCACAGACACGTGGTGGCCGTTATGGTAAAAGTCAAGATTATGAGGCTTGCCTGCTCTTGTATCCGGAATTCCCGATGGTGCTTCAGTCCAGCGACTGGGAGAGGGCAACAAGACTGAAGCGCAAGTCACCACCTCCAGCTTCGGACTCTCGCTGGAGGAAGCTACGAACGCCCATGTCGAGAGCCTTGTCGCACAGCACGTCTTCGTCAGCAGACAAGACACCTCTGTCCAAGGGACCCTTGCGACGACCATCCATCTCCCAGAGGTGGTTGTTGGCCGACTTGACAAAGCAAACGTAGTGCAAATCAATGTCGTCATCTGCTGCGGGAGCAGATGTGTCACCACCGGAGGCGGCAGCTTGATGAGCATTTTCAAGAGCCTGCGACTCGTACAACAGATCGGCGCGTTGGGCGGGCTTCAGGTTGATGGCGTCATGAAGGAGATTCGCTAGAGGCGAGTCGGGAGTGACAAAGTCGCGGGCGGGGCCATTGCTCACAGCGTGCAGGACGCCGATGAGACCGCAAGCGTTGCTGATGGTCTGCTTGTACCATACGACGGGTTCGTCGGGCCCGCAGCCTTCGTACTCTGGCTTGTTCTCGTCTTCGCTGAGGCGGAAAGACTCGTACGTATTGTTGATGGGGAAGACCATGAGGAGAGCACATGCCGGGCGGGGCACAAAGGCAAGCAGTTCGGGCTCGTCGATACTGAAGACGTCGTGAAAGGCGAGCTGTGATGAGAGACCGAGGTTGTGGAGCAGCGAGCTCATGACCTCTGGGTTGTTCTCTGCTCAGCGTCAGCTCCCAAGCCTCTGCATACTCGACCGTCTCCCTGACCTAGCGGGACGAATGACTTTGTTGCGGCAGGAGCGTCCGTCTTCGCCTGCTGAGTGAGCGCCATGTTTTGCTTTGCTTGTTTGCCCTGCTGATCAGAGTGCGCGTGTTGAGAGTGAAGAAGACTGAGACGCTTCGATAGCTAACAACATTACATCACATGATTCCGTTGTCGCCATCAGGCTTCCTGGCACCTGCAGCTGCTGTACGCGCCGGTCCGTCTGTCTCCCGTCTGTGCACCTCACTCGTCCCTTTCATCTAGGCTCTCGCTGTATCCATATCGTATTGCTATTCAGCGCCAGCGCTTCTGTCTACCTACCTAATCTTTGCAAACTCTACAAGAATCTGAGCCCCGTCATGTAATATCGACATAGTGCCCCAACAAACGCCTCATGATGCTACGCTAACCATGCCGAAATATCTTCTTTACTATCCTCTCTTGCTTGAAAAGAAATGACGCTTCTTCTTTTCAGGATCCTTTTGTAGCTTCGATGCACTCTGCTCCGGTGCTGCTGGTGCCGCGCCGTTGGACTGCTTCGAACCAAGATTCATGTTGCCCATGGCCTGCGTGGGCGCTTGAGCTGGAGCGACAGGTTTTGGCGGCGCCTGTACTGGTCGTGGTGCCGGTGCCGGTTCATCTCGCTCAAACAAATGAGCCGGCGCCTGCTTGGGTGGCTGCTCGGCCGGTATGCCTAGTTTGCGTTTGTCTGTGCCCAGATCTCCTACCTGACGCAAAAAGAAGGCTGGTGTAAGCATATGGCTAGTCAACAAAAACACCTCCTTGTTGCTTTGCCGCATCATATCGTAACACACCCGACTTTCCGAATATGTCGCGCCTCCGGCCATGAAAACCATCACCCTTTGCCGAGGCTCTGTGGTCGATGATTTTGCCTTGGCCCACGTCGGTTTGGCTGAGCGCAACGAAGCAGGTGCAGCGCCAACATCGTTGTCGCCCATATCGATCGGTGGCTTGATGTATGGAAATACAGTAGCATCAACAGTGTTGGTCGTGTGATTATCCAGAAGCCGTTGGAGGCCTGTCTCAAAGCGACTCAGAGCATACTCTTCTTGTACCAGGGTCGGCGGCGGCTTCTGGGGGAAGAGAGGAATCGGCGGTGGACGTGAGTCTTTGAGATTTCTCGACGTACGGACTCCAAGAAGCTCAAGGTTGTGCAACGTTTCGGCGTGTTGAGGGGGGAGCTGAGCATGAAGCAAGAGCTTGACAAGATCTGTGGGAAGTAATCCATCTTTGTAGATGAGGTAAAGTGCGATCAACCGGAGTCTGTCAGGCATCACGATCGCGTCGTCGTCCAAAGTGCGTACAACCTGATCTGTCACGTGCTTGGGTTTTCTGTAGTCTTCGTCAAGGCCGGTAGCCAGAATCTGTTGATCGAGTCAGAGAAGATTCATTTGTCGGGGTCGTCGTACGTACCTGCTCGACCGAGGCCATGTCCGGAAGCTTGTGACGCTGGAATAAATCCATACACTCCTGAGCCATACCAAGATGCAGAGAATACGCTCCTTTCATTTCTTCAAACTGTGGAAGGCCAGCCAGCATGTCCTTGATAGTATTAAGACCATTCATGCCGTTTGGATCGCTTTCTTTTGTGAAATGAGGATTCTCGTCGATGAATTTTTGAAAGTCGCCCATGAGCTTCTCGATAGTGTCTTTCATATGGAGATGGCGGTTCTCAACCCAAATGCGATCCTTTTCGGAGATTTCGAAATCCTTTTCCTCCTGCTTAGGAGTTCCTTGGTTGACAATCGTCTTGTATGTGATCTTGTCTCCTTCACGGATTGGTAGCAGATCATGAGCCATGGCTTGGTAAGTGAACTCATGGAGCAAAGGCGCAAAGACGTCCATGGATCTATCGGTGATGTACAAAGTTGCGCGGGGACGATTACTTGGCGGAGGAAAGTCTTTGTGGAAATTGGCGTACAGATTGAGCTCCTCCTGAACAAAGCGAGCGAGGTGAGAGCAGAGCACACTGGCCTCATGAGTAGGAGTGCGCGGGCGGTAATACCTGATGTCCGGGAACTCGCCTAGAGCCACACAGACGCCGACTATCTTCTGGGCTAAGTCTTCCATATGCTGGCGAATGAGGTTGTTGCAGGCAGGGTGGAAGAGTATAGGGAAACTCCATGGGTCTCGGAAAGTGACGAGATGTGATTCGCGAGGGAAGAAGTCGATGTTGAGAACACGGAAGATGGTGATTTGTTCACGGGCAACCGAAGACTTGTCGAGACGCTCTTTCATCTGAGGGGGTAGCAACGAGGTCCAAATCAGGTTGGTCTTCCTGTAGCGTCGGCGGTCGAGGTCGGCCATGACACAGTCGACGATATGAGTTTGAGGGGTGATCAGGTAGATGGCGTCGACATCAGGGTTCTTCGGCCGACGGTCCTCGATCTTCTCGATGTCTAGGGAGAGTGTTTGTCAGGACACGTTCCATAGACTCGGTGTGGGAGGAGCATGTTAGGGGAAGGCATACTGGTAATGCTCTCGTTTAGAATGTCGTCGGGGTGCAGGACATTGTCGAGCAGCTTCTTGCTGGAGTCATCGAGGACCAGGACTTTCCACTGCAAAGTAGAGATTAGTCGGATAGGCAGATTGGGTTGCCAAGGTTGTGAGAGCGTACTTGGCCCTGGGTGGTAGAACGTATCACATTTAGGATGACTATGGTAGAGAGTCAGGGCGGGGACAGCAATTCAACATGGCCGACTCGAACTTACTGTCGCGCTGGGCGTCTATGATGGAGACACCCATGCTGGGAAGAGTTGATGTCTCCGGAGGGTGTCCCAAAGAGTATATATGCTCAGGGAGCAGTCGAGTGTAAACAAATGGTCTTGCTCATGCGGGAGACTCGGTCTCAAGCGGAGATTCGAGTGGTTCGACACGCCAAGCTGAGCGTCATGCCGGGTGGTACTCCAGGGTCGTGCTTGCCGATGAAGGTATCTTTTTTCCGCCATCCAACTCTTGCATTCGCACCTGCCCCAAATCCACCGTCCCTTTTGTCGCATACCAAGTGCCAGTGCGAGGTGATGCTTGCATTGACTCGCCAATCAGGCAGACCGCTTTTCTGTTCCTCGACCTCGGCCTCCTTGCGCCTTTGCCATCCGGTTCTTCGTCGCGCCTTCTCCTCCACCCGCCACGCTCCCAGGGAATACTCTTTCACTCGCCGCGCAAACAAAGACTTCTCCCCCGACAGGAAGGATACTGCCGCCCCCAACGGTAAGCGTCCTCTCATCCGCAAACATGGCGGCGACAACAAGAAACAAAGGTTTGGGGACGTCTTGAAAGACCAGCTCGCTACCCTCAAGCTTGAGTTGCACTCGACCCCGATAGGTCAAAAACTCGACGCCGAAGGCAGCTTCAGGGACACTTGGTCGGCCTTTGCTGAGGCAGTCACCTCTCGCAACGACCCCACCTCTATCAATCCCGCCGTCGTCGCCAGAAAAAATCAACACCAAGCCCTGCGTGATTCCTGGTTCGAAAGAGGCCTTAATGGCCTGCACGATCGCATCAAATATGCCTTTTACAACCACGTCACTTCCGCTCGCTTCACTGCCTCCGACATTCGCAACCAAAAGGCTCTTGCCGATCTCCGTTATCCCACAGAATGGTACCCCGCCACTCGCACCATGCCCCGAACCATCCACCTCCATGTTGGCCCCACAAACTCTGGCAAGACATATCATGCACTACAACGTCTAGAACAGGCCGAAACTGGTGTATATGCCGGCCCTCTACGTCTGCTTGCTCATGAAGTCTACACAAGACTCAACGCAAAGGGCAAGCAGTGCATGTTGATCACCGGTGAAGAAAAGCGTGCCCCCGATGATGATTCCCTGACTGCCAGAATAACCAGCTGTACTGTCGAGATGATGCCTCTCAACAAGGATGTCGATGTTGCCGTCATAGACGAGATTCAGATGATAGGTAACGCCGATCGCGGCTGGGCTTGGACTCAGGCTGTACTGGGTGTCAAGGCTCGCGAAGTTCACCTGTGCGGTGAGACCCGAACCGTTCCCTTGATACGTGAACTGTGCGCCTCGCTTGGTGAGAAGCTGATCGTCCACGAATACGAGCGTCTGAGTCCTCTGCAGATGGCAGACAAAAGTTTGCAGGGCAACCTTAAGAAGTTGCGAAAGGGCGATTGTATAGTGAGTTTCAGCGTAATGGGCATTCACGCGCTTCGAAAGCAGATTGAGCAGTCAACGGGAAGAAAGGTAGCCACTGTGTACGGCAGCTTGCCGCCCGAGACCAGAGCTCAACAAGCACGTCTCTTCAACGACCCCGACAACGATTACGACTTCCTTGTCGCTAGTGATGCCATCGGTATGGGTCTCAATCTGAGCATCAAGCGAGTCATTTTCGAGGCATCGGCCAAATTCGATGGATTCCGTCAAAGAACTTTGGTCACCCCGGACATCAAACAGATCGCTGGGCGAGCTGGCCGTTACAAGAGTGCTTACCAGGCAAACAAAGCTTCTGAGGATGCTGCCGCCCAAGCTCTTGCAGAAGCAAAGGCAGACTCGGAACCTGGAAAGGAGACCATCACGAAAGTATCTGTCGACGCTGCAGCATCCGTTGAAGTGTCTTCACGGGACATGTCAGTATCTGACGGCGACTCTTTGCCGCAAACTCCTACCACCAAGGAAGAACCTGCGAAATCTGAGGACTCGACGTTAGGCCTTGTGACAACGTTGGAAGACTTTGATTTCCCTGTCATCGCCAAAGCGATGAAGGAGGATCCTGAGCCGATTCGTTCTGCAGGTATTCTTCCTCCTGCACCTATTGTCGAACGCTTCGCTTCATATTTCCCTCCTGATACACCATTTTCGTACATCCTCATGCGACTACACGAGCTCTCTCAGATGCACTCAAGGTTTCATCTCTGTGGCCTGAGAGACCAACTCTGGATTGCTGATTTGATCGAACCAATTCAAGGATTGACAGTCACAGATCGAAACATTCTGTGCGCTTGTCCAGCATCCAAGTCTGACAAAGATCTAGTCAGCAAACTTATCCCGGCTTTGGCACGATGTATAGAACAGCAAGGTGGCGGTGCTCTTTACGAACTCGAAGAGATGCCTCTTGAGGTTCTAGAGCTGGAAATGACTCCGAGTCGAGATTATCTCCGCCAACTTGAACAACTGCACAAGGCTGTTGTTTCATATCTGTGGCTGAGTTACAGATTCGCAGGAATCTTCTCCACGCGCCCCTTGGCTTTCCATGTCAAGGCACTCGTGGAAGAAAAGATTGAACATGTTCTCCATCAATTCTCTTTCACCGAGAGCCAGAGAAGGAAGATCAAGGTAGCACGTGAGAAATCGTTGATGGCAGAGTCTCGAAGAGAGTCGATGCTGACTGACGAGGAACACGGCGACGAAGCAGTCACAGAGCTTGAGCAACAGACTAGTGTCACTGCAGGAGGCGACCGGTTTTCAGGAGAGACTGACATTTCAATCATGGACGCTGCCGAATGGACTGCGAATGAAGATGCTTCGACGGACCAGGTACAGAGTGCGGACTTGGGCGTGGCGGAGGACTTGGGTTCTCGCACAGCAAATGACACCGAAGCGCAAACAAGACCAAGCCCAGCAGAGCATGTGGAGGATGTCCAGGACCCGAATGTTGAATCGAGTATTTCGGAGGTGGACGAGGTCAACCTGGTGCACGAGCAGGCAATGACCAGCTCGGAAGTTGAAAGACAACAAAAGCGCGAAGAATAATGTAAAAATAGATACGGCGCCATCAGTCGGACATGTAGACTCTATGTACTATAGTAATGAATAACGTTCCACGCATGATGAATGTTCAGAATAGAGTAGGTATGAATCATCGGCCAAGTCAAGCGCAGGTGACGCTGATTGCTGAGCCGCGGCGTTTGAGCGACGCGATACTGACCATGTAGCGAAGGTCCGACAGCAAGCACGACCCAGTTCCTGCCGCCAACCACCCGAAGACGTCTGAGAATGAATGTTTGATCTGATATCCTTGACCTGGTGCCTGCAGAACGCGAGATCCCGCTACGCTACGCGCTCCAGTCACGCTGCAAGTCTTGTCGACGTGATGTTGTCGTCTTTTGTTGTTCTGGCACTGGGAAGCATTTGCCTCGCTACAGGACAGAAGGCGCATGCAAAGGACCCTCAGAAGCCCCTCAAGAGTGCTCACGAGAGAGCAAGGATACTCGCAGCATGCCCGGCATATGAGCACTATGCAAGATTCCCACAGTACGTTCTTCCATGACCTGCTCCACACTGTTACTCACACTCTAGCAGTCCACCTTTCTCCGATAGCCCCATGTCGCTTCCCTTCCAGCGTCCAGCTGCCCTCTGTCGAACGTTCGAATCAGACTTGGTCGAACACATCATTGATGACATGAACGAGATGATAATAGACAAGGATCTGGCTAGGATATTCGAGAACGCCTTCCCCAACACATTGGATACCACCGTCCGGTGGCACGTCGACGGCACCGACAAGTCAACCTACAAGAGCAGTGATGGTGCCTGGGAAGGGCCTCAGAGTTTCATCGTTACTGGAGACATCAATGCAGAGTGGCTGCGAGATTCGACAAACCAACTGGCCCAGTATCAAAAGCTGGCCAAGAAAGACAAGGCCATAGAGATGCTGATACTGGGCGCAATCAACACTCAAGCCGAGTATGTCATTGAATCTCCATACTGCAACGCTTTTCAACCGCCTCCACCGAGTCGCCTGGCCCCATCGAATAATGGCCAGGAAGATGTCGTCCATCCGGCATATGAGCCTTCCAATGTCTTTGAATGCAAATATGAGCTGGATTCGGTTGCGCATTTCCTGTCTTT
The DNA here is from genome assembly GCF_000721765.1 of Aureobasidium namibiae CBS 147.97. Lineage (NCBI taxonomy): Eukaryota > Fungi > Ascomycota > Dothideomycetes > Dothideales > Saccotheciaceae > Aureobasidium > Aureobasidium namibiae. Next base: position 634,135 of record NW_013581197.1, on the reverse strand, counting down.
GTCCAACCAGTTCTACAATCACACAGGATCCACTGATTTCTTGACCTCGAGATGGTATGCTGCTTTGGAAACTTTGCTTGGACTGCTCGACGAGCAGGCGAAGCCTACATTTGACCCCCAGACTGGTGCTTTTCAGCATAACGAATACACCTTCCGACGGCGTACAGACGCAGGCACCGAGACCCTCAGCTTGTCTGGCAACGGTAATCCTTTGAACAACGGGACTGGCCTCATCAGAAGTGCATTCCGGCCAAGCGACGATGCTACTATCCTCGGATTCTTCATACCAGCTAACGCAATGATGGCTGTCGAGCTGAAGCGAGCATCGGCCATGCTGTCTAAGGCTGGCAAAGTCAAACTTGCCGCTGATTTGAGAACGCGCGGTGCACTGATTGAGGAAGGTGTCTGGGAGCATGGTGTCGTATCGCACAAGAAGTACGGCTCGGTGTTTGCATTTGAAGTCGATGGCTATGGTTCTTCCATCATAATGGACGATGCCAATTTGCCCTCATTGCTTGCCCTTCCACTACTAGGCTTTGTGTCAAGAGACGATAAGACGTACCAGAACACCCGCCGAATGATACTAGAGAAGAACGGAAATCCGTACTACCTCTCTGGTAGGGCGTTCAAGGGAATTGGTGGTCCTCATATAGGACTTCAGAATGCTTGGCCCATGAGTCTGTTAGTACAAGCAATGACTTCGGACGATGACGAGGAGATCCAAGACGCTCTTGCTGCCGTCAAACGTGTCAGTCACCTAGGCCTGATACACGAAAGTGTACACGTTGAGCGCGGGAGAGATTATACTCGTGAGTGCTCTGATCACCAATTACCTACAAAACTTACTGACCGCATCTTTAGGCAGCTGGTTTGCATGGGCAAACTCGGTCTTTGCGCAAACCATTCTTGACGTGGCTGAAAGAAAGCCGCACATTCTGTTTGGTTCGAATGGGAAACCCTATATCGTCGATTAGATAAACATTATGATTCATGCAACGATCGAAATGTTCAATAGCAATTTTCCGGTCTTGAGCGATTTTTGTGCTATAACGTTAAAGGCTAGCTAGGGGCTGAAGCCCGCGCCCGCACCCCCGAGATGTATGAGTACGTGGGTCAAGAACACCCTGCGGAAACACAAGTATTCATCTTGAGAAAGGATACAACTCTACTGACATGACAAGTCATAGTTGCGAATGATTACTCATCTACGCATACGACAATATAGGATCACGAACAGAACACTCGCTGCCGCACATAATGATAACAAAGGGGTCAGACCTTGGAGAATACCATGATCAGCAAGAAAGTCAGGCAGAGCATCCACAGGATATACCATTGAGCGACCTAAACCACCAATATCCCTCGCAATCTTCATGTCAGCCCGACGATCGCAACGATAATGACGACGAGGACGACCGCTCCAGTGTAGAGTCATTCGAGCTGTATACGCCAGACGAAGAAAAGTCTCTCCTCAGGAAACTGGATACCCGCCTAGTATTGTTTCTAGCATTCTTGTACATGCTCTCGTTCCTCGATAGGTCAAGTAATTCAACTCACCTTCCAAACATCAGGATCCAGAACTGACGGTGTAGACATCGGCAATGCCAGAGTGGCGGGCATGTCGAAAAGCTTAGAACTCAACCCGGAACAATTCCAATGGCTACTAACTGGATTCTACATCTCTTACATCTGTTTCGAATGGATGACACTACTGTAAGTTTATTCACTGCATGTTCGTCTCAAAGTGGTCGTACCATCCAAGACAAGGATCTCTCAAAGGAGACCAGGGTTGTTCCCTCAACCAAATCTTGATGTTCTCAAATGATTGACAGCATCAACGTACTGACGACGGGACTGCAGATATAAGATCTTTCCACCACACGCTTACATATCGTTATGTGTTTTAGCATGGGGATGTCTCGCATCTTTACAAAGTGTCACCACGGGATTTGGCTCTGTGCTGATCCTACGAATACTACTAGGAGTCTCTGAAGCGGCATTTGGTCCGGGAGTACCTTTCTATCTATCCTTCTTCTTCAAGAGAAACGAACTTGCCACTAGGACTGGCATCTTCATCTCTGCTGCACCTCTGGCCAGCAGCTTTGCAAGCACCTTGGCCTATGCTATTGTCAAATTCGGCAAGGACACTGCCATTGAAAGTTGGAGGCTTCTTTTTATCATAGAAGGCTTCCCAAGCATAGTTGTCGCTGCGTGGGCTTGGTGGGTGATTCCAGACTCACCTTCGACTGCACCGTGGCTGTCAGCTAGAGAGCGAAGAATAGCAACCCTGCGTTTGAGAAAGCAAACGAGCGTAACTCAAGCGCATACTCTGGGTACATCCAAGGCAAGAAGATTTGATTGGTCTGCCGTGCGCAATACTCTCTGCGATCCAAAGAGTTATATGACCGCCGGCTGCTTCTTCTCCCTCAACGTTGCCTTTTCCTCGATGCCAGTATTCGCACCGATCATCATACAGAAGTAAGCGTGCCAAATGTCACACTCGAATATCGGCTGACGGAATGATAGTATGGGTTACTCGGCCACAAAAGCTCAGGGTTTGGCCGCACCACCACACCTTTTCGGCTTTGTGGTTGTGCTTCTCACCTCAGTAGTTTCTGACCGACTACAGTCTCGTTCGATACCCATCATCGTCCATGCGAGCCTTGCGCTGTTGGGTTACATGTTGCTTGCACTTGCTCCAACATTGCATCTGTCATCCACGGCCCAATACCTGTGTATCTACCCTATAACCGCTGGTTTCTTCAGCGCCGTTACGACCGTTATTGTTTGGACAGTCAATAACCAGCAAAGTGAAGAAGGACGTGGCAGCAATGTTGCTCTGCTGAACGTTATAGGCCAACTAGGTCCTCTCGTGAGTCAAGTACCCCTGTCCAGACCTCGTAACCATAGCTTTGACGTTTGTATAGGTGGGCGTACGACTTTACCCTGACTCTGATAAGCCGAATTATACAAAAGGGCATGCTCTGTGCGCCGGCTTTATGGCGTTGGTGGTGTTCTTGGCTACAGTGCTGAGGCTTCTTCTTGCCAGGGCAAACAAGTCCTTGCGTGCAACTCGAAGTTTGTCGCAAGCCGACGATGCAGACAAACCACTAGTGGGGGACTACAATGTTGGTATGGATGAATTCGAGTACATGCTGTAGGTTTCGTCAGATGAAAGCAGATCGAATGACACTGTTGATCATGAACATCTTCTGCTTTATTACTGTACGTATGAGGTTTCAACTCCAATCATGTTGATGTACGGAGAACTGAGTTCTGAGGACGATGCTTAGGCGGTTGCGTAACTGTGGGAGCGAACAGGTCACGATCAAGACAGCTGCATCGCCGAGAGGCAAGATCAGACATAGTGTCTGCACTGCCAGACCGATACTATCAATGTTCCGAGACTTGCAGTGTGACTGTACCATAGCCCTGGGATTAGAAGCGTGCAAACAACCCAAAGAGGGAGTGGTGTTTTCTGCAACTGAGCATCGGATTCGACCTTTTGGCCTCGTCGCCATCTAGCAGCACTCTGCGTAAGCTCGAGTCCGAGACATGGCTTGCTCTTCACATGCTTGTGGACCGAGAGACCCACAACGTCCATCATCATGTCTCGACTGCATCTCCGAAGGCGGTGTGCACCTGTTGAATTTGTCTTGCGATACAGCTGGTTTCTGTATCGCAACGAACTCTCGGATTTGTATGCCTCTGCAAAGATGTCGTTGTAGGAAGAGTTGCCGACTACGGAGTACAAGCGCGCCGTTCTTGGATAGCCGTTTGTAACCATGATCCATCATGCATGACATCTGCACGCCTGTTAGCCCGGGCCCGAGCTATCAGCGGGGCCGCAGATTATCACCGAGGCAGTGAGAGCGGCTCCGATTTGGTGCATCAGAAGGCGTAGACACTAGCGGACGGCTTTCACCAACGAAGGCGTGACGGGTTCTTCGAGTCGAGCTTGCTTATTCTCCGATTGGAGTTACTACCCTGGAATGTCAATGGTGAGGCTGGGCGATGACCTAGCTTGCGAATGAGGTTAACATCGAGTTTTGCGTCATGACGTGGTGCCAGGGTATCTCGTGTTCTTCTCTTGTGCCCAGTATCTCTAGCCATCAATGCTCGATCCAAGTCGTCTAAGCCTTGAGATGGGAAGGCCGGGTCGGGTTGCTGAGTGTGACGTCGAAGTGGACAAGCCCTTCTCATGTTGAAGACAACCATGACACGCGATTTTCGACAATTAATCTATCTACGCGGCTATGTTTGGCAAGTGGCTTTTCCATTGGTATGTTGTCTGGCCATGTGGGTTCGCAACTTGAGAGCCCGCTGCAGAGGGTCCTTTAACAAGTTGCGAGAGATCGAGCGAGCCACTCCCAACAGGTATCATGAATCGAGGTTGTCAACGGATTTTATGCGCGTGTTTGTCTGCAAAAGATGTCGTAGGTGGATGGGACCGATGCCCGCCTGTAGGGTTGCGCGACTCGTTGTAAAGAATCACACTGACTCATAAATGGCGCACTCTATTATCCTTCTGGCGGTGCCCGGACTTATCCGCTGCTTAAGCGATTGTGCATGCTCCGCCGAGTACGAGAAGTGATCGAGTCTGCCCACACTCGAGTCTATTCCCGCTCAAGCCGTCACGAGAGGCAGTCGCAAGCGGTCTTGAACAGCCACCGAACACTGTGGGACGGAGAAACCCAACCTCCAGTCCTGGAAAAATCAGCGGATGTCCAGAAGGTGTGATGCCAAGTGTGTTCATGTCCTGGCGGTGAGGATCGTGGTTGCCCTACCTTGCCGCGATGCGCAGGAAGAAAACAAGCAAAACGATCTCTGGGGTCAAACAAGCGTAATCTCGCAAGTCTCCCGCACCAGACACCGACACTCAGTAAGTCGCAACAGACAAAACACCAAGTCGGGAGTGGGACTTTGACAGGAAACGGTGCTTCGAGCAGACACGATGAGAGAGCCTTCTGAAACGAGCCCTCCGAGGCTAACAGTCTGGCGCAATACTCTGAGGAAATTGGACAAGCATGTGGGCATGATGATTGATCTGCTACATCGCCAAAACTGTGAACTTGACTTCGACCCATACTCATATCCAGACTGCTCCCTACAGTGCTCCCGACTTCCGAGTCTCGAGTCGAATAAAGTGAATAACCGACATTTGATCGTCGTCATAGTAGAGATATCGACCAAACTTCTTCCCTTCTTCCAAAAATCGCCTTGATCGCCTTTTCCACCACGCGACTGTCGATCAAGACCGTTGATGACGACTGCTAGAGGAAGATCCTGGCACCTGCAACAAATCGCGTGGCTGGCGCATTGCGGCAGTGATGTTCAGCAGAGAAACGTGGCTCAAGGTAGCACAGAGGTCGCTCGAGAGAGTCGCTGTTCTTGCTTGACATGCTCATCTCGGCAGCGAATGTGTGAACACATTGGACACAGGGCAATCGTTGTGAGCGTGCGCGCGCGCGCGCGTCAAACTCCACAAGCCAGCCATCATCTTAACTTAATTGTGAAACTGACACCTGGAAGCGGAGAGGGGGTCGGTCGATCACAGGAAACGCCAGAAGACATGGATCGCTGTCGATCCCTCACGAGCCAAACATTCCGAAGAACCACTTCCATCCTTGAAAATGTACCTCGAGATTCTGATCAATAATCGACCAATGACGATCTTTATATGAAAGATATGAAGCGCCGACTCAAGGTACACAATCACAAACCACTAGCATCTGGAGGAGGCACACTGCCCTGGTGAGGCGCGCAACAATCTGCGGTTCGGGAGCTCACAAGGGCAGGATTATTAGGCCTCTGATTGGATCTTTGGAGCCCAAGAACTTGGACGTCCTTCGCTCGCGCCCTCGAGTCTCTCTTGTTGCTTGTAAGCGAGGCGGCAGAAGCCAGACTCGCTGCAAGGTCGTTTGGTCCGCCGGTTTGACGCCTGGCGCAAGATGGTAGTTGCTGGGAGGCGCTGTCCGTGTGGGCGTTCTCCGACCCTTGGTCTCTGAAACCTACCAGGAAATGCTTCTACCACCGCGAAGAGCTGACCGTGCATATCATTAAACTACAGCCACGCCGAAGTGATCCTCTCTTGATGGTTCGGCTATCGTCCATCACTGATACGTCTAAAACGCCACGCCAACAGGCGCTCATCCACAATGTGAAACCTCTGGAAAAAGAGGCCCCGGCTGCGTAAGCTTCGGATTCATAGCAGCCAGCAAGTGACAACCGGAGGATGCACGCGTGCGTGTGCTTTCATCATCATCATGCTCTCCAAAATCTATCTCATGCACGCCGCTTTTTGGGAGGCTTGCTGATCTCCGTCGCATCGCCCGGGCAGATCGTCCTTGGACCTCTTTTTTTGCTCCTCTCCCACCCTGCAGAGTCGGTAGAGTCCCTGCGCACTTTAAACTGTCGAGGCAGAATAGATTAAGACTAATCGCAGGGATCAACCTGCACGTCTGCCCGCCTAAAACCACTGACCAGCACGCACGAGATTTGCGTTGCCTCTGTGCTTCCGCCCGGATCTTGCCTTGCCCTTGTCGCTGTTGCCCGCTCCCCAGAAAGACCATGCTCTCTTGTTCACCTTCTGTGCGCTAACCTTGCTGCTCCTTAGCCCCATACGCAGCGGGCAGCATCATTTCGTGCCCTGTCAGTGCATCGTCTTGGTCGATATTCGTGTCTCGACATCCTTGATCAACTTGCCATCCTTCTTCTCTCACGTACATCCTCTATATCCACCTGTCATTCTTCTACATACTACTTTCTCTCCTGGTCGGGACTATATTCATATCACGAAGCTTGACTGCTCCGTCTATTCTGCCGTTACTGCCACGCACCAAGGACTCCTCTTCACAACCAACTTCCGGTGCAGATCTTGCTTGTATTTAAATATCACCTGTTCCAACAAGAACCATGGAAGTCGCAGCATACGCACCTTACCGCCAGCACACGTTCCAACCGGACTTCAACCCGCACTACAGCCAATATCACGAGTCTCGAGGTCAAACCTCTCATCCGGTCTCAGTCCATCCTGCCATGGCAAACCAATATCAAGACATTAGACACGCAGGCCAGCGTCAGGCGCCACAACAGAGCTCTGCTACCAGCGCTGCGTCATCATCGCAGGACGATATGAGCAAACCTTCACTTCCATCAATCTCAAACCTGCTGGGCATAGCAGATGGAGACAGGGCCTCGCTGCCAAACCAAGAGACTGGTAAGGCGAAGCAGGAAAGCCTTGGGGACTAGCAACTGACATCCACACAGGCAGTCCTGCACAACAAGCGCAAGCTTACTACTCGTCGGCTCCAACGGAACCTACGTTTGGCCAAGGCTACGTGACGGCGGCGGAGCCCATGACTTCGACTAGAGGCCAACTCCCTCTCTCACCACCACCGATGCGCTCGGATTCTGTGGTTGAGACTACTCACAGTCCCACTTCCATGGTCGGCCAATCTTACTTCCTCGGATCGTCTCTGAACAATGTAGAACCCCATCAACAGAGGGCGATGCCCGTGAAGCGTCATTCTGTACCCATGCCAAGTGGTGGCATGTATACAACATCGCCCTATACGATGGCTTACAATTCATCGCCTAGCGCGATGTCGACCAGCTCTTACTATTCAGCCGACGGTGTCTACGGAATGAACGGCGTCTACCAACAGCGACCGCTCCCGTCGAACTTTCCTCCGGTCATGCCAGGTGCTGTGATTGCAGCAGCTGACATTCCTGCACCCAACATGTGGGAGCATCACCATTATATCGCCCCTTCTAGTCAGGCAACATACTCTCAATCTCAGGATCGCTATGTCTGTCCGACTTGCAACAAAGCATTTTCGCGGCCGAGCAGTCTCAAGATCCACAACCACAGTCATACGGGAGAGAAGCCGTTCAAGTGCACGCAGGTGGGATGCGGAAAGGCGTTCAGTGTCCGGAGTAACATGAAACGCCATGAGAGAGGCTGCCATGTGGGATTGTCCAACATGATGGCTTGATGTCGCAATGTTTGGACAAGGGTTTCTTTTGTTCTTCTGTTCTTATAGACCTTTTTGGCATTCTGTCCTTTGTTCTTCTGGTGAGACATGCAGTAGTTTTTTGTCTTCTCGCGTTTGGGAAAACGGACGGCGGGGCTTACATGGATATGGAGTTTTGATATACTTGGAAGAGGGCGAACAAGGCGACGCAAGACGTTGGAGGTTCGAAGCAGCGAGTCTGTACATGGATCGAGACAAGCACCCGAGTGGTGAGGCACTGGATGTTAGATATCTAGGTGATTGGATCTAGTCGCATAAACTATTGTATCAAGGACGAGGTGCTGATGTTTGCAGTGTGAAGGTGACAGAGCCGAATCCAAAGTTTCAGAGTCTGACTCGAGACGCGACGTCGGAAGAGTCGCAAGCTCGACGCCCAGGACAAGCAGAGCAACAATTTTGCGCGTACAACAACGACACATGTAGGATGGCGCCAAAGGTAGAAACGGGAGCACAGCAAACAGGCCAAAAGCGTAAAGGAAATCCGACAGAGACCGGAGGCTCGCGCAACAAGCGACAAAAGACACAACGCGATGCCCGCACTCTGGCAGTACAGACAAGCTCCAAGGCCTTCAAGAATGGAGAGCTCGACGTGGGAGCCTTTGTCAAGGCCCGCGAATACGAGATCCGAGCACTCGAGGAAGGCATGGCACGAGCCAGGAAGGGCCTCACACAGCGAGCTTTCCAACAGGTGCCCAAGGATTTGAGACGCAGGACGGCCAGTCACAATGCTAAGAGAGTGCCCAAGCGACTGCGTCGTCAGGCTGCACGAGAGGTCGGTCTGTGACGGACCATAGTCATGACCAAGCTAACATGAAACAGATGGCCGAAGACAATACACCGACCGTAACATCACGTCGTCGGAAGCAGAGTGGCCATATGCGCCTTCGCATCGACACTGTCAGCCGTCTCCGAGCCCTTGGCCGCAAGGACAAGCAATCGCCTGACCAAGGGGTCGTCGCCAGACCCCTCCGTCCCAAGAAGAACAAGCTCGCCTCTCCTCCTGTGCCCAAGGCAAAGTATCGAAAACGTCAGATCCACAAGACCTGGCTACCCACACACATGTTTCATGCAAAACGAGCCCACATGACTCCGCCGAGCCAACCTCTCTGGCGCTTTGCCTTGCCCCTGACATCAACTGTCAAAAGCTATCGTCCCACTCATCGTGCGAGTAAAGACCGCGGAGCTGTTGCTTGGGACACGAGCTACATGTCCACAATCTCCATACATGGTAACCAGCAGAGTATAGAATCTCTCCTTCGCGCCTTGGGTCTTGGCAAGTCTGCTTCTACGTCGACAACCAGAGGCCAGAAATGGACACAGGGTTCTCGTATATGCCAAGCTTGGCTCTATGAGCGTGACATGTTTCCAAATCATCCCATTGCTCCTGCCACAGTCATCTGGCGAGCAGAATCAACTCCTCCCGCAAAACAGTCTCGTCAGATATTCATTCGAATTCACCCGTCAGCTTTCTCTCAGCTCTGGGACCAGCTCACTCGACTGGTAAAGATTCAAAAACCTCAACTGACCATTGAAGACTTGCGATATGAAATTGGAAGCATCGAGATTGTGGGCCCTGCTTCCACGGAAGCTTTGACAAGTGCTCTCTGCCCTACCGGTACCAGTGGGAGAGACAAGTTTCTCATTGAGAGGACTTGGCCGTTACTAGCAGGCGTTCAGAATCCCTCGACTTTGCCTGCAGACGCCCTGCTAGCTTTCGATATATCCGATCCACGTTTGCATCACCCGCCGCGAACCGCACCTTCTGCTGTTCAAACACCAGAATCTCAGCATCGACTCCTTGAACTGCTGACAGAATGGCCCTTTGATGCTGCTGAGACTACTCCAGGCATCTTCGATCGTGCAAGAAGACAAGCATCTTGTCGCGCACTACAGAGTCAGAAGAGCATCAACCGTCGCAAATCCGCCGCCACGCCCGGTACATATCCCGAGCCTCTGGCTCAAGATCCTCGCATCCCAATTATGGCATTCCCATCATCTGCACAGCCGAATTCGAAAGAAGGAAGTAAAGGGCGCACTTCTTGTTCATGGGTTATCCTTCTGCCATGGAAAACCGTGCCTGCCGTTTGGCAGAGTCTCATGTATTATCCCATCTCAACGGGCGGCCAAGTCAGAATGGGAGGCTTGAATGAGCAGCGCCAGATTGCTTTTGAAACGGGGGTACCTTGGTTCCCTGGCGACTTCCCAGGCACGAAGGCAGGTGATCTCTGGGAGGCTTCAGAGGCTGCCAAAAGAAAGGCGCAGTGGGAAGCAAAGCCCAAAGGCAAGAGGGTCGAATATGACAGCGTCACACTAGGCCCGGGCAGAAAAGGCGAAGATGGCGATGGATGGGCCTGCGATTGGGCCTACTGCTCTGAAAAGGCTACAGAAGAGGTGAAAGATGACACTGCATCAACAGTTCATCATATTGCTCCTGGTCTCGCAAGGAACATGTTCGCTTCTCCGGCCACATCTAATGAACACTCGTCTCGGGCTGTCTCGACTGTTCGCATCACTTTGCTCGGACGTGGAACCCCTGACCCCTGCGCACGAATCTACCGTCTGCCCACCTTGGACAACCCGTTGCGCGATCAATGGCTTACCCTTGACCCGGCTCGAGTCAAGTCCACCGCTCAGAGGAGAAAGCGCCAGCGATGTCTGCCGTCCTCTGTGTTGAAGTCCTCCTCTGCAGCCGATGTTCAGCAACGACTGGCCGCTGACTTGCTGGAACCCCCACAATCAGAGAACAACAATAGCTGCCCATTGCTTCCTGGCAAAGAAGACCTTATAGGATTCGTCACAACGGGCGAGTTCAGCCTGACGAGCGGTGGAGGTGTTGCCATTGGCAGTGTCATTGTTGAAAAATTGCTCCCATCTGCTGGTGCTGGCGAGAAGGAACCACATATGTGCATCGTCAGAAATGCTGGAGAAACAGTGGGTAGATTGGCAAAACTGGAGTTTGTTTAATCAATGTCAGGTCTGACCTCTTACTTAAGGACTTGCTCGGCTGCTATTCACTAGGGTATCTATCTAAGTATACGGATGCTGCTGTACAAGCACTGCAACTCTCCAGTCACGATGATTCTTGTCCAATATCATTCTCTCTTGGCTGTAGCGTCTGTCTCGAGACAGATGCCTTCTTCATTATGTCACCAGGATCTTGCTGGTTGCTTGCTTTCCTGACCTGACCGAACAATCTTTGTTGAACAGTGCCGGAAGAGACGTTCTTAGAAGTGCTCTTCTTAGAGATCCGCGTAGGAGTGCTGGGCGCTCCTGCAAGCTCATCGAAAACATCGGTCTCAGCCCCGCTCTCTTCTCCCACCAACACCTGGTTGAGCATTGTTGTTTGATGTTTGGTCGAAGCGAGTCGTTCAGACTGGGAGGGCTGGAGTTGAGAATTGCGCAAGGGTGGTGCAGTCTGCGGTACCTGCAGATAGCGTGCGGATTGCAGCGTTTCAGGGGTCTCGTAGGGGATTGGCGTTATCGAAGCAGCTCGTCTTCTGCGTGTAGGAGTTTGAGGGGTGGCTGGACTCCTTCCGCTCATCAGATCAGATGCATGCAACAAAGCGGCAAAAGGAGGTTGATCGCGGTCGCGCGTGGTCCAGGGAGAAGATTTGTATGGCGATTCGGGATATCCAGCGGCACGACGATAACGGTTCAGGTGAGAACGGTTCTCGCGAAGTCGCTCGCGGTAGAGAGTGATGCGATCATTCAGAGTGGCAATCTCGCTCTCCTGCTGCACAACCATACGTTTGTGCTGCGAGAGCAATTGCTCAAGCTGGGCATTCTGCGACTTGAGACTTTGTGTTTCTTCAAGCATGGCATTCCACATATCAGTGTGTACACGACGAATGCTTGGGTCGGGCTCCTGGATGGCAGGAAGGATGGGTCGCCCGACAGGGTCGTTGATCTTTAGCAGATCTGTCTCGCGTTGCGCCATACTCATCTCAACGTGAATGCGCTCCATAGTCTCGGTGGTCTCAATTGCAAGCATCCGGTATTGCAACTTGTGGTGAGCAGCATCGGAGCGGGCTTCTTGCAGAAGAGGCATAAGGCTAGCGACGATGGCGCGAAGCTCATCTGGCTGTGCCTTCTGAACATAATCTTCAGACAGTATGATGGATTCGCTAGCAGGCGTGGACGATGACGACGATTGACTTGCAACCCGGCCTGCGGGTTGACTGTTTGGAGGTTGAAGAGGGGAAGAAGAAGAATCTCTCGGAGAAGAGGGATGACCATGTCGTGAGTTGGGTGTGGGAAGATGGACTGTGTCCATGATGTAGATGGATCGTAGAAGACGACGGATATGGTCAATGGGTGAGGCAGACCAGGCAGTTTGTGGAGATATATCAGTTGCTATGCTGTGCAATGCAGAAGAACAAGAGATGTGAATGCACGCAATCTTCAATCTTTGTGTATGTCGAGGGGTACTCGTCGAGCGTGTTTCAGGTGGGGGGCCGAGGACGCGCGCACGTGTCATGAACGCGCGCAGCCAATGATGCATCCCCTTTCGGAGCAGGGTCCAGTTGGCTGGGCATCCACAACGTTATCAGGCACTCCGGCTCCCATTCATTATCCAGGGGCTTTGATGCCAAACAAAGTGCCGAGATGGAATGCACTCAGGTACAATAGACTTAGACCCTTGTTCTCCTCCGAACCACTTCCATCATTGGTCCTTCCCTTCTCTCCGGCTACCCATACACGCCTTGGGCATAGCTGGCCATGATGGACCCCTCCACCTCCGCCACTCCCTTGAAGTCATCGGGCATCCCAAACTTCTCCTCAATCGCAAGACCATCAGCTTCCAGATTGCCTGCTCCCAACAACCATCACAAAACTGCACTGCCCTCTCCTACCAAATCTTCTGCTTCGCTGAAACCATCTCCCACCAAAAAGGCTCTACCAAGACCACTGTCATCTAGCGCTGGCTTCAGGTCTAGTATTTCTGCTCCTTCTTCCGCTATCCTTCCACCCAGGACATCATCGCATCGCTCTACCTATTCTGTCTCGGAGAAGCCTGCGCCTGCCACTAGGAAACCTGCTTCGCGTCCAGTCTCGTACATTGCGCAATCTCGAAGACCTGTTTCTAGCATCATCACCACTGCTCAGCAAGAAGATTTGAATGACCAATTAGGCTCTCTGGATGCTTTCCGCAGTGCTTCGCGCGCTGCTTCAAGGCAAGCCGATTACGACGATGCGCCGCAATTGGATCATGCCGACGAGCCAAAAACTCCAAGCGCAAAGAGGGTATCTCGGCTCTCTTTGTCGGACCGTACCGTCGAAAGTCTTTCGCGACTTCCCGAGACTCCAGGGACCGACAGGCGGAGGTCCAGTTTCTTCGCGCCACAAAGTCCGATGGGCCAGTCATCAAGTCCGGCCTCTGCTATGAGTATAGACGAGACGAGAGAGCTACCACGTCCCACAACTGTTAGTAAAATGCCTTCGCCATCCAAGAGATCCTCTGCCATGCCTCCCCCAGCGAGCAAGATGCCTGCACAGGTTGCTCTTCCGAGGGCACCATCCTCGATCGGCCTGACGCCCTCGAGACTTGGCCGTCCCGCCTCTGTAGCAGGTAAACCTATCACAGCCGCCAGTACTCCCAAAGTGTCCTCAATGAAGCCGCTTCAACGGACGAGTAGTCTTCGACAGCCTGGGGCAGGTGTGGCTGCCACTCCCAGGCCCAGGCCAACCACCAGCAATTCAACTCCAGCTATCAAAACGAGACCAACGCCTGCAACAGCTGTGAAAGTTGCGCCCCAGAAAGAGCCGCAAGCATCTCCGGAGAAAGCAGCTAGTTCTTCCGCGGCGCTTAGGAATCAGATTGCGAAAGCCAAAGCTGCAAAGAGAGCACCGGTGGTCGCCAAAGGACAGCAATCGAATAGCCAAGGCAACGACTCTGCATCTGATCCTTTCGCAGACCCATTCAATACGAAACCGAAAGGCTCCAGTGGCCTTATGCGTAAGAGGATTGAAGCAGCTCGTGGCGATGGACGTCTCAATATTGCAGGACTGGGGCTCAAGAATATCCCAGATGAAGTATTGAGCATGTATGACCAACGAGAAGATAGCAGCATGAACTGGAGTCAGATGACAGATCTTGTTCGCTTTGTAGCAGCGGATAACGATCTTGATACAATTTCTGATGACATATTCCCTGATGTCACCACTGAAGTGGCTATGGATAACCAGAGTGAGTTCAAGGGGTTGCAGTTCCGTGGTGTGGAGATGCTTGACCTACACGGAAACAATCTCCAGGCAGTTCCTGCTGGCTTGCGCTGGCTGGAGAGACTGACAGTTCTGAACTTGGTAAGCTTCATAACATCCGATCTGCCAGGTACAATTACTTACAACCTTAAAGTCTCACAACAAGCTGGGCAACACCGTCTTTGACACTATCGGCCAGCTTGAATCATTGCGAGAACTCAAGATAGGTAACAACAACCTGTCTGGCTATCTCCCTCAAACAATAGGCCGTTTAAACAATCTGAGGACTCTGGAGTTACAGCACAACAAGCTTCTCAGTCTCCCTGACGGTCTGCGCGAACTTGTCAACCTGCAGGTCCTCAACGTGGCTGGAAATCAACTCACAGGTCTCCCCATGGACGTTTTTGAGACCCTCCCTATTGTTGATCTCAATGCCTCGAACAACGCCATGGTGGGCGCACTGTTTCCTTTCAGCGTATCCGGACTTGCCAAGCTCGAGCGTCTAGATGTTGCGAACAACTCATTGGCCTCACTGGCCTTCTCTGAGAACTTGTCGTTACCAGCCATCAAATCGATCAACATGGCGAGTAACAGGATAGTCGCACTGCCAGATATGTCTGGGTGGAAGGAATTGGTGTCCTTGGTCGCTGCTGATAACAAAATCTCCATGCTTCCTCAGGGTTTCACTGGTTTGAAGTACCTCAAACAGGCCGACTTGACAGGAAACGAGTTGACAAAACTGCACGACAACATTGGTCTCATGGACTCGCTGGATGTGCTTAAAGTAGCCGCGAACCCACTCCGGGAACGTAAACTATTGAACATGTCGACAGAAGAGCTCAAACGCAGCTTAGCTCAACGCCTGAGAACGTCTGGCCAAGGAGTTGCCGGCGAAGAATTTGAAGACGAGGGAATCGACATTCAGTCACCTCGCGATTCTGGCTCGCAGTGGGGTGTCGTCTCTGGCACTCTTGACCTTCGAGACAAAAACCTTGTAGACGATGATGCCGATGTGCTTCGATCCATCTTCAGCACAGAGGACGTGCGTGAGCTCAAATTGGCTCGCAACAACTTTGTCACAATTCCGTTCGAGATCTCTTTGGCTCAAAACCTTAGAATCTTGGATTTGTCGAATTGCTCGCTGGGAGACAGGTATTTGACCGAGGTCGTGACCTTGACGGCTTTGCAAGAGTTGTTCCTGGGCAGCAACAAGATCTCGAGCTGGGAGCCACTCCTGACTTTGCTACATGCGCCACGCCTTTCGTATCTAGACGTGTCCAACAACAGACTGGTCGGGTCGGTGCCCAAGGTCAAAGAGTCTTTTCCGGAGCTGAGGATCATGCACGCCGGAAGCAACAGAATCGATGCAGTCTCAGATGAGGCTCTGGCAGGATTGCAGTCGGTTGACCTTGCAGATAACAATATAGGCTACATACCTCCCGAGATTGGGTTGTTGTGGGACCAGGGTCTCAAAGGCTTATCAATCGGAGGGAATGTGTTCCGGGTACCTTCACATCGGATCCTCGAGAAAGGAACGGAAGCTACGATGCTGTGGCTAAAGGACAAGATAGCGCAGGATGATGAGACATTCTAGTCAAGAAAAGTTCAGAGGCTGCTCCTAGACATGATGACATTGTCTGCTGGCAGAAGGTCACGCGGCCCGGGGAGACCAACAAAGTGTGTGACACGGGTCGAGGACATTCTTATGGTTGACTGCCAGTCTTTCGTATTCATTATTCATTATTCATTGTAATATCTCGATCCGCGTAGAAAAGTCCCTGTGTCGCGAGTCGATGCTAACGCAGAGCTGTGATATACCTGCTGCGTGCCGAAGCAGACGAGGGTATGGCATTATACTCGAGCATTATGCAAGATGGGACAAAATCGGTGAAAAGGTGATGGAGAGACTAGAGAGAAAGCAGGACGTTGGAGAAGATCCATGGCACGTGCGCGGACTTGGCACACCACGGGCTAAGCGACAAATCGAAGTTTTGCACGGCGCGGGCTGCAGCTTTTCTCCTCCTTCGACGACGACAGCGACCTTCGACAACAGGATCAATCATCGCCCACCGACACAATGGTCAGTCGCCACGCCGCCGCTACGTGATGGAATGGGATCATGCTTGTTACCATGTCTTTGGTGGACCCTCGATGCGCAACGCCAAATTTCGCCCTCTCGACGACCTGCATCAACATCTCGAGTTTGTCGGCAACCAACAACACCTGCTTGTTACAAGCAACCCGCGCACACGATGCTATCGCCATCGTCATCACCATCGCCATCGCACTCACCAAGACAACATGAACAAGCCTGCCTCCATCCATCACACCGGCCAAGAAAGAGATTCGGGAGACAGCTAGACTGACACACACCCCCAGGCCATCAAGCACAACCAGCAGATCCCCCACAACCATTTCCGCAAGGATTGGCAGCGCCGCGTCCGCGTGCACTTCGACCAGGTAATTCCCCTCTCTTCCTGAGAGTGCAGGCGCCTGTGGTCAGCGACATGTTCCTGACAAGATCCCAATACTAGGCCGGCAAGAAGAAGGCTCGCCGCAACGCTCGCGCTGCTAAGGCCGCTACCGTCGCTCCCCGCCCCGTCGACAAGCTCCGCCCCATCGTCCGCTGCCCCACTCTCAAGTACAACCGCCGCGTCCGCGCTGGCCGTGGTTTCTCCCTTGCTGAGTTGAAGGTGTGTATCTCGTTGCCCTATGCTCTTGCAACGTACAGTGACTGACCACGTCCCTAGGCTGCTGGCATCCCCCGCAAGCTTGCACCCACCATCGGTATCTCGGTCGACCCCCGCCGCCAGAACCTCTCTGAGGAGTCTCTTGCCGCCAACGTCGAGCGCCTGAAGGCCTACCGCAGCCGCGTCATCCTGTTCCCCCGCAACAGCAAGGCCCCCAAGAAGGGTGACGCCTCTGCCGACGAGGTCAAGTCTGCCAAGGAGAACTTCGTTAAGCAGGCCGCCGCCACCTTCCCTATCGAAAACAAGCCCCAGGTTGTCGAGGGCAAGCTCTCCGACTACCCCGGTGAGGAGGCTGCCTACCGCAAGCTCCGTGACGTCCGCAGCGAGGCCCGTCTCGCCGGTACCCGCGAGAAGCGCGCCAAGGCCAAGGCTGAGGAGGCTGCCAACGCTAAGAAATAAGCGATTCAACCTCTTGTTGAACGTGAAGGTCGGCGTTGATGGATTTGCTATGACGGCTGCTTTGTGTCTGGCGTCCATGGTGAACAATAGGCATCACCCTTTTGATAGAACTTCTGTCAGCAGGAAGAGAACCAAAAAGTCTTTAGTTGCCCCTCATGATACCACTTTTTATGCATTTCTTGTCTTTTTTTTCGTAACCATGGTGCTGCTTTGCGTGCCTTGTCTGCG
The DNA here is from genome assembly GCF_000721765.1 of Aureobasidium namibiae CBS 147.97. NCBI lineage: Eukaryota > Fungi > Ascomycota > Dothideomycetes > Dothideales > Saccotheciaceae > Aureobasidium > Aureobasidium namibiae. The sequence continues at coordinate 616,521 of NW_013581197.1, read as the reverse complement.
TGCCATGAAAAGTCGAGACCTTGCCCTTGCCAAGATTTACCCTTGTCTCCGACCATCGACTGACCAACGCTCGTATATTCATCTATATCAACAATAATCATGTTCCTCTTGCGACGAGCGGGTACCCAGCCTGTGTCTCGATCAATCGTGAGAGCCATGTCATCTTCTTCACAGCGACAATCTACTGTCCGCTTTCAATTCTCCGCGGGGGAAGATGAAGAACAGCTGGGTCGTGATGCCGCGTCTCTCACCACAGGAGGACAAGGCAGGTGGAGGGTCACAGACGACAACAGAGGACTCGAGCGGACGTTTCGATTCAAGACTTTCAAAGCTACTTGGGTATGTGAAGCTTTTCATCTGCTCTGATGACAATTGGAAGCGATGGTCCAGGACGAGCCAATGGTCTATTGCCTCTCCAATCCGTCATCCAGCATTGGACGTGTCAGTGGCTAACGTGTTGATCAGGAATTCATGAACACGGTGGCGGCAGAGTGCAAGGTGCAAAAGCATCACCCTGAGTGGACAAACGTCTTCAACAAGACCCATGTCCGTTGGACCACGCACAAACCAATTGGTTTGTCGTCCAAAGACATTATCATGGCACGATTCTGCGATGAGGCAGGGACCCGCCATGGTGAATTGGCTGACGCTACGGATGATGAATGTGGGTGTGGTGATTTTAAGCCATGATTGATGTAAACTCTGGAGAGGAGATATTATACAGATACAACAGTCTCGATCATATCCAAACGGAATGCATCATGATTTTATCTGACACACGTGGGTGGAATTGGAACGGATAGGTTGACTTGCGAGAAACAAGACGCCAATGCTCGCACCGGGGAATACAGTATTAACCTCAAGAGAACATGGCATCTAAAGGCCCCATTCGAAATGCTGCTTGATGATGAAAAAAAAAAGAATAAAAAAAGGAACAAGTGAGTTGATATCAAAAAATACACCAGCCAGTCTCCTGGTCAGAACCCTTCAAAACTCCAGTATGGCTTTTACTGCTCTATGCTACGCGCATAAGCTTGGCGGCGTAGTTGGCAATCAGCTCCTCGGTAGGGAACGACATCTTCTCGAGCTCAGCGGCGTAAGGGGTGGGAACCTCGGCACCAGTGACTCTGACAGGGGGGGCCTGGAGGTAGTCCCAGGCGTACTCGGCGGTGAGAGCCAAAAGCTCAGAGGAAACACCGTAGCTGGGGAAACCGGACTCGACGGCCATCATGTGGCCAGTCTTCTTGACCGACTTGACAATGGCCTCGACATCAAGGGGCTTGATGGAACGGAGGTTGATGACCTCGGCCTCGATGCCGTACTTTTGCTTGAGCTGCTCGGCGGCGACCAGCGACTGACCGACGCAGCGAGAGAGGGTGACGATGGTAAGGTCGGTTCCGGGACGCTCGATCTTGGCCTTGCCGAACTGTAGGGTCGAGTAAGCATGGCGTAGAGAAGCTTGCCGGACAAAACTGTAGACTTACTGGAATGACAAAGTCATCCTTCTGGGCCTCCTCGCTCATGGGGAAAGAGAGACCGTAGAGAAGCCTGGAAAGATACGAATCAGCGTCTGGGGTTCGTGGCACCTTGAGAGGGTGGACTCACTCATTCTCGAGGACAACAACTGGGTTGGGATCTCTGATGGCAGCCTTCATAAGACCCTTGGCGTCCTCGGCGCTGTAGGGAGAGACAACCTTGAGACCGGGGATGGAGCCGTACCAGGCTGAATAATCTTGCGAGTGCTGGGCAGCGACACCAGAAGCGAAGCCGTTGGGTCCACGGAAGGTGATGTTGCAAGGCTGGATACCACCGGACATGTAGTGGGTTTTTGCGGCAGAGTTGATGATCTGATCGATGGCCTGCATGGCGAAGTTGAAGGTCATGAACTCGCACTAGGCGAGTGTCAGTAAACAGGCGGCGGAGGGTGGGAGGAGTCGAAGCTCGCTCCGGTGGTGCTTACGACGGGGTGGAGGCCGGCGAGGGCGGCACCGACGGTGAGACCGGTGAAACCAGACTCGGTGATGGGAGAGTCGATGACTCTCTTCTCGCCGAAGCGGTCGAGCAGGCCCTTGGTGACCTTGTAGCTGAGGGCGGCGGATTAGCTAGTGGTCGATGGGGTGTGATGGTGGCAGCATAAGGACTCACGCGCCGTTGTACTGGGCAACCTCCTCACCCAGAACGAAGACCTTGTCGTTTCTCTCCATCTCCTCGGCCATGGCCTCGTTGAGGGCCTCTCTGACGGTCATCTCCTTGACACCGCCCTGGGTAGCATAGTGCCTCGAGACAGCGACGGGACGGAAACGCAGAGCGGGACGGGCAATCGAGGCTGACACCAGGCGCGAGGTGGGACGGAACATTCTGGAGGCGGCCATGGCGAAGGCTCTTGTTTGCGAAAGGAACGAGGAGTGAGGGCGAGGGGTATAGAGGTCGGAGGTGCGAGGTGCTTTCAGAGGCTGGTCTGCTCAACAAAGTCCGTCTCGGAAATCTTGAACGCTACCAGCAGCTGTGCGCTTTCTTAGCAAACGGCCCCGCCAAGCTGCTGCTCTTTCCCTGCCCCATTCTCTTCCTCACCGCAGACACGGGACTGTGTGCCATGTACAGCCAGACCATGTCAAGCTCGCATTTGCTCCCTTCTCCGTCAAACACATACTCAATACATTCCCTCGCGCGACTATTCCGCAACCTGCGGTTTTGATTAGAGCTTCGTGCAAGCTCCATAGCAACACCCTGAGCGTTCTCTACCACAACCACGGCCCGAATCTTGGCTTGGTCGCGACATGCTCCGACCCGGTTTCCTTAATGTCCGATGTTGAGTATCGATACCGTCCATGGTCCCGACACTTGGTGCCAGCTTTGTCGACCTCCGAGTTGAGCTGGGAGCTCTTGCATCGCTCTGTCTACAGCCGTGTCTCGAAGGGCTCTGCCCTGTCTGTCAAAATGCATATCTCGAGCAATAGACTCACATGCCGCCGAGCCGAACCAGACTCATGGTCCCCTTCCAATGCCTCTTTTTATATATTACCATCTGAAATTCAGCGTGTGCTTCTTGGTAGTCTAGCTCTCTCCGTGCATCGCCATGTACCACCACGTCGTTACAGTCGTTCGGCGTGGGGATCACCACGTAACCCTGAACGCGAGAAAGGGGGCCAGGTCGGCCAAAGCTAAACGCTTCCGTTTCTCCTCCGTGAGATAGATGCATTCATCAGTCTGGCCAATTTGCTCAACCCTCTCGTCTCTGGACAGTCTTCATAATCTTTCTGCGGCCCTCCCCAGACGTCCGGCCCTCGTGTCTAGGCCATCGCCCGTCGTGCATGCTTCCTGTACATGCATCTCTCACTCCGCGAGCAACAATGAACAGACATGGCTACTCCAATTCAGGCGCATATCCGCTGGGCGGGCGCTCGCAGTTTTCCATCGAACCTCACAAGTATCCACTCCCTCCCGAGAGCCCGTCTCTGTGCATTGCCCTGACATGTATCGACGTCCAGATTCGCTCCCCGCTCACAGCCCGCCGTGCGACGACGTCGTCAGCTCATGCTGCGACTGGCCTTGATCGGCTCTCTTGTGCTGGCCGCCATCTTCCTCTTCTTCCCCTCGACGCGCCAGGCCGTACTACCCGCCCTGTCACTCGGCCTGTTCTCCGGAGGCCAGCAGCTCCAGCTTGAGACTGTCCGATACTACGATCTCGCCAATGTTCAGGGCACTGCAAGAGGCTGGGAGCGCGAAGAGAGAATCCTCCTTTGCGCTCCTCTCAGAGACGCTTCTCCTCATCTGCCCATGTTCTTTTCTCATTTGCGCAACTTGACCTACCCCCACCACCTCATCGACCTGGCCTTCCTCGTTGGTGACTCCAAGGATAATACTCTTACCCTGCTCTCTGATCTTCTGGCCCAGTTGCAGGCTAGCGAGAAGGACGGCATGCCCTTTGGCGAGGTCTCGGTCATCGAGAAGGACTTTGGACAAAAGGTCAACCAGGATGTCGAGAGTAGACACGGTTTCGCTGCCCAGGCTAGCAGAAGAAAGAGCATGGCCCAGGCACGTAACTGGCTTCTGAGTGCAGCTCTGCGCCCCACACATAGCTGGGTCTACTGGAGAGATGTCGATGTCGAGACGGCTCCATTCACGATTTTGGAAGACTTGATGAGACACAACAAGGATGTCATTGTACCGAGTAAGTATCTTCTCCTTTACAAAGACGGCCTGCCATACTGACTCAGACAACAGACGTTTGGAGACCTCTACCCGATTGGCTTGGTGGTGAACAGCCCTATGACCTCAACTCGTGGCAAGAGTCCGAGACTGCCCTGGCTCTTGCCGACACGCTCGACGAAGACGCTGTCATCGTAGAAGGTTATGCAGAATACGCCACTTGGCGACCTCATTTGGCTTACCTGCGCGACCCTTACGGCGACCCGGACATGGAGATGGAGATTGATGGTGTTGGTGGTGTCAGTATCTTGGCCAAGGCAAAGGTCTTCCGCTCCGGCGTCCATTTCCCTGCCTTCAGTTTCGAGAAGCACGCAGAGACCGAGGGATTCGGCAAGGTATGTCTTGAACAACGTGACCATATGGTAATGGGATCTGACTGAATATTCAGATGGCAAAGCGCATGCAATACTCGGTAGTGGGTCTTCCTCACTACACGATTTGGCATCTCTACGAGCCCAGCTTGGACGACATCAGGCACATGGAAGAGATGGAAAAGGAGAGGAAAGCACGCGAAGAGGAAGAGAACAAGAAGAAGGAGACGATGGACAAGATCCAGTCTCAATTCGATGACACAGCGAGCGAATGGGAGAAGGACAAGTCGGAGATTGTCGATGCTCAGAAAGCCGCAGATGCCGCAAAGGATGTGGTCGGTGGTGTTAAGAATGCCGCTGGCAATGCCAAAGAAGTGGTCAAGGAGGCGGCTGGAGAAGCCAAAGCTGCAGCGAAGGAGGCAGCCGAGGGCGTCAAAGATGGTGCAAAAGGGTAAGTGTGCACGAGGTGATGCACGAGGATGTGCTGGCTAACACATGTTGACAGACTAGCTGACAAAGCCGAGAAGGCAGCTGGAGCAGTTGTGAAAGACAAGGGCGCTGCGGCGTAAGAGGATTGTCTGACCAAGGGGCAATTCACGAGTTGTGCATGGATTATTACAAACGAACAGGGTGGTCTAAACATGTCGGTATATGTATTTGCAAAAAGCTAGCGCGTTAGAGAATGACCATGACGGATTCTGCATAGAGGATGATTGATATGAGAGTGATGGATGCGGCGAGGCTCGGGGGTGAGTTGAGGCTCGAATCCGGGGCTCGGGGGTGGTGGGTGCATGAAGCTTTGACGGCGTCGATGGATACGTCGTCGACATTTGGGTGCTTCTCGAGTGGCCGGTCAATGTACACGGCAGCAATCCGACGAGCACAATGAGCAATGGCACGGGCGCAGACGACGGCCACAGGAGCAGGTCGAGCTTGACGACAGCGGGCGACTACGCAGCAGCGACGCGTGCCGTCAGCGTAGCCATCGACCCCGTCGCTCTGATCATTACAGAATGCATCACCGTCACATCGGCCATGCGCAAGCATGCGCGCTGGGCCCAATCGTCGGTCTCAGCAATCCTCGGCGGCGGTGCTGCCAGACGTCCACCCTCCTCTCTGGCCTCTCTCGCCGTGGGTGACGATGGTGATGGTGGACAACTGGCTACACGATGGGGTCTTCGCGGCAAGAAGGGAAAGAGCATCCAGGACAACCCGCTGCTGTCTGCCTTTGCGCGTTTGCGCAGCCAGCTCAAGGGATGCAGAGGTATGCCACGCGACCGCTCTCGCGCCATGTATCCAGCAATGCAGTTGACACTCTCGTCCGACAGACATCCGCACCGTCGACACTCCCTCGATCCTCCAACCTTTCCTGCAGGTCATCCGTTCCTCGTCTACCACCGCTCCCATCACCTCGCTGGCCCTGATCGCAATCACAAAGATGCTCTCGTACAATGTCGTCAGCCCGGCCATGCCCAACTTTCCCTACGCCATGATGCTCCTGTCTTCGAGTGTAACAAACTGCCGCTTCGAGGGTGACAATACCGCCTCGGACGATGTCGTCTTCCTCCGTATTCTCAAGCTCATGGAAATCATCATCACTGGTCCTTCCGGCGAGGTTCTCGGTGATCAAAGCGTCTGTGCTATGATGGAATGTGGCATCTCGATATGCTGTGCACTGCGTATGAGCGAAGTACTCCGTCGTTCGGCCGAGATCACCATGGTCACCATGTGCCAGACTATCTTCCAGAGACTAACTCACCTCGAGTCATTGCCTGAACATGACAATCCAAACCATCAAGACGACTTCAAAATCGCGTCCAGCACCACCCAGATCGGCTCGACAACTGCCCAGGATACTACTCCCCCTTCTGGGAGCCTGGATGTCCCTCGTTCGACTACTGGTGAAAGGCCCTCTGCAGAATTCAACGCCAGCCAGGTTGACTTGACCAAAGCCACCGAAACCACTGACATTCCTGATATCAAGCCCTATGGCTTGCCCTCGATTAGAGAACTGTTCCGCACGCTAGCTGAACTGCTCGACCCTCACGACAGACAATATACCGATACAATGCGAGTCATGGCTTTGCGCATCGTAAATGTGGCTCTAGAGGTGGCTGGTCCTTCAATAGCCTATCATCCATCTTTGGCTTCGCTGGCCAAGGATACTCTGTGTCGGAACTTGTTCCAGCTCGTGCGCTCTGAGAACATCGCCCTTTTGCACGAATCGTTGCGTGTCGCCGGTACCTTGCTCGCGACTTGCCGCAGTGTACTGCGACTACAACAAGAACTCTACCTCTCGTATATTGTTGCTTGCTTGCATCCTCGTGTCCCAATCCCTGACGAACCGACCATCAATCCTGCTCTTTACGAGGGTGTTCCTCAGTCCCCAAGACTTGTCAAGCCGGCTGCATCTGCTACGCAAAGTGGTCGATCGACTCCAGTGCCGGTGAAAGACAGACAAAAGCTCGGGATGGAAGGCGGTTCACGGAAGCCTGACGCAAGAGAAGCCATGGTGGAAAGTGTTGGCGCTTTGGTCAGGATTCCTAGCTTCATGGCTGAACTCTTTGTGAACTACGATTGCGAAATTGATCGAAGCGATCTATGTTTGGACATGGTTGGTCTTCTCTCGCGTAACGCGTTCCCGGATTCCGCCACTTGGAGCACTACGAATGTGCCACCGCTTTGCTTGGACTCGCTGCTTGGATATGTGCAATTCATCGCTGATAGACTTGACGAAGAGCCAGTTACTGAGGGCTTGCCCCGTCTGGAAACACTTCGCGAACAGAGGATTCGTAAACAGATCATCATCCGCGGTGCCACCAAGTTCAACGAGAATCCTAAACTTGGTCTCGCTTATCTGGCTGCCGAAGGGATTATCGAGAACAAAGACGACGTTATGTCTATCACTCGTTTCCTCAAGGGAACATCACGAGTCGACAAGAAGGTTTTGGGAGAGTTCATTTCCAAGAGGTCCAACGAGGCTATACTCGATGCCTTCATTGATCTGTTCGACTTCGCTGGACAGCGTGTTGATGAGGCTTTGCGCCAAATTCTCAACTCCTTCCGTCTTCCAGGTGAATCGCAGCTCATTGAGAGAATCGTTACAGTCTTTGCGGAGAAGTACTGCGACAAGACTGACCCCGAGGGCATCGCGGACAAGGACGCTGTCTACGTCTTGACATATGCGATCATCATGCTCAACACCGATCAGCACAATCCGAACATGAAGCAAGCGCGAATGGCAGTGACCGATTTTGCTCGCAATCTGCGTGGTGTTAATGGAGGCAAGGACTTTGAGCCAGATTATCTTCAAGGAATTTATGATTCGATCAGGACTCGGGAGATTATCTTGCCAGAGGAGCATGACAACAAGCACGCTTTCGAACATGCCTGGAAGGAACTTTTGATCAAGACGCAGACTGCGCAAGATCTGGTACTGTGCGACACTAACATCTACGACGCAGATATGTTTGCAGCCACGTGGCGACCAGTCGTTGCAACCCTAAACTATGTCTTCATGTCCGCTACCGATGACACGGTCTTCCAGAGAGTCATCTCTGGCTTCGATCAATGCGCTCAAATCGCAGCTAAGCACGGGCTTCACGATTGTCTCGATCACATCATAGCTTCTCTTGCACAAATCAGCACACTGGCTACAGAGACACCAGCCAGTACTGCTCTCAACACTGAAGTGCAAGCAAACGGTAAGAGTATCATGGTGAGCAAATTCGCCGTCGACTTTGGCCGGGAGAACAAAGCACAGCTTGCTACACTCGTGCTCTTCCGTATAATCAATGGCCACGAAGCCACAATCCGCGATGGCTGGAGTCACGTAAGTTGAACATCAAGAATGGTGCTCGTATTGTGCTGAACCTCGAAAACAGATTATCAGGATCATCCTCAACCTTTTTATAAACTCTCTTATTCCCTCTACCCTATCTACATTGACGTCAAAACTTGATCTTCCACCAATTCCACTTCAGAGCCCTGCTCAGGTCGTCGAACGGAACGATAAGTCGACAGATATCGGGTTGTTCTCCGCTTTCACATCCTATGTGTCAAGCGTGATGAATGACGAGCCGCCAGAGCCGAATGATCAAGAGATCGAGGCTACTCTGTGCACTGTGGACTGCATCAGCGCTTGTCGACTGGATGAAGTCGTTGCCAACATTGGGTAAGCTAGTAGCCATGCATTTCGTGGCCATTGTCTAATACGTGCCTTGCTAGGAATATGCCTAGCGATTCTCTCGGAGCCTTCACGCAGTCGCTCCTCTCATACCTGCCACCAGACGATGTGGAGAACTCCCCTAAAGTTATCGTTGTGAAACCACCAATCGCCTCTCCGACCCCCCTACGCCCTAATGGTCAGAAGCCGCAGTCCACCACGCCAGACTACGATCCGGCCCTTGTTTGCGTCCTTGAGCTTGCCACCGTCCTAGCAACGCGTGACCAAGACTCGGTCTCGTCGTTCGGTCAAGACGTTGCTCAAACTCTGAAGTCTGTGATTCATGATGCAGACAATTTGCATCCCGTGACAGTCGGTCGGGCGTCCTACTACCTCTTGAAGCTGCTCAAAGCTAGTGACGTTAGTACTCTTCCGTGTATCCATGCATCTTCCTCTGACCATCAGCAGGACCACGATTATGTCCGCGCACCGGTGGTGTTGCATACAATCTCGTCTTTCAACCAGGATCTCCTTCAACAATGCGGCCCAACGATATTGAAGGGAATTTCTGGATGCATCAAAGGATCGGCAAGCCTTCGGAAAGAGATGGCAACGTCTCCGGATTTCTGGTCGGTACTTCATGCTCTTCAGCCAAATTCAGAAGCTGCTCCCTTGGCGTTTCATATCACCGAAGACATTGCTACAGGATCGCCTCAGGCAATTACTGCTGACAACTATGAATCAGCTATTGGTCTGTTGAATACCTTCGCCACGGTCACTGTGGCTCGTGAACCCCGGAAAGAGCCAAGTGCGCGACGCGGCAAACCTGCGGCTCCCGAGAAGCGACCAGCACCTGACGAAGCCACCCTTCGCGGTGTCAGAGCGATGGCCATTGTGTCGCAAATGACTAGTCGGGTACCTGCGTTCATCGAACAGTCCCACCTGGAACCCGATGAGGCTTGGCAGGCATACTGGCTTCCCATTTTCCGATGCTTCACTGTGCAATGTGTCAGTCCCTCTCGAGAAATTCGCCAGCAATCATTCACGTCTTTGCAACGTTGTTTGTTATCCAATGATCTCGCATCCCCAGAACACAAGGAGTGGACAAACATCTTCGGCCAAGTTGTATTTCCCTTGGTTCAACAGCTGCTCAAGCCAGAGGTGTACCAAACAGATCCCTTCAGTATGGGCGAAATGCGCATACAGACTGCACAGCTTCTATGCAAAATATTTTTGCATTACCTCGTGATGCTTAGCGAGTGGGATGGGATGTACGACTTGTGGATGGAGATTCTGGACCTCATGGACCGTCTGGTGAATAGCGGTCAAGGCGACACACTGGTAAGTTTGTTCTGATGATAGTCCACGCACACATGACTGACCTTTCATCTTTAGGCTGAGGCTGTGTCAGAATCCCTCAAGAACATACTGCTCGTCATGTCTAGTGGCGGCTACCTAGAACGACCTAGCGAAAGCGGTGAACAATCAGAACAGCAAAAACGACTGTGGAACGACACATCAAACAGGCTGCAAAAATTCCTCCCGAATTTGATGCCTGAGCTTTTCCCAAAGTTAGAAGCGAAGGAAGAGGAGGAGACCAAGATAGAAGGATCCCCTAGTAGAGTTGAGGAAAGTGTGCCTGTGCCTACTGCTGAGGAGAAGGGGCCGCAGATCGCATAGATTGGAACGCATCAGTCGATGCTGTTTAGCAATAGGGATAACAAGCGGGATTAGTTGAAGAGTTCTGCGCTGCATAGACGACCACACCCACGGTTCTGTCCTTTCTGTGAACCTGTCAAGCGGTCGACCGCCATGTGCCATATGACATGGTCGAACCTCTTCCCGCTATACGAGGTCATTTCCAGAATGATCTCACTCTGACTGTTCCTGTCTTTAGTACCACATGTGTATCAGGAAGGTTGATCTCGACGTCCACAGGCAATGCGTTCCAATTGCTATTCGAGTAGTAGGGGGACTCAAAGCACTGTCAGTGACTGCGCTTTTCTTCATGAACAATATCAGATTCGAATTCTCAGTATAGAGTCATTCGGACTACGGCACTTGAATACGCACTTGAAGGTCTTGCGCTCAGATTGACCTGCCAGACTGACACTTCTTGACTGTTGTGCAAGTGATTGGCCTTCGTTGAAGCTTCAACGAGACCAGGTGACATATGTCCTGTATCTGAGCACCGCCTTTCTCCAGAACAACACCCAAATGAGTGCCAATCGTATTCACAGAGCCAAATCAATACCGCTCTACCAGATGAGTAATGATTCCATGCGCAAGTGGCGAGATGTACGGTATTGTGCTGAGCAAATTATGGGTGTTGGTACAACCCTGACCGCCGGTATCCGTCGAAAACGCGAACTCTGAAGTTGCAAGCATTGGTTGAATGTTTTTGAACTGACCATGACGACTCACGATCTCTGCTTCTGGTATTCCTTGAGCTCTTTCTGAAACTGCTCCTTAAGTCGCAAGTAGCTCTCATCTTTCTTGATTTCTTCCAGCATATCTTTGAATATCTGGCTGGCCTCCAGCTTGTCGGCCTTGTCAGAATGGTCCTCGCTATCCGGAAGGACCTCGTGGTCTTTGTCGTACTTCCTTCCGCCTTTGTGGTTGGCGTAGCGTTTTGCGCGTGTAAAGCCCATCTGGATGAACTTGCGCGTCATGTCCATGCCCACAAAATCTCCCGCTTCTCCAAACTGTTCGAATTCGGTCCGCAGTAGGGTCGAGGATTGTCGTGCGATATCTGGGGTTCGGAAGCGCCATAGAGGAAGTAAGTATGACTTGTAGGGCTCGAAAGTCAGAACGCCCATCTCTCCTCTTCCTATGCGATACTCCATCTTTTGTGCATGTGTCGTTCGGGGCCGTGAACCAGAAGGGGGCTCCAGCTTGGTCGTTGCTTTAGGTGCTCGGCGCGGCATTGTAAATCGGTCTGTTGAAGCAGAGGAAGCAGCGGTGCTGTAGACTGAGGTGTAAGGGTTGTTGACGACGAGCCTCCGCGAACAAGCACGCGTCACCGAACAAGAAGCACCTCTCATCACACGCGCATGTTTCAACAGCAAGGCAAAACAAACATCCTTACCGGCTTTGGCCTGGATAGTTGTCTGCCATGATGATCAAGACAGATCGGGAAGCACAAAAAGACCCAAAATGATCATCACCTATGGAAGGTCGTACTGGGGCTCGAACCCACTAGAGGGTGTTAGGATGAATGCTTGATGTGTGGAAAATCAAGGTTGAACTTACGGACTCGAGAATATTTGAGGTATCAAAATCTCGCGTGCTAACCGCTACACTATACAACCGAGTTGTTGTTAAATTTGCTTTTGTCACAACATATATATGTTCATCAATAGCTAAGCATCCATGCTAGCATCCCAGATCTCACTGTCATGATGAGAACAGAATGAGGACACAAGATCAACAGGGTTAGCTTATTATTCGTCAACTTAACTTCTACACCGACAGACCCTGCCTTTCTTGTATCACTCCCTATCTTGCGCGCGACGATTCCTGGCCTTGTTATCTCGGTCAACACGATTCAGCTCAACGAAATGCGTTCTGGACCGCGGACCAGGAGTGTGGCTCCGAGCGCGGTCGAGTGCAATCTCAGTCTGAGTAACACTCTGTAAGCTTTCCCACTTTGGTGGGGCTTCAAAGCTTCTGCACCCACAATCATGATACGACCTGATCTCATGAATGATGGCAATCGCTAATTCGATGCTACGAGTGGAAGTCTTCAAGAGATGAGCTGTTGTTGCTCAGCTTTGGACTCATGGCTGATGCATGGAAGAGACCGGCTCTACCCAGCATTCGAGTTATTCTGGTCAGGAGCACGATCCAGAGACGTTCCATCTGCTGCGCTAAAGGCGCTCAGCCACGTCATTGACATGCTCTAAAAGGTAAAGTCATAACATATCCAAGCCGATTCCACATCGCAACCGGTAGCAAGCGGTCTTTGAGTCGCTCCGGTGTCCGACTCAAATATCGAGGTAGGTCGTTGCGCTGTCCTGCTCTCAGACCCCCCAAACCAAGATCATTCTACATTGTTACTTGCGAGTGCCTGACTTGCCTATCATGGTCAATTCAACACAGACTTCTGGCCCTTTACAGGCATTGAGCGGTTACGTGGCATCGTATGGCTGGGGTCCTCTTTTGTCCATTTCGCGGAGCACTGTACTCTCGCTTTTGTCGCGTATTCAGATTGGACACCTAAGACTAGTAGACGTGGACGGGAAAGACTCGACCTATGGACAGAAACAGGTCGTCAATGGAAAATCGGAAAAGAGCGTTTGCTCTCTGCCCGACGTAGAATTGACTGTGCACAAAGATGTATTCTGGGTGCGCATGCTGCTCTTCGCAGACATGGTAACAATCGCGGCACTTCCAATTGAAGTTCTTGGACTGATTGAATGGTAGGGTTTCGCAGAGAGCTATATGCTTGGAGAAGTCTCCTGCTCTGACTTGACAGAGTTCTTCCGGGTTCGAAATGAGTCCCCTGAGCTCTGAAGCACCTGCTAATATAACCAGTTGTTCATCGTCAATCGCAACCACCTCTCGAACGGATCCACGCTCACCTCGAACCTCTCCGCAAAACTCTCGTACCTGCTACGCAAAACAAACACACTTACAACTGCTCGTCTCAACATCGCTGCGCATTATGACATCTCCAACGACATGTTTGCTGCATTCCTGTCCCCAGACATGACATATTCATGCCCGATCTGGCTGCCGAAGTCGGATCCTCGTTCCTCCGAAGAGACGTTAGAGCAAGCTCAAATGCGCAAGTTGAGACGCTTCATCACCAACGCGAAGATCAAGAAGGACGACCATGTCTTGGAAATCGGCACTGGTTGGGGCAGTTTTGCGATTCTGGCAGTGAAAGAGACAGGATGTCGCGTCACGAGTTTGACACTGTCAATTGAGCAGAAGGCTTTGGCCGAGGAAAGAATCGCAGAGGCCGGCTTCACGGACCGTATTGAGGTGCTTTTGTGCGACTACCGCGCTCTGCCGACACCAAAAGACGGGAAGCTATACGACAAAGTTGTCAGCATTGAGATGCTGGAAGCAGTGGGCAAGGAATACCTGAACACCTATTTCGAATGTGTTGACAAGCTCCTGAAGCCTGAGGGAGGTGTTGCAGTCTTCCAATGCATCACAATGCCCGAAAGCGTAAGCACAAATATCTGCTGCATTTGATCATTTACTAATGGTTCCAAGCGTTACGATGCATACAGCAACTCGGACGATTTCATTCGACGATACATTTTCCCTGGTGGCCATCTTCCGACCATTACCCAGCTGCTAGACTCTGTCCGAGCTGGTTCCTCTTGCAGGCTGATCCCAGAGTCCGTGGAGAATATTGGCCCGCACTACGCAAAGACACTGCGACTATGGCGCGAAGAATTTATGCAAAATTTCGACCAAAAGATCAAGCAATCGCTATTGGAAGAACACGAAGGCATGACCGAAAAGGATGTGGATTTGTTCCGCAGGAAGTGGGAATATTATTTTGCTTACTGTGAGGCTGGCTTCGTCACCAAGACTTTGGGCGATGTTATCTTCACGGTCGGAAGAGAAGGCGCGGTGGAGATGATGGAAGATGTGCCCGTTTAGCTGCACCCGGCGGTATAGGCTACCGCTACCCAGTGTGCGATTGACGTGGAGGATGGACAGGAAATGCCAAGGAGGTATAGAGCGCCGTTGGAGATACCCCGATTGTGCCACATAGACATACGCCAATCAATGCTTGCAAACATGTTCGAAGCAATCGTCCCTCACTATGTGGCTTTCAGAACAGCAACCACGAGTGATGAAATTCGAACTGCCTATGTTGTATTGTTGTGTTGTAGCAAAAAAGAAAGAGCGCTCTAGACTAGACTAGTGGCGTCCAGGGTGCGCAGAACTCGCGCGCACCCCAATTTTGTTCCAAACTTCCTCTGGTTCTCCACACGACCTCAGTTGATAGCATTATTGCAGAGGTCAATCAGCATGGACTCGTCTCCCGTAAAGGCGACAATGCCGATACTGCCACGAATCAGCAAGAACGATTCGTTCAATGCGCTGGTCTTTAAACTCGCAAGGTAAATTTACAGTGTTGTACCAGCTTAACAGACAGCATTCGCTCATAGACTTGCCAGATACTTCACGGATCTTGTGGGCAAACCCATCACGTTTGAGGAATTCCGTACCACTCAAGACCATCTGCTCACTCCATTATGTCGACATCTCCTTCATGATGTACATCACCCTGCATTGGTTGCAGCACTACTGTAAGATAAATGATAGTATGGATTGGATCAAGCTGACAATCTATCACAACAGCGTTCTCAAAGGCCACTTTGTCACCCTCGAGGCCGACGAAGAGCAGGGCATCCACGCTGCAAGAGGCTTTGCCTGCGAAGCTGTCGCTACAAGATTCATCATTGGTCTAGCCGACAGGGAGATAATTGACTCGCTTCTGTACGAGCTAGAAATTCCTGATGCCTCGGAGCATGGCAGTCAACCCCTTGATGAAGCTCAACCCGAACCTCTGACGCCTGTCACCGAACAATCACCACTGTTATCGCGATCAAGTCTACGTTCTCGTGGAAGCTACAGAAGCAGGCTTACCATCCCAGAAGCCTATGATGGAGCGGCTGAAGAATCGTCCACTACGACCGATACTGAGTTGGCCGAACAGTTTGACGGCCTCAATGCTTTGGAAATTGCAGCTGTTTCAGGAGCTAAAAAGTTCCTGTGTCAAAAGCAAGTTCAAAGGATTATCAATGCAATCTGGACTGGAGATATCATGTTCTGGAACAAACTTAGCGCTGATGCTCAGAAGAAGGCTCAAATCTATCAACGCAAGAACACCGATCCTTTCTGTCGTCTACGCGTCCCACTCTATCTCAAAGCCTTCGAGGTTCTGTTCTTTGCGGCGTTTTTGGCATTTTATTACGCTGTTCTCATGCAGCGTTCGTTCTACTCGGTAACTACGGCTGAGGTCTTCCTCTACATTTGGATCGCATCATTTGCTCATAATGGTATGTGCCTGGAATTGACTGGTCCTGTTGCATACAAGTACTGACTCGAACACAGAAATTGGAGAATTCTGGGATGCAGGTACTACAACGTTCTATCTTGCTGACTTCTGGTCTCTCTGGGATCTGTTCGTGATAGGCGTTGGTGGCGCTTTCTTCATCACTCGTAAGTCATGTGCTCCTACCCTATCAAGTACCATTCAACTTTTGGTGGATGGTACATGAGGGGTTCCATCGCATGATCAAGCTAAGCAAGCACAAGCTGACAATTATAGGAATGATTGGACTACATCAAGGAAACGACAAGATCATCGATATATCATTCGATATTCTTGCACTTGAGGGATTGTTTCTGATTCCAAGAATGTGCTCTCCTCTGCTCTCTTTGAACCCTTACTTCGGCACCCTGCTCCCATGTCTTACTGCCATGACCAAGGTATGTCCATATGTGTTTCCTTGGGTCTTCACCATACTGACGACTTGAAGGACTTCCTAAAGTTCCTCTCGCTTGTGGCAATCTTGTACTGTGGATTCTTGTCGACATTCTGCCTACTCGGCAGAGGTCAATTCACCTCTCGACAGATGGCACTCATCCTTACTAAGGTTTTCTTTGGAAGCTCATATTTGGGATTCGATATCAGCGACAAAATTTCTCCATACCTCGGATTGCCCCTCATGCTGGTATTCATAACGTGAGTGATGCCCACCTCTTTGTCCCGTCAAGATACTGCTGACCCCGACTCACAACACAGGTTGACACAGATTCTTCTGGTCACATCACTCATCTCAATTCTGTCCAACAGTCTTTCCTTGGTCCTGTCACATGCCAGAGAAGAATATCTCTATGTCTACTCGGTGTTTGTGCTCGAGGCATCGACATCGGACAGGCTCACATACTTCGTTCCTCCGCTGAACCTGTTTTCACTGGCTCTCAGACCTCTGAGACTATTTATCTCTGCTGAACAGTTGCGTTACATTCGTATTGTGGCGCTCAAGATGACGCATTTGCCTCTTGTATTCCTCATCAATGTATACGAGAAGATGCAGTCCGTTCGTAGGAAGAACACGACTGGATTCGGTCTGGGATCGCCCCGAGGTATCGAAAAGCCGCCTGGTTGGAGACGATCTGTATTGAACAAGAGAATTGCACCACGATACCCGCTGTCTGCGCCAAACTCGAGGCCCGACACGGGCCTAGACCAATCACAGGACTCACCGAGCTCACAGTCTGCGGCCCCTGCAGTCGCCATCAACGACATAAAGGCAGTGCTCGATCAGCTCACTTTTCAGATAGGACAGCTCAAAGGCGTTATCGAGGAGCAAGAGCGTCAGCTCCAAGCGAACAGTGACTAAACACGCACGCGGTACCCGCGCGGTACCATTCTTACAACACTGCTGCAAGAGGCGCTTCGACAGGGCAGTGATGAACCGAGCGCCAATCCAGCTTGTATGGTTGCTCCGGCTCCAGAGTTGGGAAGCGCGCCTTGTTGGAAGCGTGGGGCTCAGAGCATTGGTGGTGCTTTGGTGAAGTTGGGTCTATCAAGACATCAGGCCGAGACGGACGAGACACGGGTGAAATAATGGGTGGCTGATTGCTTGAACCAGACTGTCGGGTCGATTGACAGACGCTACTCGGCAGCCGGCATCCGCAGCCGAGCATCGAGAACTGCAATAGGCAGACAAAAAGCATCAGCGAAGTAATAACAATTTGAGCTATCCACACTATCAGTACTAAGGTATGGAGTTCCAGGCGTTCGTAGAGACAAGTGTCAGGTGCATGTTCTCAATGCCCGGAGCTTGGCAGGTACCATATTGTCGGGTCTGTTGTCTCCAAGTGCTGGTCTCTGTGCGGGATTTGAATCAGAGTCTCTTTTCCATTTAGTTGTAGTTGCACCTGAGTTGTTCTTCAAACTTATAACCGCTCTTGTTCCTTTGCACCGCCTTCCTGTCAAAAAAATAGTACGTCAGGACTTATCTTGGCTTTTCATCCAGCGAATATAACTAACCTTTGATTACGTGTAGTACAGACAGTTCATAGTCTTTAGTCTTCTCGTCATGCAACATCAATATCACTGGAGCGCGGGTCCGGAGCTCTATTACCACCCGGAATACCAACTACAAAGCCATCGAGACCTTGACTCTAGCCGTTGGTCGAGTCCCGCAGAGCCCGAGAAACAATTCTGGACAGAGCTACCGCCGCCTGTATATGAAGCTACCACCTACCCTGAGCTTCCTGGTCCTGTGTTGCTGAGTCATGGATCACCAGAGTTTAGCCCGGTGAGTGTGAAGCAGGAACACGATTCGATCTCGGATGGCAGATGGTCGAAGTGGTCACCGGCCCTAACGAACTCGAGCCTGGTGTCAAACACTCCATCGTTCTCACCATTACGCTCAATGCGCATGACAGATAACGCTATGTATGTGGAGGGTATTGGGAGTCCAACCCACTGGCTTGCATCTGGCCAGCACCACTACACAGCTGCTACTTCTAACCAGCAATCCTCACGCCATTGGCACGGCACCCAAGCCGGAGCTAGAGAAGATGCTCCAACGCGCGACTTGCGAAGCAGACGGAAATCTTTCGAACAGGTGCCTGAACATGGCCAACATCCCGAGGCTGAAGTGCAGGCACTACTGAACAGGCCGCGTCGAGTCAAAACCACAGCGGAGAACGCGAGATTTCATTGCAACGAGTGCGGCAAGAGATTCCAACGAGTGTACAACCTTCGTAGTCATATGCTCAAGCACGAAGTGACAAGAGAAAAGATCCACTGCCCTCATACTGGATGCGGCAAGAGCTTCGACAGGAAGACTGATCTTAGCCGTCATGAGCGCAGTGTACACCTGCACCTGCGAGAGCACAAGTGCGTTTTGTGTGGATCCTTCTTTGCAAGAAAGGATACCCTCGTTAGGTGCGTTTCAATTCTGTCGTCACAGCCTTTGCAGAATATGCTGACCATAATCCACAATGCAGACACATTGAAGGCAGCTGCTCAAAACGAGCGGCAGTGGATCGCAAGCGGATCAAAGACTCGTTGGCTCCAGCATCAATGGGCTAGGCTGCCGACATATGCTGATACCATCTGCTCGTGAGGTTGAGGGAGGCATGACCAATAACTCTGTATTGGTTTAGTCGTGGCAGCCCATTCGGCCCACGCCTAGCTCAGAGGCTGCAGGCGCTTAAGCGCGGTAGGAGTATATGCACAGGTGATGAAGAGTCCAACAAATGCCGATCTTGACTCGTGTACTGTACAGTGCATATTGCGTTGATGATTGAATGTGCATGTGTCTTTGATGAGCCGGTGCACTCGGGCGAATTAGCAGCTCATCTATAACACCGTAGGTGGGGAAATTGCGTGGGATCCATAGCTCGGGTGCAATATTGTTGAGATGAGGGCCATGCACACATAGAGGATACGTGTAATACAGCAAGATACAAAACCCGGATGGATATTGTGATCGTCTATGAATACTACACTCGCAGGCCGTGTAAAATCAGCACGCTCCCAATGAGGTGATTTTGAGTCGAGGAGGATGACTTTGGATAGAGCGTTACTGAAGTTTCAAGATATGCAAGAGACGGTTCCGCAAACACCTGGAGCCGAGAAGGAGCGACTAGGGTCCAACTTCGAGACCCTGAATAGTTTGCTTTGACGTTGAGTGCTCGGCTTCACCGAATTGACTTTCTGACTAGGCGGGGGAGATTTCGAGCCGGCGTGAATTCTATTACTCTATTCAGACATCATTGTAGAGTCATGTCATACAGCACGCAGACGCAGAGCAATAATGAACTGGGTCAGAATCTAGAGTAGTTGCGTTATGACCTTCTAATTGTGGACAGTGGGGGCTTGCGCCGCGGTGGGTCCCTCGTTCATCGTGTGGTCCCACAATCAAAACCAGGATTTGACAATGCAGGCTGATGCTATAGCCTATAGCATGTGCACGATTTAGATAGGGTAATCAAGATGCATAGATGGGGCCAACCATGGGCTCCTGTGGCTCTATCGTTTTCCTTTTGCTCGGCTTGGCTCAAACACAATCTCAGAATCGTGCATTGCAGCTCAATCACGGCACGCGGAACGGTCACCTACCATCACCGCTGTTGCATATGTCGGCACCCAATAGCACCCGCTGGGACGAGCGACCAACGCACGGGTACAGAACCAACTTCCGTTGGCTTCAGTCGCCATCAAAGGTCCTCCATCGCGTACTGCGCATGTTCGTTGCGCTTTCTGAAAATGGACAGATATTCCACGAGGCATGACTCGTTGCCGAGTTGGTGCTCGGCTCAACAGGCGTCTAACAAGAGGAAATGACCAGAACAAAGGCATTCATGCAGGCGAAGCATGTGACAAGATGCACGGAGGAACCTCGATACTGTTATAATACAAGTTTGTGTCTTGAGGCCTAGAAAAAAGTGTGGGGTAATCTGATGACAAGGAAGAAGCGAGACACGCAGAGAAAAGGCTTTCACATAAAGTCTCCGCTGCCGAAGTTGTTGAACGGGTTTGGTGGACCACCAAAGCCCGATGGACCTCGAGGACCGACTGGATCAAATCGACTGCCTGGTGGTGCCTGGGGATTGTAGCCACGACCTCTCGGATCGTCAAAGCCCGGAAGAGTTGGGTGCATGCCGCCGCCACCAAACCCAGGATTGCCAAAAGGATCCCTGGGACCGAGACCCTGAGGATAGAGATCTCTTTCACCAATGTTGCCAAAGCCTGGATGGGGTGGTCCACCCATGGGACGAAGCGGCCTGTTCAAGTCGTAAGGGTCTTCGAAGCCTGGAGGAGCCAGTTCTCCGTGAGGAAAGTGAGGCGCATGCTGAGCGAGAGGACCATGGAAGGGGTGAGGACGAGCGGGTGGTTGGCGATTGTCACGTAGAGGATCGTCACGAGTTGTGGAGGGCTCTCTGGCAGGCTGTGGGGCAGATGTAGCAGCAGACTCTTGGTAGCCTTCCTTCTGTAGCGAAGGCACGAGCTTCTGTATAATGTTGAGGCGCATCAGAGAGCCGTAGTCAGAGAGGCGACCATTTGATATGAAGAGGTTGAAGAGGTTTCTAGTGTTTGGCTCTGACAGAGTGAATGGCATGGAGCCTGCAGAAGTGTAGTCGGCGGCCTTGACATCGAGCGTGGCTGTCTTGTCATCACCGAGGGCCATGGCCAGAACGACGGCTTTGTTTCCCATGCGATTGATTTTTAACAGGTACTCCATGGACGACTGAGTGTGGGCGTAGCGAAAGGCGTAGTTGGGAGCATTTGCTGACCAGGTTGCAGGCAGACGCGGAGGGTTGTCGACGGTGATGCGGTCATCATCGCCGAGGCCCACCAGACGGAAGCCACAAGCAAGCATCGAAGCATGACTTGCCAGGGCGATGGCGTCGAAGGGTGTGTTGATGTGAGGAGAGCTGTCTTGGGGCAGGGTGGATGCCATGACGCTGGCCAGCGAGTCTGCCGAGAGGACGTTGCCGACTACCGTCATGTCGGGTAGTGTGATGCAGACGGTTGTGAGAGGTCTTGTTGTTGTTGTTGGTAAATATGATACAGGCTTGCAAGAGTCGATGGAACAGAGTTGTGAGATGCAGATTGCTAGACGACCGATACACAAGGTGCGACGAGATGGAGAAGCACAGCGATGACGGTGACGACGATCTGCGGCGGCGGGAGCAGCCGCTACGATGCCCTACGATGCCCTACGATGCCCTACGAGACAAGTCGGCGGCTCTGCAAGCCTCGGCCCGTGGGGCGCACGTGCTTGGATGTAGAGGGAGAGTCAGCGTGACGAAGGACAAGAGTTGGAAGGAGCAGAGTTGCAACCTACCTCACATGTCCACACGACACAAGTCGCGTCCTTGTCACATCCATGGCTGACTGAGACTACCCGCCCTCGATGCCCGAGCACATGTCGACCAACTCGTCCCTGGTGCCGTCGTCGTCGGACCTGCTGCTCCTCGTGCCCCGGCTGGCGCGCAACATGGCCGACCTGGCCATGCGTTGGATGCCCAAGGACAATATGACGATCGCCTTCGCCAACAACTCGTCCTCGGACATGGTCAATCGCACCGCTACCCTCATCCACCACGTCGCCTCCTCGACTGCCGCTCCTGCTGCTCTGCCTTCGTCCACTGGCTACCTGTCCTTCCTCAGCACCCCCTTCTCGGCCGACGCAATCAAAGGTTTCGGTGGAATGTTTGCATACATTGGCTCGAGATGGGCTCTCGCGACCTTTGCCATCTCCATCTTCCTCAACCGCACCCACTTCTACGCTTCGTCCCGCCAGAGCTTGAATCCCCGCTGGCATACCCGTCTACTCCTTTACTCGGCTCCTATCCTGCTCCTCTCCTACCACGTCTTGTCCATTTCGCAAGCTCTCAAGTGTCAGACATCCCCCGACTATCCTCTATTGCGATATGGCGACCCCAACAAGCATCTAGCCATCAACTTTGGTGGTGAAGGCGGCTTTGTACATGACTTCAGCTCCACCCTGCTGTTCTGGAAATCCGATGTCGAATGCTGCCGCGCAATGAACATGTCCCTTCAGGACGACAAATTTCTCGATGTCATGGGCTCTTTCTCGCTCCTCTGGCCTCTGTTCCTCGCGTTCTGCTTCAGCCAGTTCATCGAAACCCTGAATTGTGCTCTTCAAGGAAGACAGCCCTTGCCAGAGACCGGCATGACCACCTTTGAACACTCGCTGGCTTTTGCCGAGTCGGAGGCCATGCTTACCAACGCCATCGGCCTGAGTATCTTCGGTCCCGCCGACTCGACTTCCTCTCGGCCCATCTCAGACGACTCATCCGACCCTTCGGACCTGTCCAGCATACTCCTGACCAAGTCCATGGTCCTCCAGCGCCTCAACGTTCCTTCAGAAGTCTTGCTAATCGCCCTCATCTCGTGTATGAGCCACATCAGTAGCGCAGTACTCGCTATCACCGGCCGGAGACATCAAGTGCGTCTGGTCAACACGGCTATCTGGGCCGTATGCTACATGGCTGCTTTCTGCTGGAGCTTCGTCAACGCTCTCTCTAGTCCCCTCGGTTCTGATATCAGCATTCTTCGCTTCCCTACTGTCTGCATCATCGGCTTCATTCCTCACATGCTCATCATTCTAGGCATTCTAGTTTGCTCGTGCATTTACGGTGTGGCTCTGCTGCTCAATGCGCTATCGCTTCCGCCAACTGCACCGCCGAACCCATCCATTAAGGAGCGCTTCTCGATCGCTTTCAACAATATGCAAGCAAATGTTCAGTTCTCATCTGTCTCATCCATGAGGCTGAGTTGGACCGAAGACTTCTACACTGTGCTGCTGAAAATAGGCTTCAACGTGCTTACAGCTGCAAGCGAGTCTGTCTTCTTGAACGAAGGAAGCAAGATCCAAATTCATGCCATGACCTGGCTCGAAGAAGAGCGAATTCAGGAGTTCACCTCCATGTTGGAGGATCGCCGCCGAGCGAGCATAGTCCCCTCTGACTTGGTCGACGAACGTATCGCCAAGGGTCTTAGCTTCACAGATCACAAAACAATGCCCTCAGCATCAGGGTTCGCCGTGGAGAGACGATCAAAATCGTCTACAGAGACCGGCAGCAAAAGAGCCGTAACCAATGACAATGGCCTAGGTATTGCAGAACGGCGTGGCAGATGGCAGCTTAGCTTTGAGTTCCTGAAAGGTCTGCTCTGGTTGCTTGTTCGTATCAACAGCCGTCTCGCCTTGACTTGTCTATCGATGCTGGGTATAGAGCGAGTGCCCGACTGGCTGACCAGGACCGCCGACTACAGACAGCCCTCTGGCTCTTCTTCATCTTCCAAACAAGGATCAGGTCAACGAGCCTCGACGCCTGACTTCTGGTTGGTCTCGGAGAGGGGCGTCTTGTCTTTGCCTGAGAACGCTAACGTCGATGTCGAAGTCGAGATGCGCAGACGCCTTCAAGCTTCCACTGGTTCTGCTGTAGGGGAAGACGCTGTCGATTCTGACCTTTACAACTGGTGGAAAAAGGGTGGATGGTGGGGAGATGTGGACGCCAGCGGCCCGTACGAAGCCAGAGAGCAAGACGACGATACGACCAGCATGATCTCCACGTCGAGTAGTGCGTACAGTGAAGCCGACTCAGAAGACGAGAGCGGCAGAAGGACACCCACGCAAGAGGACTACAGCCAAAGTCGAGAGCAGACTCCTGCAGCAGGTTTCGAAGTGGCAGACCTCGCTCGCCTACTGGATCCACAGACAGCAGTAGACAGAGAGGAAGCACAGATGCTTGCTCGCCACCTTCAGAGCAACAAGCCGATGACCCGCTCCCAATACCGTCAGCGGGTGAATCGCGACAAAGCACGAGTGTTGGACGTTCCGTATGTCGAGTCCGCCTTCAGCGAAAACACAGAAGGGGCCTCGAGTTCGGTCGCCGAGGCAGAGACTCTAGAACGATTTCTCCTCGAGCGTCGTCAAGCCAAACGTCCAGAGCTTGGTGGAGATGTTGGCTCGTGGGACTCGGGCGCCGATGGGATGGGTTCTAGTGGTCCACAGTGTGTCGTCTGCCAGAGCAACTCTCGAGTCATTGTTGCATGGCCCTGTGGCTGCCTCTGCGTGTGCGATGAGTGCCGCTTGCAGGTAGCCACTCGTAACTTTACCAAGTGCATGTGTTGCAGGACCAAGGTCGTAGCCTACTCCCGACTTTATGTTCCTTAGATATGCTCCTTCCTGTTTTGAAATATAACTCTCTGAACAGACATTTTCAGCTCACCGTCCAAAGCATGATAGCCATGTCTCATCTCGGACAAGTGATCTAGACATAGTACACGTTGATGGCTCTTCTGACACACAGGAGAATGTCATGGGGAGTTGAAGCATTCATGAGCGATATCAGCTGACTTTCCGCGAACGCCAGCCAAATCGGGCTAGCTCAATCTCTAATCTACAGATGTCTAACGCTGCCTTCCCTTGCCCTTGCCTGATCGTATCGAGAGAGCAGGGAATTCGTCACGTGCTTCTGCTTCTGCTTCTGCTTCTGCTTCCAGTCGACTTTGCTCTTCCGCCAGGCTCAGCTGCAGAGCAAACTCAAAGTCGTCCAACTCTCTGCTGTTGCTACCCTCTGCTGCTTCTTGATGTTGCAGCGCCTCGAACTCTGCCTCTTCGAGTTCCTGGAGTCGTTTTGCTTCCTCTTCTGCAAGACTCTGACGGATCGCTTCGGCAATGTCGGGATCCATGTCTGCGTCCCCCATTGGCATGGTAGTTGTTGACTTGCCGTTGGTCGTAGGCTCGCTCGTCTTCTTTTCTTGGTCCTTTGCAAGTGCCTCCTCGCTCAGTAGCTGCGCGTATGCGAGAATCTCCTCCTCGCTTGCATCGCTGCCCAGCAGCTCTGTGCCAAATCTGCCGGCCAGATGCTCCGCCTGTCGTACTTCCTGCGCGCTCTCTCGTTCGAGTTCTAGCTGTTCGTTCGCGATGAAACCCTTGATGTTGCCCCTGCCGACATTGGCGAATCGATCGTTGGATACGTTGGTACCTCGATCAGCTCGTCTGAGACGACGTTTGTGCGACTTGTACTGGTCCGCTGCAGACGAGCTGAAGCTCCAGTAGCGCAATAGCGTTCCGATCGAGACCATGCCGCGCAGGACCGTCGGATCGGGATCGAGGCAGATGGCTCCCGCTGCATATAGATTGATGCCAACACCCTGGACCGACGCCTGAGCCTGCACGAGTCTACGTCTTGCGCGAGATGCAAAGCGTGAGTTCAACGTGCGTATCGGGCTCAGGGTGGAGGCCAGAACATCCCAAGCTTGTACGAGACCATCGTTTCCTCCGTGTACAAGATACAGAGATGACAGCGCGATACAGGAGATCTCGGGCGATTCTGTGTGAATGACGCGTACGGGTTCGAGCATATTGACGGCGTCGGCGGAAATGGGGAGCGATGCTCTTGCATCCCAGACCAGAACGCTGCCCATCATCGTACCTACAGCGATGAAACGGGCTCGCTGACCCGGCACATCTGCAGGCGGAGCTGAGACGCTCGACTTGTACAGAGGCGTCATGCTAGGGGAGGAAACAGTCGACTGCCCGGAGAAGTTGGTAAGTGGGTCTTCTGAGGAGGTGAGGGTCGCAAAGGTCGAGCCGTCCAGAGCGTGAGCTGTTATCTGTACCGACTTGAGTCCACCGAACGATAGATCGGAAAGTCTCCACTCTTCTGTCGTGCGCTCAGTCTTCTTGTTAGTTTCCAGATCTTGGACAGTCGACAACGACAGACCGTAGTCAATGTCGCCCTTCGATGGCGACATGGCAGGAGAAGACGGTCCGCCAAAGAGAGAAGCCGGTTCAGGAGGTGTTGGAGCGGATGTAGATTGCAATCCATTTGTTTCAGTCGCTGAGTTGTTCATGTCGGCAACCTTGAATCGGACATATCGTTTCGCAGAAGCGGCGTAATCCTCGTCGAGGCCAGTCTCGAATACGAAAACAGCTTCTCCAGCCTGGTTACCATCATCTCCAGCGAAGTCAACTTCCAGTACCCTACGCATGTTCCATCCCAGGCAGCTTCTCTGGAAATCTTTGGGCTTCCGCTTGATGTAGTCTTCGACCTCATATGTCTCGGCTTTGATTTGCTCCTCTCCCAGGTGCATGCCGTTCCATGAGGTCCGAGGCGAATAGCTGCCATCAACATGTGAATTACTGTAAGGATTGGGACGAGCAGCGCGCCGACTGGGCTCGACGAGAGTCCAATAAACAGACCGTCCAGTCGACCAAGCAAGACGTTCATTTCCTTCGTCATGAGGTCCGGCAAGCTTGTCGTCGATGCTACGCTTGGGGAACTTGGTCAAGTAGAAGACTTCACCCAATGCGTTGAGCACAACTGCCCACGCGCGGCTCTCTCCTTGACGCTTTACCGAGTAGTGTTCGTCAACCGCAATTCCGACTATAGGTACTCCCGGGCTGATGACCCAACGCGCAGTGACCTCACCTCGGCCATAACGTTGATCTCGGGTCCCCAGAGGTCCAAGGCTATATGCTGTGAGGACACCGAGAGAGGAACCAGAGAGCAGTCCTACAAGACCGTCGGTAAGAGATGGGATGGAAGAAGACTTGGCAATCCAGACGCTGCATACAGCTTCTTGCACAGGCAACAACTGTGGGATGCCCAGTGTGGGTACGGAGATGCCGCTCGAAGGTTTCAGGAAGTGGCCGCGCATCTCTTCCGTGTATCTATAGTAGACGAATCCACCAGGCGAGCCCTCACCATGAACCATGCCAAATGGCTGACTGACGTCCATGGAGTTGGGAACACCCACAATGTTTCCAGGGCCGAGCCCGTACATGGCGTCACCAGGGAAGCGTTCAGAGAACTGGAGGAAGATATTCGGATCGCCCAGTCCCCACGAGTCTGTTTTTCCGAGACTGGGGTCACTGCTCCCCGCAGTGCCCACATCGTCAGCACCATGCACGAAGCGAGGAGGCCGCTTGTTGAGAGCAGGACCACCAAAAGTTGCGTGTAGGTGGTTGACAGTTGTCATCATTTGCGAAGGATAGTTGATGATGGGCAATGCGACTGGAGGCTGGCCAAGACGGGCCTGAGCCGGAGAAGCGGGCAGCTCGACAGGCTTGCCACGAGCAAGAGAGCGTAGCAAACGGGTACGGAGAATGTATTCGCTACGCCATGAAGCAAGAGCGGTAACGCGAGTGAATGCGCGACGTTCAAGGCGAAGACGATCATCCGGTTCATCCTGTTCGTCGTATGCATTGGGATCCAGAAAATCCGGGCCGGGGAAGTAACGCGAAAAGGCAGTCCTCCAGGCGTGAGGAGTAGTGACTAGATCATGAAAGCGACGGGAGACGAGAGAGACAGCAGACAGATCCTGAGGAGAAAGGTGTGCAAGAGCATGAGTCAAAATCTCGTTGGGCAAGTCGGCGATGGGCGAGTGCTTGTCGCCAGGTTTCCTTGGCTTCTTGACCACAGCAAAGGCCGGGCCCTCCATCTTCTTCCTGGAAGGCGAAGCAGCCGAGGCGTTCTCATATTCGGCGATGCGATTGCGCGAAGCTGGCGAGGCCTTGTAGGAGGGACTCAGCCGTCCAGTCGTGGCCGTGTCAGGCACGTGGTTGCTGAGGCTGACACCTCCACCGCCGTCGACTGGACTCGCGCCTCGCTGCTCTCCATGGTTGCTGTCGAAAGTGGGCTCGGCGGGGTTCGTGGACTCGGTGTGCGGCTGTTGGACAGAAGTGGGGGACTGTGCGTGCATAAAACTGTTGTCGAGGGATGAGGTAGGGGAAATGACCGAGCCAGCAAAAGTGGTTCAGTCGGTCGAGTTTTGGGCCGTCGTTGAGCTTGTCGTGGTTATTGGTAGAAGTCGTCGAACATGGAATCCAAGTCCGTGTGCTGAGGGGCAAATCGACTGCAAGCCTCCGCCTGCCTCTTCCGTCACACTGTGGAGAACCTTAGCATCAAAACTAACGTAATCGACCAGAGCACTTTCACGAAACAGAGACTGCTGTCAATGACAAAGAGGTATGCATGCTAGAGTGTCACTTTGTGTGCTTCGCTAGAGTCAACGCTGCTGCTCGGGGCATTTTGCTTTCTGCTTTGTTTCCATGGAAAAGAAATCTCAATATACAAAGGAAAAGAAGCGGCGCTGGTATTGGTATATTTGAACAAAAGAAGATAGCAATGAACAGATGTGAATATAAATCGACCCTCTTACGCGCCACTCCGAGAGGACTCTCATATGTCATCGTCAACGTCGATGGCATCCGGGTTGGCTGCTGTTTGCGCGACATCTGCCGCCGCTCTGTTGCCGCCCTCCACTCCAGTGCTAGCTGCAACGAATCCAGTGGGTGCGCGAGCCTGGCGCTCCAAGGCCGCCATGGCGTCTGTTTTCTGTCTGATGTCCTCAACCTCTCCATCTTCGGTCGGAGCTTGTTGACTACGTGCGATGGCCTGAGAAGCAATGAAGCTGACGTCGGTACTAGTAGCTGGTTAGTAATTGATGCTCTTCGTAGCATGTGCGATACGTACTTGTACTGTGCTTGGACGCTACGCTTGATGCGAAGCATATCCTTGAAAGTGTCCTCATTTCCATGCTGCACCTCGAAGCTTTCCCACTTCTGCCAGAATCCAGGCTCCCTTCTTGGATCACAAAACTGACTGGCATGTCCATATATTGCTCTGGCACGGTCAATCTCTCCCAAGCGCCTCTCCATCTCAGCAAACTTCAGACACATGTCCTTTGCTTCACTGTCTGGCAGTGCAGCAATGGCTCGCTCGTATATTGAACGAGTCGAGGTGAGGCCAAAGTTCGACGCCGATTTGGTAATGTAGAAGTTGAACATATCCAAGCGGTCCTCGTCTGAAACAGCACGTGTCGCTCGCTCGTAGATACGCATAGCGTGTCGAGCCAATCCACGTTCTTCCTCGAGCTGACCATACATAAGGTATAGCACCTTGGCGAATTTTGGAGGACATCCTTCAACGGCCTGCTCGAAAAGGTCCCGTAATCTTTCGATGCTGATTTTTCGGTCGACTGCTTTTTGAAGGTAGAGGTTCCAGAGTTCGAACGCCACCGGGTATGAGAAGAGATCCAATCCACGTTCGTATACCTTGAATGATTCTTCGAAGTATTTGTTTTCTTCCAGCAGGTTGGCATAATTGACTACAGTCTGAGGAGTAGCGATGCGCAATTCGAAGATGCGCTCATAGACCTTGCGAGTCTCATCCAAGGTGCTGACAGACTCGACAAGATCGACATAGAATGACCACAATTTCCAGCTTTTATGTACTCGTTGTTGGGGGCTGAGGGTTTCGTCAAAATAGTCGACCATGCTTCGTTTGGGTGCTTGGGTAGCCTTCGCCATAATATCGACAGCGCGATCGAAATTCTCGTTGCGTAGCTCCATTTCCGCCCATTCAACCCACATCTCGGCGAGTTCGTTGACCGACCTAAAAGGTACTTTGACAGCCTTTTCCATGATGACCCTGGCGTTACGTAGATCGCCACGCTCCTCATAGAATTTTGCGTAGTTCGTCCATAGGGTGTGGTATCTACCAAGGGCTTTCTTGGGGTGGATTGCGGCAATGGCATTGGTATACGCGTTGACAACCTCGGCCTTGTTATCTCCCCAGAGCGCGACCCTCTTCTCCCACTCGGTAACGCTGTTGGGGTTCTGTCGAAGCAAAACGTCGTTCAGGAGGAACGGTCGACGATCCATGAGTTGTTCAAAGCGCATCATGCGGATGTCGAGTTCGAGATCGGCGTTCTCATCAGGAGTGCTTTTTTCGGAGCGAGCCTGGGCCTCGTCCATCTTGATGCCAATCAAAGCTTCCTCTGCCTCTGCGTACGTATCAAAGACAATCGAGAAATCTCGGACTGTCATGACGGTAGTGATGCCTTCTTCAAAAACATCTCTTGCGCGCTCATAATCGCCCTTGTTGATCCAGTATCGAGCGAGGCCTACCCACAGAATACCTCTCTGATCCGGAAAGCGTTGTATACCACTCCTGACTATGCGGTCCACATCGATGCCCGTATCTTCACCTGTCTGAACCTGGCGGGCGTGGTCGATGATAAGCTCCAACATGTCGGTCCAGAACTGGAAGGGGCCTTTGGCTTCTTTACTGCGGAAGCGTGGATTGTTGAGGATGTCCATGTACTTGACGACGGCGTCGGTGTATTGTTTCTGATCGACAAGAATGTCGATGAAGTCTTCGGCATGCTCGGGGTGGATTTGCATGTAGCGGCGCCAGACCTTGATGGCAGTCTCTCCCGAGGCAGAGGTGGCGAAGGGACGGTAAAGAGCCCATATACGATTGTGTTGAGTGATAGGTAGGGCTCGCAGGGCGCGATCGAAGGTGCGACGGGTCTGGGTGATCCTGGGCTGCTTGCAGAGGAAGGACAGGTACATTTCCCAGATGCGCGGCATCTTGTTGAGGAGGACGAGGGCTCTTTCGAACAAGGCATTGACCTTCTGGTATTCGGTGGCATAGCGGGCGGGATTTCGGTTGCGCAGATGGCTCAGGCGCAGCTCGAGGTACAATTTCCACAGCTTGTAGCTGCGCGGGAGGGCATTGCAGGCGCGTTCCAGCACAAAGGCCTGGTCGAGCAGCGAACCCGTCTGGCGCTTGAAAGAGGCATAGTCGAGCCAGGCGCGGATGTTTGCGGGATTGCGCAGAATGTCCTGTTCGTAGATGACATGATTGTCGGCGACAAGGTACAGATGCGAAGCTGTCGACATGTCGGGAAAGATACACACACGTCGTAGTGGGCCTGCTGACGACGGCGGTAGTAGCGACGGGGACAGGGACGGCGAAGAAGAAGAAACAGCGACAACAGCGCAGTCGATGATGGCGAGAGTCGAGACAGACAGCCAACTGCTGCGTAGCTAGCTACTGTACCTTCAATCACTCGGCCGCTCTCAACTTTTGGACTTTCAACTGACCATCCGCCCAAACTCGCACGCGTCTTGGCAGGCACTTTCCCCGACCAACGGCGAACGTCATCCAGAGCACTGAGCATACCACCTCTAATAAACTGCCACGCTCCTTCCTTCTTCTTCTCACAACCTAAGCGGTCGACGACATGTCTGCTGCAGGAGTATGTCTCTGGAGCGTCTTGTATCTGCATCCCTGCTGACCAGCCATTGTCCAGAGAGAGGCCGTATTCCCTACCCGGCAATCGCTGGGGTTGATGAAGGGTAAACTGAAGGGTGCTCAAACCGGCCACGACCTGCTCAAGCGCAAGAGTGAGGCCCTGACCAAACGCTTCCGAGAAATCACCCGCCGTATCGACGATGCAAAGCGCAAGATGGGCAGAGTCATGCAGATTGCTGCCTTCTCCCTCGCCGAGGTCAGCTACGCCATTGGAGGCGCTGGAATCGGCTACCAGATCCAGGAGTCTGTCCGCTCCGCAAAGTTCCGTGTCCGCACCCGCCAGGAGAACGTCAGTGGTGTCTTCTTGCCTCAATTCGAGAGCTTCCAGACCGAGGGCAGCAGTGACTTTGGCCTGACTGGCCTGGGCAAGGGAGGTCAGCAAGTCCAACGCTGTAGGGAGACATACGTCAGAGCAGTCGAGACTCTGGTCGAGCTTGCCAGTCTGCAGACTGCCTTTGTCATTCTCGACGATGTCATCAAGGTCGTCAACCGCAGAGTCAATGCCATGTACGCCGTCCCTCTGCTCACTTCTACACCAACCCCTTGTCAGCTAACCTTATCTTCAGCGAGCACGTTATCATTCCCCGCACAGAAAACACGATCAAATACATCAACTCGGAGCTGGACGAGCTGGACAGAGAGGAGTTCTTCAGATTGAAGAAGGTGTCGGGCAAGAAGGAGAGAGACGCTCAAGCAGAGGAGGCCGAACGTCAAAAGGCCAAAAAGGCGGCCGAAGAGAAGGGCGTCGATTCGCAGGCCGACCATGGGCCCCAGGACATCCTAGGTGGAGGAGAGGATGATGAAGATGTCATTTTCTGATTGATTCGGGTTTGCTACTTTGAGATATCCTTTTGCCGTTGCTGTAATTACCAAGCCACTGTACATGGCCAACACGACCTTGCCTCTATTGACGCTGGAACGTGACTCTGATGGTGTTGTCACCCAGCGACATGCCTGCTGTGGCCTCTTTGGCGCTGATAGCTCCGTCCTCGGCTTCATACTCGACGAAAGCAATACCCTTGCGACCAGGCACAGTACGGACCTCCTTGAAGCCCGCAAAGCGCGAGAAGATGGCTGTGAGTGCATCCACTCCGTAGTCTTCGGGCACCTGTCTGATGAACAGAATCTTGTTGGGTGGTAGGTATTCGTCTGGTACGACTCCGGCGCCGGCGCCTGATGTTCCCTTGAGGCCTGCTCCACGCGCCGTCTTTGGAGCGCGCTGTGCAGCAGCTTCTTGCTCGGGAGCACCTGGTGCTGGTCGCTTGAGGTTCTTGGCTGCTTCGGCTGCTTCGAGGGCCTGTTTGCGCTCTGTCCACACTTGTCAGTATTCGAGTCCGGCACCGTTTGCCACGCGCAAACTTACCCTTCTCTGCCTTGCGGTGGCGTTTGTGCTGTTCGAATTCTTCCGAAGTTCCTTCTCGTTGTACTGTCGCATCACTCCTGGTCCGGGCGAAATCCAGAGACATGGACTGGCCGAACAACTCGAACCCGTTTACTTCGTCGATTGCATTTTCGGCTGACTGGACGCTGTCGAAGACGATGAAAGCCTGTCCCTTGCGCTTCAAGCTTGACTTGGCGACGATGTCGACAATTGTGCCGTATTCCTCGAAAATCTCGCGCAGCGCTTCGATGAGCTGTGGGATCTTGATGCGCTCAGACAAGTTCCTGGCCTTGGAGTAGCTGTAGTTAGTCCTGCTGGTCCATGGTCTTGGTGGATTCAAAGTGCAGTCGAGCACATACATAGACACTGCTCACTGGTCAGTTGACGCTCTTACGCTTGTTCGTACGGAGTGCAATGTACGAACGTTGCGTTTGGCGCGGTTCCCTCATCTACGGTCGCCATCTTTTGTGATTTGCGCAATAGCAAGAAATGTTGGTTGATGGATTGGAGTCGCAAAGGCCTCGAACGAGTAATGCGCGGAACGACAAGCCAAAAGCCGACTGATCAACGCTAACCAGATTTGGGAACCAAGTGACCGGGACTTGGGTGATGACAACATCGATGCAACGATAAATGAATGCCCGTCTTTCTTCTGGTAACAAGAGCAAGGATTGCTTCTCACTGCCCAAGACTTCAAAACACTTGCTGTAATGGCTCCGACTTCCTGGCAAAAGCTCAAAACCACACTCCAAATCAGTCATGACTACAGTGTCGTTCCTGCTGGCATCCGATGGAGAAGCAACACCTTTTTCATTGTGTCAACAGTTGCTGTTGGTCTATTCACTGATCTATTCTTGTACGGGCTGGTAGTACCAATACTTCCGTATATGCTTCAAGACCGAGTTGGATTGCCGCAAGACCAGGTTCAATCGCACGTAGATGGTCTACTCGCCGCCTATGCTGGAGCCTCTGTCGTCTTCTCGCCTGTCGCTGGAATTTTGGCCGACAAGACATCTACACGCCAAGGACCCTTTCTCGTCGGACTTATAGCCTTATTGCTTGCAACAGTGCTGCTGTTCATGGCAAACAACATCCCCACGCTTGTCGTTGCCAGACTCCTCCAAGGCTGCTCTGCTGCCTTTGTTTGGACGATTGGTCTCGCACTGTGTGTCGAGACTGTGGGTAAGGATAATCTTGGAAAGACCATCGGGAGCATTTTCAGTTTCATATCGGTCGGCAATCTGGTTGCGGTACGTAAGGCCAAGAGTACAGATAGTACAGGTCAAGAGCCACCAGATGACTTTTCGACTTTCGCCTGTACCTTTACTACCTTTACATAAGAAACACGCTGACTGTCCCCTCGCTTTTAGCCGCTGCTCGGAGGCGTTCTCTACCAGAGAGCCGGCTATGCTGGCGTATTTGGGATTGGCTTCGCCGTCTTGGCCATCGATTTCATTATGCGTTTATTGGTCATCGAAAAGAAGGTCGCTCGCCGGTACATCGTCACTTCTCGGGGGGACAGCCACGAAAGTGATACGTCCAATACGAATGACGAGGAAGCTACCAACAACGAAGAAGAGCCTTTGCTTGGAAGTAAATCAGAGGACGACTACTACATCATTTCGAAGGATCAGCCGGCCATCGTTTGCAAGGTTCCGATTCTGCCATGCCTCAAAAACCCTCGCCTGATCACAGCACTGGTGGTGGCTTTTGTTCAGGCACTACTGCTAGGCGCCTTCGATGCCACCATCCCCACCATTGGACAAGAATATTTCAACTTCGACTCATTGAAGGCGGGCACATTGTTTCTTCCTCTAGGCGTATTTGACTTCGTACTTGGGCCTATCTTCGGCTGGGTCGTAGACCGCTTCGGAACCAAGGTGGCTGCAGTAGGAGGCTACACCTTTCTGGTGCCTTGTCTTGTCTTACTACGTCTTCCGCATGCCGGAGGCAAGGACCAGATCATACTCTTTGCAGCGCTTCTGGGACTATGCGGAGTCGGTCTTGCAGCCATCGGAGCTCCGTCGATCGTCGAGGCAGGCAACATCGTACAGAAGTATTACGACGTGAACCCTGACTTCTTTGGAGAGAAGGGACCGTTCGCAAGTCTGTACGCCATGTCATCGGTTGCGTTCTGTGCAGGGTTGGCGATTGGGCCGGAGATTGCTGGCGAGCTCAAGCAGGTGATTGGGTACGGCAACATGAATATCGTGCTTGCAGTCATCTGCGGGCTCACAGCAGCATTGTCGTTCTTCTACATTGGAGGCAAGCCCAAGATGCTTCGGGCAGGTTAGGTTAGGCTAGGTTCGGTGAGTAGACAGTATAGATGGACCATCGAAGCTGTGTTTGGATGGCAGCGTGTGATGTGAAAGCGTGCAATGGTGCAATGGTGGTGTTTGAGGTGTGAAGTCAAAATTGCCTTGGCATGATTGATGTTAGTGGCTGAAATGGGGTCCGTGCGCCAGTTAGGAGCGAGGGGAGCAATTGCAATTCGACAACACTGGGGTGCAACTCATCATCGACATAGCATCTATCGCATCTCCTGTCTTGTTGTGTGTCTGCACATCGACTGACCCTCGACCACCTCTGCTACCCCCTCGTCCTAGGTCTTGGCCAGCTCTCCCTCGCCCCCGACCACACGTCCCGCACACGTCGACGTCCATACTCGCATCTGCGCTCACCGGGCCCGCCCTCGCTGCCGACCTTGCATTGACGACAGCTCGAGCTACCTCGTCGCAGCCACCCGCTCTCACACACAATGGACACCAACATGGAAGATGTTGGCGCCAAGCCAGAACTCCCTATGACGGCGCCCTCTGACCCGCCATCAATCCCCACCCTTGACGGCTGGATCGAGAGCTTGATGGCCTGCAAGCAGCTGTCCGAAGCCGATGTCCAGAGACTGTGCGAAAAGGCAAGAGAGGTCCTCCAGGACGAGTCCAACGTTCAGCCTGTCGTATGTCCTCCCGCCCTCTGCTGCTGCTGCTGCCTCTGCTGCCACCGCTCAACCGTTCACTCGAGCTGACACTACTGCTGCACAGAAATGTCCCGTCACCGTCTGCGGTGACATCCACGGCCAGTTCCATGATCTGATGGAGCTCTTCAAGATCGGAGGTCCCAACCCCGACACCAACTACCTCTTCATGGGTGCGCCTCGACACTTCCTAATCGTCGCTTTTGCTTTTTGCTGACACGTGCTCCACCAGGCGATTACGTCGACCGCGGTTACTTCTCGGTCGAGACGGTGACATTGCTCGTCGCCCTGAAGATTCGCTACCCACAACGCATCACCATCCTCCGCGGCAACCACGAGTCCCGTCAAATCACCCAAGTCTACGGCTTCTACGACGAGTGCCTGCGCAAGTACGGTAACGCAAACGTCTGGAAGTACTTTACCGATCTTTTCGACTACCTACCCCTTACCGCCTTGATCGACAACCAAATCTTCTGTCTCCACGGTGGTCTATCACCGAGCATCGACACACTGGACAATATCCGTGCGCTCGACAGAATTCAAGAGGTGCCCCATGAGGGTCCCATGTGTGATCTGCTTTGGAGTGATCCCGACGACAGATGCGGTTGGGGAATAAGTCCCAGAGGTGCCGGTTACACGTT
Source organism: Aureobasidium namibiae CBS 147.97 (assembly GCF_000721765.1). NCBI lineage: Eukaryota > Fungi > Ascomycota > Dothideomycetes > Dothideales > Saccotheciaceae > Aureobasidium > Aureobasidium namibiae. The sequence goes on along the minus strand of NW_013581197.1, from coordinate 580,196 downwards.
TGGCCAGGACATCAGCGAGGCTTTCAACCACAACAACGGCTTGACACTGGTCGCTCGCGCCCATCAACTGGTCATGGAGGGCTACAACTGGAGTCAAGACAGAAACGTCGTCACGATATTCTCGGCTCCCAATTACTGTTACCGCTGTGGCAATCAAGCCGCAATCATGGAGATTGACGAACATCTGAAATACACCTTGTGCGTCTCCTTTACCTATCCATCTGACCCACACATTGCTGACCAGCCTTCTAGCCTCCAGTTCGATCCTTGCCCACGCGCCGGCGAGCCTATGGTGTCTCGTCGCACCCCCGACTACTTCCTCTAGATGACCACGGGTGCCCTTTGGCTGATAGATTGTACACTTAGGCTTTCTGGCAGCTATTCGTAGAGAAAACGGTCCGTGTGTCGACTGTCGTCTTTCGATTGCATTGGGGGTATCTAAAGCATGCCATGAAAAGAAAACGATCAAAATATAATCCCCGCATCCTTTCGTAATTCATCTCTTTCTTGAACACGCTGCTGTGTGTTACCAGTTCCAAGTCCTGCTTGCTGCCGTGAAGACCGGCGGTTTCCATTGCAGCTTCTCTGCGTCGATCTGATGTTTGCCTTTGATCTTCTCCTTTTCTTTTTGTCGCTCTCTTTGTTTGAGGATGGCTTCTGTGAGGACAATAACATGGTGGTTTTTCTGGAAAATTGGTCAGTCTGATCTCAGGGTACAATGAGTATGCTCCAACTTACAGAATAACGCAACATGTTCAAATTTTGCAACGTATGCAGCACGTCGTTGGTCGTCATGGCAGTCTGTGCTCCAATGTCCTCGACGCTCATTTCACCCTTGCTCTCCATCAAAAACTCGACGATAATCTCTTGCCAGAACGCACGGTAGCCCAGAAGTCCAAGATCACTGAGTGGTTTCTCAGGGCTTCCCAACTTGCCTTCGCGTTTGCTGAGTTCGTAACTGAATGCAATGAGTAGTCGACCGTATCCCTTGCGCTGATATTGCGGTAGAGTCAGGATACATGCAACATTGTAGCCTTCGGCACTTTCTTTCTCCTTGGAGAAATATCCGACCAGATGGTGACCGTGTTGATCGCGAGTCGTCATGCAATAGAACAGGAAAGGGTCCACGTCGTAGTAGAGTGTCTTGTGGTCCAGGAAGAGCTTACTCAGAAGACACAGGTTTCTGCACCAAGTTCTTTGTCTCCTTCCGTCGATTTCGAAGAAGCTGACCATCTCATCACGATATATCTCGTTACCAGGAGGGTGCAACAGAGTACACTTGCTCCTGTGTCGCTTGAATTGCCTCTCGTTGCCAAAGTAAAGGAGGCACATCTCGCAGATGTAGACCAGCTCGCAGTCAGAGTATTCAACGGGGTACGGCGAGAAATACCAGGGCTCGATCTCATGCGCTCCCATCTGTATCTTCTCCAGATTTCTGACTCTACTGATTTCTGTTTGGTTCTGCGTCATGGAACCACCAGTACGTAGCTTCTCAATCTCCTCTTCGCGTGAGTACAGATGTTCTGGGATAGCCTTTGCAGCCGCGGCAGCGTTCTGCACGTCGATAAGATCTACCGTGTCATCGTCGACCTCTCCATCTGGCTGCGGGGTCCCATCAATAAGTTCGGGTGCGAGGACAGCTACAGAAGGCGATCCGTGATCTTTTCCTGCTAGTGACGGCCGACGAGTGCCCGCTCTCGATGATTGGGAAGCGTCGGTGGGCGTTGCAGAAGGCTCCCTGACACTCGATGCTCGCGATCGCTTTGGTGCTTTGTTTGCTTTCGAAGGTTCGGCTTTCGCTGCTGTCTTACTTGTGGTCTTTTTCTGCTTTGTATCGGCCTTCTCGGGAAGAGGCCATTCGACCTCTCTTGATAGATCGATGCGCTCTGCTGCAACCCATTCTGATCTAATAGTCAGCCATCCGTTGCAATCCTGGTTTCCATTGATGGTCTCGTACCGTCCAATCGTTTGTTGAAGTCCTGATAATGCACACTATTCGGTAAGCAATTTTGCTTGTTGGAGTAAATTGTCCAGACTTACTAAAAGGTAGGTTTCCCTCTTCGCGTTTGGATCGAGAGAATCTCGGCCTTGCGCTTCTCATCGTCCTGTAAAATGTCAAATCAAAACCGAGATGACTTTGCTACTCGCTCGCAATCAAAGATGCCTCGAACGACACGAAAAGGTGTATTTCTTACCTTGTCGACCCATGCTCTGACTCCGACCCTGTCCGAGTCAGTAAGGACCATATAGAGGCTTGGCGAGCCACGACGCACCTGAGAGTCGCGAGAGTGGCATATCCTTTCTCGACCTTTTGCTCGTCTCCGTTGCTGTTGTGGCCTCCCATAATGCCTTGGTAGTCCGTTCGCTTGCGCGGATATCTGGAACGTCACGATCGCGATAGTATATCTTGTGTTGCTCGACCTGGCTCGTCGTCGCCGCGTTGGCCCCGCGATGCGCCCGGAGGGACAAACTTTGCACACTGGTCGTGCGCTTGGTCCAGGAGACTTGGCGTGACTGTCTGCTTCCGTTCCCTTCATACGTCTCTGATTGCCATTCGTGGTTATCACATTCAGATCAATCGACTTCCAGCGTCTTGAGCTACAGTATCGATCAAGCACGTGACGTCCACTCGGCATCGTACCATCCATGTTTTTACTCTCAGATGCGGCAAGAAGTACCGCGAGTTCCAGCAATGCAGAGAGCCACCAATGATTGGGATCGCGATCAGACATGATGCATCATGGACAAATTATCAAGAAATACAAATGGTCTCCAGCGTTTCGACTGCTACTCAGTGTGAAAGGAATATGGTCACTTCCATGCACGCTCCTAGTCGCTACATACACAAGACTGACTCACTACTGGCGAAGATTCAAGTCTGTGTAGGAGATCGGTCTATGTGATCCGTCGTGGTTCACCAGGAGCCATTCTCTGACCACACATCACTCTTCGAGCCTCGTAGCCCGCCCTCTTGCTCTCAGTTTCCGTCATGGATAGATCAACTGCGCGTTACCAGTACAAGCTTTGCCAATTAATTTCCTTGTCGAAGAGCTTACGTTCTGTTGAGCGGCTGTTGCGACTGCTGAACCGTAGTATACTGGCCAGCGTACAGATCTTCACCTCCGCTCAGCTCATGCCATGGTCAATTGACTTTATAGGGCCGTCTTGGTCTCGCGCAGATTATGAACACTAATCGCAAAGGAAGCACAAGAACTCGCTCTACACTTCATTCGACGGAACCTTATCGCAGATCTCCGCTCATATACACACGAACTACCAAGTCCTTGGGCTTCTGAGTCAGTCTGCTTTCAAGAGCCAGGAATGGTGTCTTGATTAGCTGATGTGTCATGTTAATGGCGGGAAGAGGTGGTCTGGAGTCTTCGACTACAATCAACATTCACCAAGCATTGCAGCTTCGAACTGGATGTGTGTGAAGTATCCAGGGAAGTTATGTGGATCGCTGTGGAGGCATTCAATTCTAGCTCCCACAAGCACTGAGGTTCCTTGGTCTTTGTTGATCATGACTGGCTCAACCCTTTGGTTTCCAATTCAGCTAAGCCAACCCCGCTGGGCACATCAGATCAGATCATTCACCGCCATGCACTCTTGTAAGGTACTTAATGGCATTTCCAGCCCGGACTCCTGTTCTTTCCTTACCTTCATCAATCGTTTTGCAAGGCCCCCGGACCTCGTCAGCCACCAGCCCTCAGATATCATGAAGGCTTTCCTTTCGTTAATCGCTACGCTAGCGCTGTCCTACCATGCCGAAGGTCGTGGAATGAAGCCTCGCCTGGCTTTGGCAGCGACCTCTACACCGCCCTCATCTGCTGTCATCAGTGTCACATGTAATGGCAAGTCTGCATACAACTATGGCCAGGCGATTTCGGTCAATGCTTCCTGCACCACGCAAACTTTCTACATCAACACCAAATCGTCGTCCTGCACAACCGTAACCGACTACATCAACACACGTACCACATCGAGCTCTAGCTGCTCGACCTCTACAACTCCTCGGTTCTCAACCTCTTGCACTGTCCTTTCCCTGAATTCAACGTCATCAACGACCCCGTGTTCAACTTCTTCCTCGACGACTTCATGCTCGACTTCTTCATCGACGACTCCATGCACGACGTCTTCTTTATCAAGCACTTCCTGCTCCAGCTCTTCCTCGTCGAGCACCCCTTGCACAACTTCTTCTTCTTCATCGAGCACTCCTTGCTCAACTTCTTCTACCTCGTCAAGCACTAGCTGCACGAGCTCCTCTTCTTCCTCGACCACTCCCTGTTTGACCTCTTCGTCTTCGTCAAGTCCGTGCCCGAAGACATCTTCGTCAAAACCCAGCTCGAGCCCTTGCTCATCCACATCATGGTCGGCAAAGACAACTATTTCACCAAGTGGTTCGACAGTATCGCCCGTCCAGCCTTCTACAACCATTACCGCGAGTGCCTCCACTCCACCGCCCCGCCCTTGGACGACTGTGACTTCAATTATCAGTTCCATAGTCACCGTGGGTTGCCCAAGCTCCGCCCCGACCTGTCCGAAGAGCGATATGACCTCGCAGACATACACATTTACCACTGTGGTAGCTACGCGGGTGCAGATAGTGACGGCCAGCTGTGCTTCCTGCCCCGGTGGCAGCACGGTTACCTTGATTCCCGCCACTTCCACCAGCTTTGGTCCATACACTAGTGTCCCTGCGACTGTTCCTGCTCCACCAGACACTGGTGTCATTACAGTCACCTCACCAGCTGGCCCTGCATCGACCTCCCGCAACACTGTACCAAACAGTGCTCCTTCCGTACAGCCCAGTACTTCGAACGTTGTGTTCACCACTACTGTTGCGGTATCGAAGGACCACCAGACAAGCACGCAGACAGTAACTTCCACCTCACGGGTAGTCAAGGAAAGCTCTGTTGTTATCACTGTGTCCAGCGCGACAAGCGCCGCCAGTGTTGGAACACCTTCTGTCAACATGAATGTTCCATCTGTCAGCACAGCCAATGGAGGATCGCCATCTGCACCGATTAACACACAGCCGACTGTCACGGTTCCCGTCTACGAGACTCGCACTGTGTGTCCGACGTGCAATACGGATGCGGCACAGCCACCAGTGTCTACTGCCTCGTCTCCGGCAGGCCCACCAATGTCCTCGCTGGTCGGACCTAACACTAATGGTGCGAGCTCGCCTTCTGGTCCACCATCGTCACCTACAGCCGTTCCCTCCCAGAACAGCTCGCCTCCTCAGAACAGCTCGCCTCCTCAGAACAGCTCGCCTCCTCAGAACAGCTCGCCTCCTCAGCCAAGTACTCCTGCTGGACCTAGTTCTCCTCCTGCAGGCAATATTCCGCCCCAAGGTAGTGCACCACCTCAAAGCGGGCCACCCACACAGCCTGGCTCGCCCCCTCAAAGCGGCCCTCCTACGCAGCCTAGTTCGCCTCCGAACTCCAACCTACCTCCTCAGCCCAGCTCTCCCCAGGCCAGCTCCCCTCAGTCCAGCTCTACTCCTCAGCGCACTGGTACTGGTCCCGCCACAAGTAAGCTTGCGTTTTCCTTGCAACCAAACAAGACCAATGCTAACAAGCCCCCACAGAGCCAAGCATGGCACCCCCTACTGACACGAACATGGCTTCGGGAGCTGCACAAAACGTCAAGACTTCCCTGCTGACCGTAGCAGCGCCCATTATCATGGCTGCTGTCATGATGTTGCTCTGAGCTCCAGAGTTGTACAACTACTAAAAGTGACAAGAACGTCCATACGCTCCTTTTGAAAGAAAGTTGTTTTGTTTGTGCTTTTCCCTGTCTGATCATGGTTGCACTAATGTATAACACCGACAGAGATTGTTGCGTTTGATTTGGCAAAAAGTAAATAGTAACATGGTAAAGCAGCGAAGTCTGGACAATAAGGCTGCAGAATATAACTGTTTAATCTCATCAACTTCGAATCTGTGCTGTACGTGCCATGATTGTGATAGATGACTAATAAAATACTTCTGGCGCTACAAGGAGGTACATTCTGCTAGCCATGTTCAGAGAATCGTGCTTGCACGATGTGAAAAGAGATTTGATACACAATTTGAAAAGAACTTGGCTACATATGAAAGATGACAAGACGTCGTCGAGAAACGCTCAGAGGTACAAGACGATCTAATATGTGACAGACTGGAATATTCTACAAAGCAAGGGCAGCAGCACCAAGAGCAAGAGCAACAGCGCCAGACATACGGTGTGCAGCACCGCTTTGAGTCGCGGAAGCTCCAGAGGCTGTTGAGGAGCCTGAAGCAGAGCCAGATCTGCTCGAAGTTCTGCTTGAAGTCCTGCTTGCAGTACCGACAGGACGGTTTGCTTCGCTAGTCACAGTGATGGCAAGGTTGCTCATGGACGCACCGTCAACACCGTAGACTGGAAGGGCGACTGCGGTTGCGGTGACGGAAACGAGAGAACCGGTTGGTGCGCTGGAGATGCCAGATGAGATTAGGGCGTCAACGCCGCTGGGGCGAGAAGGAATGTCGAACTCGTCGCTAAAGTCGTCTGCTTCGATCAAGTCGGAGGAACAACGAGGGGCAGTGATGCTGGTTGCAGTGTCGTTGCTGGCTTCGAGAAGCGTGATGTTGATGCGGCTGTACTGCTCCATGAGACTGTTGTAGTCTGAGCGCAGTCGGGCAGATCCGTCGGAGGAGATGTTGACAAGGCCGTAGTTGTTGTCCTCTTGCGACCATCTACTGCCAGTTAGTTCGGGTCTTGGATTCCTTCTGGTATGTTGTACTTACTCGTAGACCAAGCCTCCAGACATGACTGTCATCTGGGGGCTGTACAATGCCTCGACCTCCTCGAAGACACGGGGACTGGGATCGTTGCAGCCGTACTCGGAGAAGAAGACTGGAATCGAGGCGTTGGAGAACATCTCGACCAAAACATCGTACTCGGCTGTCTCGAAACTGGATTCAGAGCCACACCTATCGCTTCATGTCAGTAGCTCAAGAGGTTGAATTGCAGTATTTTTGCAAGCTCACCATGAGTAGGAGTTCAGTCCAAAGAAGTCGGAAGCACTCGAGTCTCCATTGTCACAGGCCAAATAATGGTAGGTGTCCTCGGTGAATTCTCTTACATCAGCAGCTGAGTAGCCGACAGGAATGGGTCTATCCGCGCGAGATGCAATATAGTCCTTCATGTCACGTTGGACTGCTCTCATGTAGGGAGGATTATCGTCGGCTGTCTCCAAGTCGTTGATGATCTCGTTACCTCCGAAGAAGCCTAGCAGGTTGGGATAACCCTTGAAAGCTTCAATGACTGTGAAGACGTGTTCCATGTAGTCGCGAGTATACGTGCTCCCAGGGTTACTGCGATCGATGTGCTGTCCATACAATGGAGTGTTGACATCAAGAATGACATAGATTCCCACGCCATTGAAGATTGACATGCATTCGTCGTGATTAAGAGTCTGTGAATGGGTCAGCCGAAGAATATATTGAGAGAATTTACAGGAGTTGACTCACAGGATCCACGTTGTAGCTTCGAATAGTATTGACACCGAGACTCTGCATCAGAGCTGCATCGCGAGTGCAAGCTTCGGGATCGCTGAGGACATCGCGATCGTTGGTTGCGGAGATGGCTCCTTGGCCGCCTGGTTGATAGTCGACACCGATGACAACGAATCTGTCACCAGAGACCGAATTGACGAAGTCTTGTCCGCGTACCTCGACGGGGTCGACGGCGACTGTCAGACCAGCCAACAAAGCAAGGCCTGCAATTGAGTAGCGCATGGTTGATGGGTCTTGGTTAAACAGTGAAATGACCAAGGAAGACGAGTCTGGTGGAACGAATGACACTATGAGAGGGCACGATATCCTACCATGACAGAGGGATGCCGCTGGATTTATGCGACTGCTCCCATCTTACATACTCAACCATCCGCGGCATCCCCTACTCGGCGCCTTGGGTGTTGTTGTTTGCACTTTCTTGGCTGCTGGGCGAGACCCGTATACTTGGCAGGCCGTTACGATCAAGATCCCGCCTCATTGGAATACTGCAGGTGATCCCAGTCAGAGCCGTGTAGTGATGTCAACATCCTCGGATCTCCTACGGTACACTCTGAACGAACGTGATTGCTCAAGGTGTAGTGGGTGGTTGGGTTGGTGCGGTCTGGAAGGTGACAGGACGTGAGATCTTGGGATTCACATCCGACCCCACACTTCCCGAAACACATCTGCTGCGCCTCATGTCTACACTCTTGGACAATCGTATATTCGTCGTCCTTTCTTGGGGCCAAGGATCTGTACACATGGCAATATGCACAACAAAATTGAAGTAAACAACGCCACTGACGATCATGTGGATTTTGACACCGATGTGTTTGAGCCCCAAAAGTATACTCCTCTAATTTCATGGCTTCAACAGCAGCTTTCCCGTGGTCTTGCGGCCTTCGATGTCCTGCTTTTCGTCAGTACTGCCTTCATCACATCCCACAAGTCTCCAGCTCGGTATCCTTTACTTACCTCGTGTGCAGTTGCGACATTCTCAAGGTCGTACACCTTGTGGATTCGGACGTCCATCTTGTTCTTGACGATGAAATCGAAGAGCTCATTGGTGTACTGTTCGAATTCCTCCCTCGTCGCAATGTAGTTGAACAGTGTTGGACGGAGCACTTTTGCGTTCTTGGCTCCAAGACGCGCGATTGCAAGAGGTGGCACAGCACCACTGGCATTGCCAAAGCTGGCCATGGTTCCCTTGCGAGCAAGACAATCCAGGCTAAGGTCGAATGTCGCCTTGCCGACACCATCGAAGACTGCTGCGACACCTTGTTTGTTGGTGACCTCGTCAACCTTTGCCTTGACATCCTCGTGGCTGTAATTTATAAGGACTTGGGCACCAGCCTTCTTGGCCAGCTCCAGCTTCTCCAATGTGCTCGCTGTTGCAATGGTTCTTGCGCCAACAGCGGCGAGCAACTGACACAACCACAAGCCGACTCCTCCTGCAGCAGCATGAACCAGGATCCAGTCACCCTTTTGCACACGGTAAGCCTCTCGGATCAGGGTCAAAGCAGTAAGACCCTGGAGAAGCGCGGCAGAGGCTACGGTAGGTTCAATGCCAGAAGGGATCTTGATAGCCTTGGCTGCGGGAGCTGCAGTATATTCGGCGTAGGTTGCCTCGGACAAGTAAACGATACGGTCACCAGTCTTGAAACCATGAGGTGTGTCGGGACCGGTCGCGACGATTGTACCCTCTGCCTCTCTTCCAAGCATGTAAGGGTAGCTGGGAGCAGGATACAAGCCAGTGCGGAAATAGCTGTCACTCTGTGAGTCCGTGATCACTATTGCTTTGGAGGGTGTGCATACGTGTCAATGTAGTTGATTCCGACATAGTCATTCTTGACCAGAACTTGACCGTCCTTGGGCTCAGGCACTGAGAGGTCTGTTTTGTATTGCAGAACCTCAGTACCGCCCGTCTTCTCGATGATGACACCCTTCATTGTCTTTGGGAGTGATTGAGATGCCATGTTGCGGACAAGTTGACCAGACAATCCAGCCAGTCTGCGTGAAGCTAGAACGGGTATGGAAGAAACACTGTGCTTCAAAAAGATGGACATTTGAAAGTGGTAACAGAGGAATCCACGTCACCTTATTTGTAATGCGGCGGCTAATACAGCGATGCCCCGCAATCGGGAAGGGAGCTGTCGGCGGCACTGCTCCGCTCACGTCATCTTTGCAGCAAATTCACCACTTTCTCTCCATTGCCAGCGATCACGGTATCTTGTTCTTTCAATGGGTTGTGAACCACAAAGATGTTACTACAGGGCAGTCTGAAGGCATGTGGATCTAGTATACGTCTCTCCTGCTATCTGTGTCTGTTCCGACTTAACCGGGCCTTTCAATAATCTTGTGTCTGAGGGTCAACAGACTAAGCGGGACCTTCAATATCCTCCGGCTCCATGTTTACCTGGTTGTTGCTCTGCTGTGCTTCGTACTCAGCCTTCAGAGCCTTTTCCTGCTTGTAGAGCTCGTTGGGTAGCCATTCAAAGAATGATGGACCGATGGCACGAATGCTGTCCAGCCACTTGATACCGACGTCAAGCTCTCGCACTTCACCTTCGATTTTCATGCCCACAGCACAGTACTGCAGGATGTTCTCCTCAACCCACAGAGTCATGCTGTGCTCCGTTTGTTGTCGTCTCAGCGCCTCCTCTGAATGGTCGAAGTTAGGTGCGAGTGGGTAGGTCCAGCGACGACAATGAAGCTTGCCAAGGGTAGCGAGGAAAGGTTTCTCCTCTCGAGCTGCAGCATAAAGGGTACGCGTCGCTTCTTCGGCCATCTCGATCTTGATCACCTCCAGGCTAATTTGTTCTTGATAAACAGTCTCAAACTTACCCACGTCGGCAACCTGCTCGTATTGCTGTTGAGAGCCGTAAGCTGAGATGGCGAACTTGACGATGTCTCTGCAGTCCTGTAGCGTACGACCGATGATACCACTATCTTCCCAGTGCTGCTCACTGCTGTACACGCCTGCGACGGTTCCGCTGTGCGTAGCCGAGACGGCTGTGTTGAAGGGGCCTGGAAGCTTCTCCCTGGCGACGACTACATTGAAGAGCTCCACGTCTGCGAGATCGCAGACTTTGCGTGCGGCGTGGATCTGGCTCTCGAACTCTGGGCAGACGTTGTGGTGCAGCAGATAGTTGTAGAAGTTGCGCATGACGTTTGTGGCTCTTGCACTATCCACCTGTCCTGAACCACTCTCAAGCTCGGTCAACATGTGGCAGGATCTGAAGGCAATCAGCTACAGTCAATCCCAGACGGATCGTCACGACTTACAGAAACCCCTTTGCTACACCAACAAAGTCGACCTCCCACCTGTCGGTGTAAAGTATGTCTTCGGCGACGAAATGTATGGCGGTGAGGGCAGCAATCTGCGCAGCATCCATCTCGGCCAGATCTCTGTTGTCGCTTCCGCCGAACATCTTGGGACCGGACTCGATGCCTCCATAGTTCATGAACTTGTTGAAAATCTGGGCTGTTTGTTGGTGGAATTTGCGTCGAGCGCGGTAACGCTGAATGGCTGTCTCGATACGTCTGAGATACGGTTAGTGCATGCGAGTCCACTCCTGGATGGTTCTGCAACTCACGTTTCGAACGAGATGTCTCTATGAATTCAGTCAGCAGTCTCCCACATTTGTCGGCAAACGAAACAAGAAACGGACCTGTCGTAGATTGACTGCTCCTCCTTGAATGCTGCAGGAGTGACAGGTGCGTCCGCAAAGAACTCCTCGAAACCTGTGGGTTTCATCTGTATGCAAGGTCAGGAGCTAAATTTGTAGTGTGCGATTGCAAGCGGCTCACCATGCCCTTGGTTATCCATGGCTGATCGGGTGGAGGTACGTTGCCCTTCCTCTTCTGCTCTTCCTCCATGGCTGCCTTGATCTCTTCAGGTGATACAGTGGGCTCTATAGCGAGTGGAACCCTACGCTTGATATACTTGTTGTCGATGACTTCAAGCTTTGTGCTTCTCTTCAGAGACTCGACAACAGATCTGAAGGGCTTGTACTTTCGCATCTTCGGGAATTGGCAGAGACTCTTGAGACCAACGGGCTTGTTTTCCTTGCCTCCAGTCTTGTCGAGAAGATATTTGTCCGTGATAAGGTTTTCGTCGGAAAAGTAGTACTCAACCTGCTGATGGTGAGCTGAAAGGTTGCGATGATCAAGACAGAGTTGGGGGACTGACCTGCTTCACAATCTCGTCACCTTGAGGGTGCTCTACTGGCTGCGGTGGCTGAAGAGGGCTTACGACTTGGGCATTGGGTCCGGCTTCGGCAGTTGTGTCGAATGTTGTGGTGTTGGAGCTGTCGAGTCTGGATTGCTGACTGTCAGGGCGTTGTCATCTTGATATCCCTCTCCCTGTGCACATACCGGCTAGCCTTCTCGGCGCTCTCTCCTGGGAGTGGCATGTCGGTGGGCTCCATGGCGAACTCCGTCCTGCTGGATGGTGCAGCAAAGGATAGGTCAATTTGATAGAGTAGCGAGGATGGAGCTTGAGTAGGAAAGTGTGGGGCGAAGAGCGAAGACCAAAGACTAATGGCGAGGAAGTTTGAGTGTTTGGTGAAAGGCAAACGACAAGTGATGGACGCAATTTGCTTGGTGTGAAGCAATGAATGGTCGATTGATGCAGGGCTAAGTCGGCAAGATGCAGGCTTGGATCGAACGTGTCACAAAATCGGCAGAGACGCACACACACACCTTGACCACATAATCGTCCATCCCGGTGCTTCAAATCGAGAGCTTGACAGTAGTAGTGAACAAATGGTGGTATAATCTCAAATACATGCGAAAAAGTGAACCGAAAGAAGATAGGCACCTAGAATGTCGTACATACGAGGTTGGCAACCATGAAAACCATCACACTTGGGGAAGTTATGGCAGGACAGCCATTATTCGTGTTATCAATGCGACTACTTGATAAACAATGCCTAGCTAGATCAATCAATGCTCAGAGCGATGCATAAACAGAATCTACGGAGTAGAAGATTGATAGAAGTCGACTGCGCCACATCTGTGGCTCATCTCCCTCCGCAAAGCGCCACCCGAACTGTAAAACATCTGGAGCTCACGACTTCCCGGAGTCCACGACAACGGTTAAGTAAACAATGACGGAAAGTGGTCTAGATTGGAACTCGCTCGTTGCGTTTGACAATGTCGCAGCTGGCCAGTAAGTTGTGCCTGTTCAATTCGGCACTACAAGACTGACAAGACAACAGCGACGGCGTCATGTCAGACGCATCTGGTAGTTTGATCATCAAACCATGCGTCGCGGCCGAGGTGCAATTCTATGAGGTTTCCAATGCTGAGCACCCAGAATTCGCGCAGCTGATGCCGACATTCATGGGCAGCCTACAACGTGGCCAGTCTCAAGAACTACAGGATCATCTCACCACTGCTGCTGCTCGCTCTGCTGGCAACGAAGCAATTGTCTTGCCTGCCGCTCTCGACAAAGAGACAGAAGAAAAGGACTCGAAGACTGTAGACGAGGCCAACAACCCCCTACGAGGAAAGAAACTGGATACAGGACTTGCCATTGTGTTGGAGAACGTACTGGCTGGGTTCCAAAAGCCCAACTTCGTTGATGTGAAGCTGGGCAAACGACTCTGGGCTGATGATGCACCACTTTCCAAGCGTAACAAGCTGGACGATGTCGCATCCCAGACGACCAGTGGTTCGCTTGGCTTCAGGATAGCAGGCATGAAGGTATGGCAGCCCGAGGGTTCGGGGGAGTACAAGGTATTCGACAAGTTCTACGGTAGAACTTTGACGTCAGACAATGTAAGGAATGCTTTCTCAACCTTTCTCTGTGTCGACCAGAAGACGGAGACTTCAGACATAGTTGAAGATGTCATCAGCAACATTGAAGAGGCCGTCGGCGCTATAGAACAGATCATTGCCAAGCAGGAAAGCAGAATGTACTCGGCGAGCTTACTGTTTGTCTATGAGGGAGACCCACAAGCGCGTAAAGAAGCTCTTGACTCTGCTGTTACTCAGACGGAACAGAGTCGGCACTCCGATGATCGCAGACAAGAGGGCGAGAATGTTGCTGAAGATGAAGACGATGAAGAGGACGAGCAAGCTGAACCAAAGCTATTCGACATCAAATTGATTGATTTTGCTCATGCAGAGTGGACACCAGGGCAAGGACCGGACGAGAACATGCTGATGGGCATACGCAACGTCCGCAGAGTCCTGAGGGATCTGATGAAAGAAGTCAGTCACGAGTGAATAGGGTCTTAGCTAGCGACGGTGATCATCTGTGAGCGAATATCCATCAAAGTACATGACGAGTCTCAAGTGACTTTTCATTTTACGTGTTGCAATCCAGGACCGTGGGTGATTCAATCGAGCGATGTTGTGACATGATTGATGAAAGATGCAGCGAAATCCTAGCTCGTTCGCGCTTTGAAAGCCCCACCATCCCAAGTCGCATCGATACGCACGATCAACACAACACGACCCATTGCGCCGCTTTCCATGTCGCTTCTGCCTGGTCTTTCCCTCTCGGCCCCGTCAGCGGCAACACCACAACCGGATGCAGCATCGCATGCGCCTCCACGAACCGAAGAGCTGCCCGCGCGCTCAGAGCTGCGCTTCGAAGTCGCTTTCGCAAAGTCATATCGCATACGTCTAGTACGAGGAACAGCAGAAGTCTTTGGCAGCGAACTCGCACCTGGCTCCACATACACCTTCAGCGGCACAAAAGGCGCCGTCTTCACATGGCACGGTTGCACCTTGGAGCTGCATGGCGATGTCGAGAGCGAATATGTCGGCTCCGAAACAGAAGCCATGGTCGAGTGGCTGAACGTCCACGGCATGCTAGAGACTGCGCGAGACGATGCTGGAACAGGCAGAGACAGTAACGGCGGTCCGCGCGTGCTGATCGTAGGCCCTGATGACAGCGGCAAGACAAGTCTGCTCAAGTGCTTGACGGCATGGGGCTTGAAGATGGGACGAACGCCGACTGTTGTCAACATGGACCCACGCGAAGGCCTGCTCAGCATGCCCGGCAGTCTGAGTGCAGTCACAATGGGTAGCATGCTCGATGTCGAAGATGGCTGGGGAAGTAGTCCTGTTTCTGGTCCTACTGTAGTGCCCGTGAAGACGCCGCTGGTTTACCATTTCCCCTTTGCATCCCCCGAAGACAGCATCCGCATGTTCAAACCACTTGTCACACGCGCTGCTCTGGCTGTTACCAGCAGACTGGAGGAGGACAACGAGGCAAAGCAGAGCGGCATTATTGTCGACACACCCGGAAGCATCAACCAGCCAAAGGGCAATTACGACCTCCTCATGCACATCATTTCAGAATTCAGCATCAACGTCGTTCTCACACTGGGCTCCGAGAGGCTTTACAACGACCTGTTACGCAAGTTTGCCAGCCCCAAGAGCTCGGATGATGTGGTGCACGTCTTTCGCATATCAAAGTCAGGCGGCGCAGTAGCAAGGGACGAGGGGCTCATGCGTCAAGCTCGACAGCAACAGATCAAGAACTACTTTTTCGGTGACAGCAGAACGTCACTGAACCCACACGGCCAATGGTGGGACTTTGGCGACTTGACCATCTACAAGGCGGTCGACACTACAGCATCGCAGGCCCAATCGTCTTTCTTGCCTGGCATGGATTACGACGACGAATCGGCGTCTGGACAAGGTCCGGTAACATGGCTGGAGAGAGTGACAGCAAGTCAAGGCATGGTCAACGCAATCTTGTCTGTCAAGTTCTGCTCAGGGAACTCGTCTCTGGACAGCGTGCGCGACAGCTGTGTCATGGGATTCGTATACGTAGCCGAGGTGGACGAGACCAGGAAAAAGGTCCGCTTCCTGGCACCGCATCCGAGCAGGTGGGGCGATCGAGCATTGGTTTGGGGCAACTGGCCCGAGGGCGTAGGCGACTTGGTTGCATAGAAGAGGGGTTACGGATTTCACATGAGCGTGGCGTTACCGGAAGATGAAGATATTTTATACCTTGAGAAGGAGCATTCAGAGAAAGCTTGAGAAAACAACAGAATATTCGCAAGATTTTGGGGACCCAAGACGTGAGCTATATGTACAAGACGAGGTGGTGGTACAGGCATGAAGAGGAGGCGGAAGAGGAGGAGGAGGAGAGAAGGGAAGTGTCGTATCGAGAGTCTGTATGGAAAATCTACTCGACGGGCTCGGACTCGGGAGCGTCAGAGTCAGCGCCGGGGGCGGCGACTTTTATGCTGCTGTCGACGGCGATCATCTCGGCAAGGATATCGAGGATGGGCTATAGCGGGTCAGTACACGGGTGATGGACTGGGGGGGTGCTGGGGAAAGTATACCTTGGGGACGGTCTTGTCGTAGATGCTGATGAGCTCTCTGGGCTGGGGGTAGACCTTGAGAGCCTTGTAGAAACACAGGGCAGCGTCGACGGGGTCGGAGCCATCCTGGCACATCTGCTCGCCGCGGGCAACCTCGGTCATGAAGTACTCCTCGGTCTTCTCGGGGTCTTCGGGGAAGCCTTGGTCGTTGGCAGCATCGACAACCTGGCGGATCTTTTGCTTCTGGCCCTTTTCGGCAGCAACGGCCTCGTCTTTAGCAGCCCTGGAGACCTGCTTCTGCTGGCGCTTGAGCGAGCGACGGAAAGCAGGGTCGGAGCGTCTCTTGTAGTCAAAGTAGACGGCGTATGCGAGGGCAGCGGTGGTGACGGTACCAAGAGTTGCGAGGACGATGGTCGACGTCTGGACGCCTGACGAGGGTGTTGTTGAGGCCATGGTGAGATGTGCGAGAGAGGGTAGAGCAAGAGCGAAGGTACGAGAGCAGTTGTTGACGTGCAGCGACAAACGCGAGGTTGGTTGAGGCTATGCGAAGCGTGGGCTGGCGGGCAAGTGGTGACGGTGATTTTCAGTTTCAGCGACGGGCAGCAGCTTTCGTTTCTGACATCTTGGCTGCAAGTGCTGCCTGCCCGCCTTCCTTCTCCACCGTCGTCAGCCCGCGTGGGCCGGCCCGCGTCTCCAGTCGCGTCAAGTCTCGTCCAAGCCAGCCCACCCTGTCCATCTGTGTTCACGCCCACCACGCCGCCATGTCGGAAAAGGCAAAGGGCATCGTCTCGTTGCGCAAGAAGAAGACGACCAAACGTCCCCAGATCAGTGCTCCCCGACAAATAGTCTCTGCCCAACCCGACGACTCGACACCCTCGTTGCACCCCCCACCGCTCCAACACAGACCCTCCTCGGACACTGCCCCTCGCAACAACAGCCAGAGCAGCCAGGCCAGTCAACCCGGGCCCCGTCCGAGGCCGTCGTTGGGAGGTCCTGACCGTACTGCCGACTTGGTCAAGCGCCGCTACTCGACTCGCTTCGCCAATTACCCCCAAGAAGCCGAACGCGCTCCCTCGGTCCCAAACATCCCCCACCACCTCGCCCAATCGCGTCCGGATCGCTCTCCCGACCGTCGTGCCGCACCTGGCGAACCCATCAGAGTCGATGTCAATGCCTTGCGTGATCCCCATCTCCAACCTGACCAATATGTGAGCATTCTGCTGCAAGATGCCTCCGAGGCCGATATCCACGCCTACCAGCAGGAGCTGTGCAAGCTCAAGAATCGCACCTCGACCGACCTGCAACATAATGTCTACCAAAATCGTACCCAATTCATCCACATCTCCAACGAGGCCGACAAGCTCAAGTCCGAGATGCACACCCTCCGAGCTCTCATGTCAGAACTCACCGGCGTCCTATCTCACGCAACCTCTGCTGGCTCGAGCCAGGAGGACCAGACTGCCCAACAGAATCGGAAGCGTCAAAATCGCAGCAGTGTTGCCAATCTAGAAGCGTTGTGGTCCACCCATCTACAAGCCATGTGGAAGCGTGTCGAAGGTTCTCAGAAGTTCCTTCCCGCTGTACCCGGCCGTCATATAGTCTACGAGTCTGGCCGCTGGCTCGAATTGAACGCTGCCACCTGGAAACCTCGTCGCCGTGTCCATGTCATCCTCTTGAACGACCATCTACTGTTGGCCAGTGAAAAGAAACGTTTTGACCCACCTGGAATGAATGCTAGTCCTCAAAGTAAACGTGCTTCGGTTTATCAGCAGACTCAAACACAGACTCAGCTCGTCGCTGAGCGATGTTGGCCGCTCCAGGATATCCAAATGACCGACATATCTACACGCGCTACCGACGATCGACATAATATTACCACCGCTCTCAGTGTGCGTATTGGAAACGAGTCTTGGACACTAGCATCATCCAGCGCTTCTGATGCTGGCCAGGAAGTGAACACCTTGCTTGTCCACTTTCGCAAATCTGTCGAAGACCTACGCAAGACCATGGCTGCAGACCAAGACCATCGGGATCGTGCTATGGACGAACTCGCTTTTCTCACAGGTCAATCTCGTTTCTACAAGAAGGCTTCATCTCAAAGTACAGACAACTCCGCCCTAAACTCGTCCTCAACGCTCATTGATGTCGATGGCAAACAACAGACTCTACGTTGGGTCGAGAACCAGGTAGATGCATTAGATCTCGGCATAGCATTGCAACATTTCGATGATGCTGTCGCCTTGAGTGAGAAGCTGCGCAAGCTCGCAAGAAACATCAAGGGAAACAATGTTGCTCAAGACATCATTCTTTCAAAGGTAGACCAGCGCAATGCCAAGTTGGCTACTATGCTGGCCAGGCGGCTCAAGGATACCAACTCTGGTGCAGCGGCTACCAAGGAAAACGTGGGTTGGCTGATGAGGCTCGGGTTTGAAGAGACAGCTCGCTCTGCCTACTTGGAATCTCGTAAGGAGGTTCTCCGAAAACGAGCAAGGTTCGTGCTTATTGCTCTTGCATGCCTTCCAACGCTGACACTCTCCAGGCAAATCCCTTTCACCGGATCTCTCCCACCACATTTGACTGCGCTTTCTTACGTCACGTTTGCGATCATCCTGCATACGCTCCGAACTTTCTCGTCCTCGTTCCCTCCAACCTCGTCATCAGCAGTAGTCAAGTGGGCCAAAGAGCGAATCGACGAGTTCAATGAAAGCTTGAGTCGTCAGCTCAGCAGTGTGGAAAAAGGAAGTCCCTTGTGGAATGAATGTATCGACGTTGTCCGAGAGCAGGCTGCTGTCCTGGGTGAGGCTGGTGTGGATTTCTCAGGTCTCATCGCACAAGGCCTCACCCAGCAAACATGACAGTCTAACGAATCAAAAAGCTTGTAGAAGACAAATAGGCTGGCCTGGATGCATCTATTCTCTATACTGTGCAGCAAAACGTACCGCTTCTAGATCGCTCTGCACAGACGTTCACACACCAGCCTTGAACAAAGTGATAGATGACGATGGGCATTGTTCGTCGCATGAAGGTGACTCAGAACGCCACGCCTTTGTGTAGACTCTTCATTGCGCGTTCTGAAAAGTGTCATCATGTTCATTCTCCGACTCGCATATGTTTGTTTGTGCTGCAAGAAGATCTGAGCAATGTCTTCATTCCAGTTGGCCAGATACATCGACTTGCTGAAGTCGCCCAACTCGGTCGAGGGGCCAGTGATTGAGGCCTTTGCAGACTTGTACAAGCTTGTCCAACCGCTGTTCCATTGTTCATCAGACAAGGAACGAATGTTCTGGCAAAATCCCTTTCCTGATTGGATCTAGCAATATCTACTTAAGAGCAGGCTCCTTGGTCGAATTCTACGATCGTTATCGATATTGCGTACACAAATTCATAACCTAGAGTTCACCAGCGACAAGATGCCTGCAAAGATTGACACGGAACTCAACCTGCGATTCTTGTACATCTGCTTCAAGCATTCAAATTTCAGTACGGTGGGTTCTGCCATGTCTGCACCTTGACTACGTTAACTATCTTACTGACCACGTCCCAGGTCGACTTCCATGAGGTCGCTTCCTACTTCCAGATCAAGGCTCCGGCTGCTCGCATGCGCTTGATGCGTCTTCGTCAAGCACTGGAAGCAGAGTCTAGCAGAGAAGGCTTCAGAGAAAAGGACCGAAAGCGCCGACTCAATCCGTTCAAAGCCAAGGACAAGATGTACAACTTTGATGGCGAAGAAGATGACGACGACGAGTCTCTGGACGATGTGCCACTGATGCAACGCCTTCGGGCACGCCTGATGCGCATCAAGCGTGAGGAGGGATCGATGATCAAGAATGAGGACGGTACATTGATCAAGGATGAAGACACTGAAATGATCAAGAGTGAGGAGGACGGATTCTGGGGCAAGAAGGAAGAGGGTATCGATGAGCAGGACGACACGAACATGGCCAAAGCCGGACTTGATGAGTATGGCCGCGCACCGAAGAGCGAGATCAAAGATTCTCGTTCCGATCTTCAAACTCAGGAGATGCCCATCGGCACGGAAGGCGCTCTAGGACCTGGAAACATCCCCTCTGTTGCGGCTGCTCATCACACAACTCCATACATCCGCCTACCTCATATGGCAATTGGTCCGCAATGCAATGACTATGGCTATGGAAGCGGCCAGCACACATCAACTCATCTTGCCAACTTCCGCGCCTACGGTCCTGCAAACACTTCTGTTCCCTATACCCGCGAGCACAACGACAGTGTCAAGCCAGAACACGTCGACGACAACAGATACTCTACATCCTTCAACGGCTACAACCCTATCCCAAGTCCTGACGTCTTCAACACCTGTGCACCAGCCAAGCTGGAGAACACATACCGCAACGCCCGTGTCACACCTCCCTCTGGTCATGACTCTTCATTCCGCCTCGACATGTTCAATGCAGCTTTGACCAACCCTGTGACTCCTGGAGTTGAGGCCAGGCTTAGACAGGAGTACATCGATCCTGTCATGGAATCACCAACCGTCAAGGATGACATTTCTGAGACTGCATCTGACAAGTTCTATCCCTCGCCCGTCGCACGCCAGGCTTACCAGAACCATAACTTGGGATAGTTGATCTACCTCCATCGCCAGCTTTATCAGGTCTCAATACCTACTCCAGATGAAACTGTCAATTTCATGATGAAAGGTTGAATTTGATAGACACTAGCAAATAGCCTGGGTTGAAACTTGTAATTCTTTCATTTGCTTCCGTTGCATGCTTGATTATACAGCATCAAATATACTGAAATACAAGTTATGAATCTCACTGTCGGTACTCTGGGTCCATCTTGCTCTGCTTGAACAAGCTCTTGCCTTTAAGCCACTGCCGATACGCCTTGTATCTCTTCTTCCCACCGTCTTCTTCCCAAACAGTCAGCGGATCTTCTCTGACTGTCAAGAAATCGGCAAATTCGGCCAAGTCCTCATCGCTGGGCTCGAGTACACCATTACTACCTTCGTCACCAGAATCAACACCTGCTTTGCCGCTGTTGACATAGTCTACGAAGTCCAGATTCAGCGTGGTCTCCGGTGGTAGCTCGGTCGATACGACCAACGGGATCTTAGTCGGGTGTGAAATGTATCGTTCGTATTCGTTCATCTCTTCGACGGTGACTGAAGGGTTGAGCGAGTGATCGTAGATGTTGTTGAGAGTCGACTGCGCCACAGTAGCTTTGTCCGCAATTGTGACCGTCTTCTGGTTTTCTGGGTCCGCTGAAGTGCGTTCTGCTGTGGTGTCTCGCAGGATGCTCTCCGGGATCGTTGTCACCGCTGCACTCTTGCCTGGTTGCTGATGTCCTCGTTCCTCGGTTTCGTCTTGCGGGTCTACGATAGTCACGCCTTTACGCGGAGGCTTCTTCTCTGGTGATTCGGGCGAGTTTCTGCTGAGGTCGATGCGAGGTGTGAATGGACTGAAATCGTACCTTGCATCTTTGCTTGGCCTTTCGGGTAGGAAGCGATGGTTTGTGTTCATCTTGTAAGAGTAGACCTTGACAAAGGACGACACTGCGAGAGGTCTGTAGTACTCTAACCAATAGTCGTCGTATTCTGCCGGACCTTGGCTTTGTTTTGTACTTTGACTGCACTGAGCCGTCGGTGGCAATGTTCGTTCCTCAAGATGCTCTGGTGTGAACCAATTGATGTAATCCTTGCGAGGACGGTCCAGCCATTTCTTCGGATCTGTGTGATGCAGATAATAATCTGTAGAAAGATCCCATAGCATGGGCTGACCTTGTGCCCAGATATAGTTACCGAGGAACAAGTTGTATGCTTCTTGCCGTTGGGAGTCGAGGAACGAGTTGTGATAGTATCGTTTGAAACTTTCCACCATATCTCTCGATTGACTGTGCCAGTGATTAATCTTTCTATATGTAGCCATGGTGTTGACCAGATGAGACCCGCCGTATTGGATGGCTATGGTATCACCGTGGTCATGGAACATGTGTGTAAAGACGTTCACCGCGTCGGAGTCATACTCCATATCTGCAGTCGGTATCACACCTAGTGCTCGTAGCTGATGTCCAAGGGCGCGCTTCCCAATGACGAATTGGGCTGCGTTGGTACGGTCCAGACAGTCGATGCAATTTGTTCGAGCCACGCCATTCTGAACTTGGGACGTTCCATCTTCTGATTCGCCGTTGTGGAAGAATCCGGTTTGCTGCATGATCTCCTCTGCAATCACTTCGAGCGTACCTATGACGTCTCCTCCTCTTGTCTTTGCAGCCCGACTCATATCGAAAGCCTTGTACTGTATCTTTTTGTCGTCGGGCAAAAATTGGTTGAGATATGCCAGAGCATTCTGAAACTCTGTGAGGAGCTTCGACTCTCGCGGTGTCCTCTCGCGAGACTTTATCAGGTTCAATACATAGATGGGGCATCCGTATCGTTGGAAGAGGTTGTCGAAATGCATCGCCGCTGGGGTATAGAATGGATCTGACATGTTGACGTCTATGTCTGGTTTTGGCGAGACACCACTATTGTCCTGAGTCCAGTAGAGGGGGATACTGCCCCTGTGGTGAACGTATGAAGTGTAGTTGGGATTTGAGAACATCCTGGGTCCGGGAGCATGAAACGAGGTTGTAAGCATCTCCGAGACTATCTGTTCGGTTTCTACATCATTGGCCACGAACCCCATGTCGTTGGCTCCACGCTTGAGGAAGCGTGCACCAGCGAAAAAGCGTGATCGCCGCCCGATAACAGTAATGTAAATTGTGCGTCCAAACACGTCGAGAGACGACTGATCGATGAAACCATGGATGATCGGTAGACACCAGTCGAAAGCATTCTTGAGGTGTTTGACTGCCGGACTTAGAAGATGATGGTTCCAGACGAACATGTCGTTGTAGTCACGGCTAGGCTGCTGTATGCCTTGGTTGAGGGCGTTCCGCTGTCGAGTGATGTTGTATTGCAGTGTGCGAGTGATGTCGTATGAATAGCTGAAGTAGAACGAGCGTGTAAGATCGAGATTGTTCAGAATACCCAAGAAGCGACCTTCTTCGGCGTTTCGTTCCCGTGTAAAGCGGGAGCCAGCACCGATGGTAAGGGGGAACAGTTCGGTGCCGTCAACCTGGTAGACGTAGTGACCACCGATCATTGCAACCTGCTGTCGCTTGGTGATAAGCAAGACGTAGTATGAGTCGGTGAACCTGATGAAGCCTAGAATGCCCCAGAAACTACACTTAACACGCAGCCCTCCAGTGGCCTTGTTTCCATCGTCAATCGTCGTAAGGAGTTGTGTGACTTCCTTTTTGCTGTACACAATCTCGTCCTCGAAGACAGATAGTTGGCCCGGGGGCGCGGTGCGATCGATCTTCAGCAGCTTGTAATACTTGTCTGTGATATCCGAGCCAGTTATCCAATATCGAGCATTCGTCTCGTACAGCGTGAACTTGTGCATTCTGTGAAGAGACGGTTGCTGCTGATCCGGGTTCTGTGAAGGTTTCTTTGGTTGCTCATCGACACTTTTGTTGACAGAATGCTCTACATCTTCCGTGGGCACATCCTGCGCTGCCGCTCCATCAAGATTGAGCATGGAGGCGAACTCGATCTTCGCATGTCCGTCGTGGTCTTTGTCAGCATGATTCATGGCAGTGATGCCCGAAGTTTCCAAAACATCATGTGCCTCTACTCCCTGCGGAAGTTGGCATGGTTCGCTGTCATGCGTTGGCTCATGATGGTGCAGATCTTTTGCAGATGGACCGGTTCCGAGATTTGGTGCGTCTGCCTCTTCTGCATCGTGTTGTGGCGTAATATCTGCCATGGCAGCGTCTCGCGGAGAGGTTGAACGCCAGGCTGGTGTAGTGTTCGCCCTGCCGTTATTGGACATGCATGCTTGATGGTAATCAAGTAACGCGAAGGAGCCGTATGTATCAGGACATTACGAAGTGGGCCAGTCGTACGCGCTTTTCTGGTAGCACTGCGCACTTTCACCGACTGACCAGTCACAAGATTAGAGAGTGTATATCTTGGACGACGTCGAGATAGTTGCGTGCCCTTGAGATGTCCCTGATGTGATTAGCACGCCTGCCAAGTCACACGTGTTCTCAACGTTTCGTGCTTAGTTGCCAACGTCTCTATGGTTGGATGCTGACCTAGTATGCTCAATTGGCGAGAAGATGTTACAGAATGTAGAGAGCGCACACTTTTCGATTCGTTCCATGTTTCACTGCTCTGTCGTAAAGTTTTGAGAACTTCTCATTTTCGACGACTGTCGAAGGTGGTGAGAAAACAGCTTCGCCAGCTTGCACACTCGCAATTTGGCCATTGTCACCCTCAGCGCCGCATCAGGGCCACAGACCCGAGAAGAACCTCGGAAGCGTCAGTCTGCAAGCTTATCCAAGTCTCTGTCGCACGTGTGACCAACTCGACTGGTGGATGGCAACACTATGAGCATGACGTGTTTCAAACAGGGTCGTACCTCCGGCAAGAATTAGAGTTTGCGGCGAATAGGCGGGCAGGTCTCGACCGGGTGATCTCAGGAGGTCCCTTGAGAAAGGTGGAACTTTACGGGGGTCCTTGTCCACAGGGCAGGCGAGCGAGGCGGAGCACTGTCGGTTGTTAAAAGTCGAAAGATGCTTCGTGTTTGATTTCTCGTGCCATCGACCAATCCACTCGTTCCTGTCATTCAAACCATGGCCTCCAGCACCATGGCTAACACCACGACGCTCGCGGGCGAGCAGTCACCCACACTCCGTGCCAGCATGAAGAGCTCGACCGACCCGGCACCCATCAAGCACCAGGGTCAGGATGACCAATTCTTCTGGGCCTACACAGAGGAGCCTCACCGTTCCCGTCGCATGGCCATCATCAAGGCTCACCCCGAGGTAATCGCTACTCTCGAACGCCAACCCAGCGGACCAAGCTGACTTGCCACCCATAGGTGCTCAAACTGTGCGGACCCGAGCCCTTGACCATTCCACTTGTCCTCGCCGTGGTAGGTCTTCAATGCACCTGCGCCTACCTCCTCAGCAACACTCCTTTCTGGTCCTGGCGCTTCTGGCTCACCGCCTACATCATTGGCGCAACTGCCAACCAGAATCTCTTCCTGGCCATCCATGAAATCTCACACAACCTTGCATTCAAATCTGGTCTGGCGAACCGTCTTCTCGCTATCGTTGCGAACTTGCCAATCGGCATTCCCTACTCGGCCTCTTTCAGAGTACGTTTCCGTGAACACTTGCAATTCGAGCAAGCACTGACATCTGTCCAGCCCTACCACTTGACTCACCACAAATCGCTCGGCGTCGATGGCCTCGATACCGACTTGCCTACTGCCTTTGAAGCTTTCTTCCTCGACTCCATCGCCGGCAAGGCATTCTTCTGTACCTTCCAGATCCTGTTCTACGCTCTACGACCCATGATGGTCTACCAGATCCCTTTGACCAAGATCCACGCACTCAACGTTGTCGTTCAACTACTGTTCGATTATGTCCTTATCCAATCATGGGGCGGCAAAGCTGTGGGCTACTTCATCTTGAGCAGTTTCCTGGCCGGATCTCTGCACCCCGTGGCTGGCCACTTTATCGCCGAGCACTACGTCTTCGACCGTGCTGCCATTGAGAATAAGCAGGCGCGCGACCCGAAGCAGCACATCCCGATTCCCGAGACTTTCTCGTACTACGGACCTCTCAATCTCCTGACCTACAATGTCGGCCTGCACAATGAGCACCACGACTTCCCTGCCATTCCCTGGACCAGACTCTGGAAGGTCAACGAGATTGCCAAGGAGTTCTACCAGGACCTGCCCTACCACCGTAGCTGGGTTGGTGTCATCTGGCAGTTCATCTTGGACAAGGAAGTTGGCCTGTGGTGCAGAGTCAAGCGCAAGGAGGGCGGAAGAAAAGTCGGTGCTTGGAAGGAAGAAGAGATCCAAAACTGACCTGCTTTCTGGCTCTCTTTGTGGCCCGACCCAAGTTTCTAGATGATAGAGACGAGTGAATAACGAAATCTTAGAGTATGACTTTATCCAAAGACGGTATCCAACGTCCCTATCGTGTGATTATGTACATTGTTTTACTCTGCTTGCTGGCTGATACATGCAAAACCCCGTCCTTTAACGCCGAAAAATTGCTCGGGGAATCTCAGTGTAAACATCCTAACGATACATAGAACCGCGCGGTGATGGGCCAACGACCGGATTGCAACTCGTTGGCCAGTCTATATTGTGGTGATTGTTGTTTTGATTGCTTCCGCAGGTAGTCGAGACTCTCACTTGTGGCTACCACCAGCTCCAGTGACACGTAGGACAAAGTTGACAATGACAGCGGCCAGCAGGGCAATGGCCAGGACAGTGGGACCGAAGCGGTCGTCGAAGCCGCTCTGACCTCTCATACGGATGCTCTTTGCTCTCCAGTGGAAGGTGACCAGAGCGTAGATCATGGTGGCCATGGCGACCAAGGTGAACAGACCAGCAGAGATCTGACCGACCTTGTCACCGAAGTTGAGGAGACCGACGGCGAGACCGCCCAGGATGACGGTAAAGTTAAGCCAGCTGAGGAAAGTACGCTCGTTGGCGAAGAAGACCTTGGGCTCGACACGAGTGGGCAGGGCGATGCGCTTGCCTGTGAAGAGATTGGGTCAGTATTCGAGGTCGTCGGGACACGGGAAGCTTCGAGGAGAGGGTGTGTACCAGGTGCTGTTTGGAGGAGTGGTTGCGAAGACATGATGACGATGTGAGGCGATTGAGGGGACGGATTGGCAGCAAGAGTTGTGAGCGGTACAGCAGAGGGCCGTCAATGGATTGCTGGAGTATCAGAGCGACTGGCGAAGAAAAAAGATGCAATCAGTTGATGCAGTGAAATGCTCGAGCATGACGCTGAACGGAGAACTGACACGTGCGCCGCGTGATTGGTCAGGATCCTTTGCATTGAGCGACATGCCTGATTTTCCTAGTCGCCATATCAAAAGACCAAGGCGTCTTCTCCCAGTGCTCATATATTTGGTACTCACCTTGTACCTGCCTAGCTCAAGCTCTGCTGCACTGGGTGGTGTTAGCCACATTTTACGCGCTCATTCGTAAATCGCTGCTCGGATGCTCGTTCAACCCCAGACGTTCTCGCAGCTTGAACGTTATTTAGAGACACAGCATGAAGACACGAGGAACATTTTCGGTCGCTCAATGCGTGATCTAGTGAAGCGCAAGCAAGCCGGTTGGTATAAGACGTGTGAATAGTTTCTGCTCATGTACAGTCTCAGAGCATGTCAACGGGCAAGAGTCACTTGCACATGGCAAACAGAAGGTCATGAATACTGACGCTCGGACCAGCAGCAGTGTTCCGCTGCGTGGCTGCGTGGCAGCCATGGCCTCAGCGTCATCACACAAGTAGTAAACAAACCCAACCACTCCAACTCAAGTCACTGTCGCATACCATTTCTCTCGCATCAAAAGCCCCCGTGCCTTATTGAAAGCTTCCACTTACTCAACACTACTTCGAACCAACCTCTATCGCAATTGCGATCGCCATCATAATGTCCACCTGCGTACGCCATGCTTATCCCGCCCGCGACGTTGCCCAACTGACTTTGCTCTTTAGCCAGTCACCGAAACCCGCCTCAGCCAGATTGCTGCCGACGTATGCCCTCCGATCGCAATACCGAGAGGCCATACATACCTTACTGACAATCCTCAGGCTTGCACCAACGCTTTCAGCAGCGCTACCACATACAACCACGCCCAAACCGAGCAATGGAACTCCGATATCATTGTATGCCTCGCTCTTCCAAACGCCACACCATTCGCTCTCTGACACGCTCTGCAGAAATCCATCCTGACCGCTCTCATCTCCGAATCAAAGGGCGAGGTCCAGTACAAGTTTGCCGTAAACTCCACCATCATCCAGCACTTGACCGACCCACGTCCCGCTGGCTCCGACGCCGCTACAGCTCCCACCACCGCCACCGTTGGTCGCCGCGGAATGCACTCGGCCACTGGCGCATACTGGAACACCGAGAAGGACGGCATCTGGAACTACAAGTACGAGGGCGGTGAGGCCAAGGGTATGGATGTTGTCGTCTGCGTCATGTGGGTTGCCAACTGAGCAACGCTCTCTTCTGGCCATCACGCTCGAGATGCCTCGACATCGATGCGCCTGAACTCGCTCCCACCTCAACCCTCCTCTGTAAATGGTATCAAGGACACGAACATACGAATCACAAGGCTGGACTCCCGCTCGCGTTGGCTGTCACGGTACACATGCGCGAAGCGTCCCGCGGGAGTCAACTCGACTCGTCCTTACACGCCCGATGACGGTGTAAATATCTCAGAAAAGCCAATGGCATATAACAAGAGAACTTCAGAAGGACAGCTTCAAAATTCACCAATCCAGCTCTACACTTGTCCTCATTGATTGTGAATTCTCGAGAGCAATAACTAGGCCATTTTGGCACCTTTATCGTCACTTTCATAGATGGTATCCTCTCTCACAGCCTGTGCAACCCCCTCGGTGCAAAGCTGTTGGACCTCGTCCCAGTCTTGTTGCTTGGCCGCCTTTCTGACTCTCGTGCTACTGACGCCGACACCTTCCTCTGCATGTACAACCTCAATTTGGGAAGCCCATTCCCGTTTGCCTCCGTCCGACTCCATGTCACCTCTAGCCAACGAATTGATAAACTCCTGCTGTGACTCCAATGTGCCGTACTCATCTGAGGGTCGAAGAGTCACACGCAGTCGGTGACCCTCGTCAAAGTAAGGGATGAGTGCCGAAAATGGCGGATCGAAGTTGGGATAGTACTTGGCAGCGAAGAAGCGGGTAATAGTGTCAAAGCCCAAAAGATGCACATGTCTGGGAGAGTCTGGATAACGCTCAGCGCCCTCTTTCGAGATGGCCAAGCTCTTATCGGTGTAGTAAGGAGCGGTGGTCAAGCCAATGTCAATTGCTGGCAGCACATAATCTTTGTGGTTGGCCACAGTTTGGAGATCCCTCAGCAAGTCCTCAGCAAAGATGGTCATGAGAGCCAGACGTTGGGGAAAAGAGGCCGCGGAGGGAGCCTTGTCAGCATTGTGAGTGCTGAAGAGGAGTAGCAATCTGAATGGAGATTGATGCTGTTGGGTTGAAGAAGAGTGCAGAGCAGATCTGGCAAGAGCCAGGTGGGCCTTGGAAGGTGGATTGAACGATGAATCGAGGATGAACAGAGTCTTTGGAGAGGGCGGATTTGAAGAAGAAGGGTTGATACTTCGGACAATGCGGAACTTGAAATCAGATGATTGGAAAGACTTGAGGGCCGTCTCGAGTTGCGGCAAGATGCTACGCAAAGAACTTTTCGTTGTGGTCATGATGGGTGATGCAACTATCGCTCGATGTTCGCGGATACTCGAGGAGATGCAGTGGAGACTCTGTCTCTTGTACAGGATTCGATTCGAGTCAAGACATGACGAGTTCACGGGTACCGTAGTTGTTTTGTGGTTGACGCGTGAGCGAAGTGAGTGAGTGCACGGACAACCGGGGGCATCCAATCCCGATCAAGGCATTTGAACATCGCGGCCAAGCTCGCCGTCGTCAATTCATCGTCGTCTTTGAACAGTCGAGTCGCACTCCCAATCCACATACACAATGGTCGCCGAGCTCAAGAAGTTGGCCTCTTCGGCTGCTGGTAAACACGCCGCCTACAAGAAATACACAGTACAACCCACGGGCATCTGGAAGCGCATCGGCGACTTCTTCGCTGTCGACCCCAAGCGCTCCTCGGGTATTCCTCTCAACCCTCAATACCGCTTGCCCTCCCCTGGTGCCGTAGATCCCAAGCTCTACGACGACCCGACCACTGTTCCCGCCGCTGATCTTGCCGAGAACCCCTACTGGAAGCGCGACGTCCGCAGACAATACCCCAAGCTCAGCGTCGTCAAACAGCCCGACGTTGTCGGTCTTTTGACTGTTGGAAGTGCACAAAACCCCAAGGAGAGCGTACTGCAAATTGGCGATGCTGGCGCCAAGCAATTGGTCTCGTTGAAGGAGGAGGGCGAGAAGGGTCTCTCGGCCTTCTTCCAGAAGGACAACAAGGCTGGTCTCAGCGTGCTGGGCCCTAACGGACTGCCTCCTTTCCCTACCTCAAGATACCCCTCATCCACTCCCAAGCGCTACGAGATGCTCAAGGAGCAGGCTTACAGCACAAAGTATGTTATTCGATACCTCTCGTCATGCACCGCTGATATACTGACTCGTCTCCAGCTACTCTTGCAGAACGTTCGAGTAGATGCACCGAACATGTATATTTCCCCTTCTTTAGACGCTTCAAATCCGACATGCATTGAAACAAAGCCTTTTCTAAGTACCCGCTTGACTTTGTAGGAGGTCAAGTCTTGATTGTGACAAACTCTGGCACGTGGTGTTGAAAGCGCATACAAAGTAGGCGGGCACTTTCCCAAATTTTGTTCGCATCTGCTCCAAGTCAGGCAGGTGCGTCTGTGACCCTTGAGCCTCCAAATCTTTCACACCGCTCAATTTGCTTCGACCGCGACTACACCCGAGCATGATGGCCACCGAAGCTGACCTGATGAAGCCTCTTCAGCCGCTTGACCTTATCTTCAGCTGCAACATCTGCCATGAATCCATTCGTGACATTTCCAGTCCTGTACAGGACGTCAAAGAACTCGAAGGCGGCCGCAAACCAGTCGCGAAACTTTGGATGACCGAATGCGCACATCTGATATGTGCGAAACACCTCGAGGGTGGAGGTACGTGATGAGCACTCTCCCTCCCAAGGTCGTTCCTCATGCCGTCGACAGCTCCTCCGTTCCATCCTGCCGGACAAGCTCCTCGCGCCGTCTGTCCTGTCTGTGGCAATAGGCAGAACAACCGTGCGCTCAAGCAGATGTATGCCATCAGTGGCTTCGCCAAAGGCCAATACGATGCCGAAATTCCTCATCATTTCTTCCAGTGTCCACCAGTAGCTCTCGATACCAAATAGGGTGGCATGGACGCGCTTCGGGTATGTCATCAAACCCAAATCCATGTGCGAGTTTCGACTAATATTGATCAAGTTTCAATTCCTTGGTCTTGTTACATACGGTATTGCTGTCGCCACCAGATTTCGCAATCTGCAGACGGCGCACTCCCATCTCAAGGACCAGACAGACAAGCTCAAGCTGGAAAAGACGGAAGCCGAGACAGAGATCCAGACGCTAACCGAGCGGATAACGTTAGCGGAAGAAGCAGAGAGAAAATACAAAGCCAAAGAGCCTGAAATCAAGCACTACCTCCAGCAGTTCGCCCTGGTCAAACGGTAAGTCTCCTGAGGTTTGGATTTAGCGTTATCTGACAGAGACGATTAGAGAGCTAGATCGCCGCAATGAAGACCTAAGACGACTTGGTCATCATCCTCCTCAAACCGATTACACTTTCCATTCTCCCCGCTTGTATAAGGACGACGCATCTACTGGACACACTCAACGTAGCGACCGCGTTGATCGAGCCAACCCGAGAACCGTGGACGACTATATCCCGAGTGTTTCGAGTACCACCATGCGGGGGGACTCTTCAAGAGCTCGTAAGCAACAAAACCCTTTGGCGAACGTTTGTTCTAACATTGTGCAAGATGTAGAAGATGATCTCCAGAGACCCGAAAGCAAGAAACGCAAAGTTGACGAGTATCGCTATGAGCCGAATAACATAAAAAGCCCGTCCAAAGGCTCAGCAGTGCAGAAGCGGCCTGGGATAAGACTTCCACCTGCATCATCAATCACCGGCACCGTCCCTTCGAGGAGCAGACATTTTCAACCATATCCTACGCCATATCAAAGCAACAGTCAGCGAACGACCAATATACACCATGATGACGGTATAAGCATCGGTTCTCAGTTAACATACACTCAACGACAAAACTGGGAGCCATGGGATCGTACTGGAGCCGTCCACAATCCTGCCGTTACGTCTGACGATCGCCTTTATATGAGCGGTGCTTTACAGCCGGAAGACTCAGACTTCGACCCGTCCATCCCCTTCGAAGCGCCTAAGCAGCAAAAGAGTAAGATTCAGCCAGTCGATAGCATCGATGACATCTCGAGATCCAACTTCATCACATCTGAACCACTTTCAGCGCATGTGCTGTCTGCTCAGCAATATGCAACTGGAGGAGATACTGCATACGACTCACGCAGCACATTCCATGAGCTGCAAGAGCCGTATGGCGCTTACTCGGCGACTAATCAGTACTCGCCGCGGGCTCGAGATTCACGTACAAACTATGATCAACAACAATCTTTTGAGCGTCCGTCTGCTCAACGTGTCTTGCCAAGGCCGTATCAGTCGCCATATCGCGGATCACAGACTCAACAGAACGCATTCCAAACGCTATACGATCGACAGAGGAATAGACCTCATACTCCATCTCCACAGCAGGTCAGCGTTCTCCAACAGTCAAATGATACCTCAGTGAGCAGCCCTTTCTTCCGAGCAGACCAAAATCGTAGCTCCAGACGCTACCCTATCTCTTCTCCTATGGTGTCTCATTCTAATCAGCAGACCATACCAAGTTTCAGGATGGCACCGCCTCAGAGACCTGTACAAAGCAGCTTTCAATCAAGGTCCCAAACAATGAACGGTCTCTCTTTCGTTGAACGTCCACAGAACGGTCGTGATTATGGTTACGAAGTTGACGCGATGTTTGACGATCGTCAAAAGAAACTCACGAACCGAGCTCCAAGAGATCCCAATGGTCTTTTCGTGAGACGTGACCTGCGTGAAGGCTCAATGCTAGTAGATGATTCGAGACGCGGGACAATGCATTCATCCTTCTACTCCGGTCGACCTCAACCATTACCTTCGAAGGTTCCATCGTTGGCATCGAGCATCAACATACCTCATTCAAGAAGAGGACTAACATATGATCGAACACTCAGCAACATACGGGGCGTTAAGGGGGGCTCAACATCGTCAAGGGGCTTGTCAACGGAGCTGTTCGGCTCGAGACCTGGTATGTTCTCAAGCTCTCGGCGCAGTATCAGACGTTGAGGGTCAGGGTCTTTGTAATGTCTGTTAGCTTGAATTGAATTGCGTTGCTTTGAAGTGTTTGGTCGAGTTGAGGCTGAGCAATCTTGATTGAAGCAGTGGTAGCACCTGTAATTTAGCCGGTCCGGTTGATTGCCCCCGATAGCTATGTCCATAGAGAGTCGATGACATCGTGGCTCTCGACGGGTGCACTTTTTGCTAAAAAAGACTGTGCAGTTTTGTAGCTGACCGCGTGACATATCTCTTTACATGCCACAAAATGCCTACTCGACACGTCAAGTACATCTCAAGGCTTTGCGCCGATAACTACATTGCTCTGCCTTGCACATCTAGGTCAAATACATCAAGTCCCTTTTGCCCGCCATGCGCCCAAAACTCCGTGCGATGCCTGAGGATCAGGAAATACTTATGTCCCGAGACGCCGTGGGTCTCTGTAATGAACAACAGAAAGACAAAACCCAATCAAATATGGCAATCATTTTTCATCATGCATTTTATGATGTAGCCCTCCATCTAGACCGAGCCGTCAAAAAAGTGTTATGAACGGGCGAAAGGAGATACAACAAGAAGAAGAGGTCATGTATGTTATCTCTCAGACTTCTGGTTTGAGACCAACGAAGAAATCGCGTGTGAGCTCGAAACTCAGCCAACTGCTAGCCATACTAGGAGCGACCTTGAGGAGGTTAGGTGCAATACCCTTGTACAAACCCTTGATACCTTCATGCTTGACAATAACTCTGACGGCGTCGAAGATGGATTTGTACTGGTAGCCCATTCCTGACATGGTGTTGATCTGAAATCTGCGTCGAAGCAAGTCACTGCGGATGTTGATCAGTATCATCTCATTGGATTCCACCTTGACGAAACTCACAAAGGATATGTGCATGTTTGCGCTACGGCTCCTGAAATGGCACCCGCACCCAACTTTCCAATAGAACTTGGGTTGTCCGAGCCCTCTGGCGTAAATGCTTCACGAACAGATTCGTAGACCATGAAATTTAATCCAACCTGGCAACAGTCAGCTCTCGGATTGGAGTCAAATAATAGAATCCCCTTACGTATGGCGCAACACCAGCGACCGTTGGGACTATACCGCGGTAGAGAGCGAAGAAGCCGCCTTCTGTTTTGTACATCTTGACCAGTGTCGGCCACATGCCTGGTAGTTTTTTTCCAGCTTCTGCTTTTTCTAGCCCTGCGAATGAGGCTGACTGGATTGAGAGTCGTGTTCGGACGATATCGAGTGGGTAGGTTAACGTCACTGAGGTGATACCAGCGATGGCACCACACGACAGGCGCTGGAGAGCACTTAGAGGTGCACCAGGGGTATCCTCAAAGAACTAGAATGGGTCAGCCATTGACGGCGTTCATGTACAAGAGCTGAAGGCGCAATGCATACACGCTTGTAAAAATTGTAACTGCCAAACTGCACAGCCGAATAAGGGACGATGCGAATGCAGTTTGTGCCATTGCCTGCCATGAAGCCACGGAAGCCTTCTTCGCGCCACATCTTGCCTAGAGCCTTGCCTATTGACATTTTATATTCTTCGCGGCCAACGCTCTGAATCTGAAAGAGGATCTTCAGGCGCTCAAGCGGCGACACGACTGTTCGTGACACGGCGCCGGCCATACCTCCAGCAATGAAGGATGCGACTACCGGTTGTGACAGCCATTCTTTCGTACCGTCCCACGGCTTAGACGGTGTTACTCCAGATCCGGCCATTGAGAATACAGGTAAAATCTCCTCGGGGTAGTCGAGATTTGCGTGCCCAAGTAGAGGCGACGAGCTCGGAGGAGACCAAGTCGGAGACGCGTCGAAGATTCAAAGGCCTATCCTATCGCGCTCTTGTGTGTGCCGACTGTCTTGGTGGTACTCGCAGGAGAATGACGGTGTTGGCGAGTAACGCCAAGTCGCAATGCTGAAAACACGTCGGGGAGAGGCCGAGGAGAAAGTTCTTAGGATAGGTAGATAGCTGAGTGATAACGAGCGTGAGGACAAGGCATTGGTCCACGAGAAGAGGGCGCGGTTGTGATGACTAGAGAGGCGGTTGATTCAGGTTCGTTGCTGCGCTGTTACGACTTAATCCCGAATGAACGTGGGTCGCGCTAGTTTCTTGCCCAGTCACTCTTTCTCGTCCCTCGGCCTTCTCTCCTGCTTATCAACGGGTAGCACCTCGAAAGACAAGTGCTACTGGTCCGCCTCTTTACAAGCCTTCATCGCTCGAAGCCGAGACAGTTGCCAGGGGCTGACGAGATGATGAGTAGTCACGCTGTACAAGAGCCACAAATCACGAGCACTAGTGACCGACTGCCCGACATGGCTCGTCCTCCACTCATCGGCATCGGCATGCAAACAGATCAAATGTCCTCTTGGTGTAACATCTGATCCCGCGTCTTGTGAGCCCCTACTTGTTTGCCAGCTCTCTCCAGACACCCGTCTCCTCTTGTACAGCATCAATTGCACACGACATCTCTCATCCTGCCTCAAACCTTGAACGCCATCTGTGGAGATCCTGTGGGGTACTCATCGGCTTTCTCGGGTGCATACGGGTTGCTGACCATCAAAGTGCGGAGGAGCTGTATCATCTCCCTTCGGCTTTGAACTCAGCTTGTTCCTTTCCGATGCTCCTGTGTTTGCTTCTTCTGGCATTGATGTCTCCATGAGGCCTCCGGATGGCTAGATCTCAGTGTACAGGCTGCAAGCCATCCATGACTTGGGACCTCAACTCAACATCATCGAAAAGAGGAATACTCTTTCACACACCAAAGTTCATGACCCAGGGTTCCCATCTCCCAGCTTCACAGGGAGGCTAGGTATGGAAGAAAGGATTAAAGGACTCTCGCGGATGTGCCAAAAGTATTACACGAACTTATTAACCAAACAGACCAACTCCAACATAATCAATGAAACGGTAACAAGAGAGATCCCCCAACTACTCCGGGACGACCGCACTCCTCATGGCCTCGACAGCATTAGCAGCAAGCTCCCAGGTCCTACTCATAACACCCTGCTGCTCATTATCAGCCTGGTATCCGCTGTCATTACTGTTCATCTTCTTCTGTGGACTGTTTGGCCTCTTCTGAGGACTGTTAGGCTTGCTCTTGCTGCCTCCAGTAACCGCTTCCTGGACTCTCTTCACTGGACTCGCATTAACGATGGTGTTCTGCGCTTTCTTGACCGGGGAGCTGATGGCACTGACGTTTGCGTTTCTGTTCCCTTTGCCATTTCCATTTCCATTTCCATTCCCCTTTTGTTGCTGCTGTCTGAATTCCTTGACCCTGTACTCTTCAACGATCCTCTCTCGCTCCTTCTCAATCTCCTTCCAGTACAAGAAATCCGTCATGTGGCTGATATGAGGGATCTCACCCCTGCTCTGCTTCTCATGCATTTCTTCGATCATTTTATCAGCTTGTTTTGAAGTGTATTGGCTTTCAATGGAACCAATCTTTTGCTTGTGGGCTATCTCCCATGCTTGCTCGTCGACTTCCTTGCTCCATTCGAGAAAGGCTTCGAAGCTGTCGATGTCTCTGAAAGCGCCCACAGCCCTGCCGTTCGAGTACCTGGTTCTCAGAGATTTGATGAAATCAAGAGTGTATCGGGCATCGATTGCACTGTACATGGCTTTGTGCACCTTTTCAGCTGCTTTTCTGTCGTCGATCTTCTTTTGAGCTGCGGGACCCAGTGGATTGCTGCCATCGGCTTTGACGACCCACTTCTCGTACGTTGGAACGGCTGGTTTGGAGGCAGCTTTCTTGGGAGCGGATTTCTTGGAAGCATCCTTTTTAGGAACTGCCTTTTTGGGAGTCCTCTTAGGACGGGAAAGCTTCCTGACTTTGGAGCCTGTGACTGACTTCTTTGGAGCGGCTTTCTTGTTGGTGGCAGTGATCTTCTTCTTGGGTTTTGGAGCAGGAGCCGAAGGTGCAGCAACGGTGGTTGGTTTGGGAGTTCGCTTTGGCCTCGTGGACGCGGCGGTGCGTTCTACTGTTTTTTCTTGGGTGCCATAATGATGGATACGATATCTGGCTGAGGATTGTGTCAATGTACGGGTCTGAAAAAGCAGAAAGAAGATGGGATTGGAGATCCGCTAGTGTATAGCTGCTGGGCAAACACAGTACTCGAAGGGTGCAAAGGCATGAGTGTACAGGTGTTCGAAGCATCTCTACAGATGCCTGATTTATTGCGAAACAGAGATCAGATCATGAATACTTACGAAAAAGATTTACAGTGGAGCAATACACCGACGACTTGTTGAAGCACTTTCTTGGATTGTATCGAGCAAATCTATTAGAAGAAAGCTACGACGAGCTGGAACTATAAAGAACCAGGAAATAGAGCAAATGAGTCCCCCAACGCCTGTGGCCGTCACGGCATGATTATTTGTTTATAACTTTTGAGTCCATCTGCCAGAAGAATGCAGAAGACCGGCCCGCTGTTGAGGCCTTGGAGACAAGGTACATTCCTCAAAGCTTACGAGCGCAATTTGGCCATGCGTTCATTCATGCTGCATAAGTGGTTAGTTGGTTGTTCATCTTACTACATTCCGATCTGTGAACTTACAAAGAGAAGAAAGCGAATTGACTGGCTGAGATGCCACGCTCGTAGATGAAGCGGGACGACAAGTACGAGCCGAAAATGGCGCGCAGGTAGTTCTCAGGAACCTATCATAATGATTAGCACATCGTCGACGGGTAGTGTATTAGCTCAAAGTGGACTTACTCTCTCGATGATAAGATCGAGACCGA
Organism: Aureobasidium namibiae CBS 147.97; assembly: GCF_000721765.1. NCBI lineage: Eukaryota > Fungi > Ascomycota > Dothideomycetes > Dothideales > Saccotheciaceae > Aureobasidium > Aureobasidium namibiae. The sequence goes on along the minus strand of NW_013581197.1, from coordinate 542,680 downwards.
TCTTCTCCAGCAACAGGCTGGGAAGGGCATCCTTGAGCACAGATTTGCGGAGCTCGACATTGTCCCAGAGCTCAGTGTTCTGCAGTTCCTCATCAAGGTTAGTGATGGCGGTACTCAGAACATCGCTGAGGACACTCTTGGGAGTGCCGGTGGCTTCACTCTCTCTCCAGATGGCCTCGAACTCCAGTCTAGCGTTGTTGCAGATGGTTTGCTGCACCTGCTTGACGTATGCCTTGTAGAATTCGGGAGTGGTGCCGTCTTCGTGGACGCACATGTTCTCGATGAAACCAGCATTGTCGAACGACAATGAAGCCAGGACCTCAAGAGAGGATGATGTGACACCACCCTTGTTGGCAGATGCATCCTTGAAGAGAATGCAGCCGGCCTTCTCAAGACGGAGCTTGGCGTCTTGGGTGATGAAGAGGTTGGCACCTTCAACGATGTAAGGAATGATAGACTTGCCATCAACGATGAGCTTGTTGACCGAGTTCAGGTTGATGGACTCAGGACGACCACCACAGGGCACGAAGACATCGTATGCCTCCTGGCGCAGATGGAAGGTGTTGCGGAAGGCCATGCCGTTGTTGACAACCTCGCCCGAAGGAAGGGTAATGTTGTTCTCTTCAACCAGGACTCTGTAGCCCTGAGGTGAGAGCTTGGAGACATCGTACTGGTGAATCATAACACGCTTCTTGGCCAGACGAAGCAACTCCTCTCTGTCCAGACCGTGGGGGTCGAAAAGAACACCCATACCGTCGACAATGGCGGTGTACTTCTCCTGTCCGAGAAGGATCTCGTTGCTTCCCAAGTCACCATCGGGGCCACCAGTCTGAAGCTTTCTCATGCTCTTCTGATCAAGGTTGAGCTTGCGGTATATACCAAGGACGTACTCGCGAACAGACAGGGTTGTCATGCCGTAAGCGTCGTGAGGGATACCGCCAAGCTTAGGACTCTTTCCGGTGAAGAATGACTTCCACCAAGGTGCACCACGGGCTCTAGCGTGCTCAGTAGCCCAGTCAACAAGGCCAGCAGTGTTCTCATCGGGGCCCATGAAGAGAATCTCTTGCTTTCCGTGAAGGTCAACAATGGGGTCCTTGATACCAGGACTAGTGGGTGGAAGGAGCAGATCGAGAATGCTGTCGATGTACTTCTCAAAGGCCACACTGGCCTTGTCCTGGTGTTCAACGTCAAGCAGGATGACACCCTTGGAGCCGCCCTCAGGAATGTCCTTGTTCTTTCTTTGCTGAGTGTTTGCCAAGTTGTAGTTCTCGTCGAACAGAGAGCGGGCATTGATGTCGTATGCTTCAGGACTTCTAGACTTGACGATACGAATGCCACCGCGAGCAATGTCGCGGAAGCGCAAGTGGAAGCCACGGAACTCGGAGCTGATGACCAAGAACATGCCGTACAGAGGCTGAGGGTACTCCTCAATAGGCAAGAACGAGGTGTTCAAGCGGAACGACAGAGCAGTCTTGGTAGGGGTGTAGTAGTTGGTCTTGAGTACAGCCTTGTTGAAGACACGGAAGGCTGTCATGACCATCTCCTGGTGCTCGTTCTGGCAGGTGGTGGAGATCATCTTCTTAAGCTCATCGTCGCTCAAGACCTTATCAACCTTCAAGCGAAGGTAACTGAGAGTGGGCAAGAAGTCGTCCTCGTCACCACGAGTTTGAACGTAGTGGGTGTTGGCAAAGCTCAGGTACAAAGCCTTTACCAGGTCAGGGAACTGCTGGATGATTTCCAGGATGAAGTCTGAGGTGAATGTCTCGGTACGCAGACGACGCTTGAGCTTTGAAAGCAGTTCGGCGTGGACACTGTTGTTTGCATCCAGGATTGCGCTGAGAGTGTTGTACTCGGAACCCAGACGGTTCAGGAAGTGGCTGACAAAGACCCAGACGCAGTGAGCGTAGATGGTCTCCTGCAAGCTGAGCTTGCCGGTTGCGAAATGGTTCTGAAACTTGGTTCGGGGAACGCAGTACAACAGAGAGACCTCTTTCATGATCTGGTGGATTGAGGCCTCAATGGGAGGGTGCAGGTTGGACTCAGGTCCGGGCACAGGACGAAGGTACAACGACATGATGGTGTATCCGTTCGAGAATTGCTCGACGTACTTGCGAGACGAGGTCAGGCCGTAGTAGTGGTAAAGATCACTGAGGGCGCTGAAGAGACCCAAGGCTGAACCCTGCTTGAAGGCAATGACCAATCTCTTTTCTCTGGAGCCCTTGATCTCGAACAGCTCGATGACGGGGCCGGTTCTAGCGACAGCCGATTCGAGAATGTGTTGGTAGATATCTCTTGTGTTCTTGGTGGCCTTCTGGAGGAATCTCTTGTCTGAGATGAGGTCGAGGTTGGTCTCCTCGGGGCTTGGGTTGGGCTGCTCGAAAGAGCACTGGTATACGAAGTAACATCTCAGCTGTTGGTCGAGATCACCAGGCAGTTTGCTAGATGATCTGAAGGTCTCGACGCGGTAGCTATTGGCTCCCTTAGAGACGTTCAGGTACTTCTCATCGATGCGTTGTTCGTAGCGAGGTCCGCCGACGGAGGTGATGCCAGGCTTGCTGGTGTCGATGAAGACGGCGTGGTCGACGGCTTCCTTGTCCAAACGGATCTCGAGCTGCTTGTCGTCTCTGGCGAATGCAGCTACCTTGGCGGCGTAGAGTGAATGGATGTGGCTGACGATGCTGCAAGGTGTTAGCTATTGTTGTGAATTGCATGTGATGTGGGAGGGTTGACATACGCATCGGAAGTCTCGGTCGAGAAGTACATGTCGTCAATGCCCAACTCATTGTAAAACCATTGCGTTTCGCTTTCGACGAACTCTGGGGGAAGGAAGCCCTTGGCCTCGATCTTGTCCATGACCCTACATCTGGATTAGTTGCATGTTTTTACTGGAGTTCGATCGTTCGACGCTTACTCCTCCATCTGCTGGGTCTTGCCCTCGAACTTGGGGGCTTCATAGCCAGAGCCCTGCTCGCTCAAGACGCGGGAGTGATTCGAGGCGCCGGGCACGCTCAAGTGTGTGGGTTGGGGTGAGGGCTGTCTGTCGGCAGGTCTGATGACATGCTCGAGAGGCTTGTTGAGAGGCACGCCATTGCCGTTGGCGTGTCCGTTGATGGTGGTGTCTGTCATGTTGTTGTGATGGAACACCTTGATGAAGAAAGGTGGATGTCGAGGGAAAAGTCTCGGCGAGCGTACGACGCCGCTTTATAAGTGACTGGTGACGACAAGAGACTTGTGCCGAAGTAGCAGCGAGTGAGGAAGAGCAGCTGTGAAGGGAAGGTACGGTTCAGGAGTTTTTCAGAAGGAGCAGGAGCAGGGAGCCTTTGAGTGAATCGAGGTTTCCCAAAATGACGCACGATAAAGACGCGGCCTGAACAATCACAACAAGGAGAAGCTGTTTTGAAACGAGCGATAAAATGGCTCAGGCCCTCTGACCTGGCATCAGCTCCATCTATATACCAACGTTCCCAGTCACATGGCATCATTGTCGAATCCAACTCGAGCACTTTTTCTCGCATACTCGCGGCATACCCACTTGTACCTGATCACCTCGGAGGCGCTAGCGTCCAAAGACGATCTGGGGAAATTTAGCGCTGCCGAAAATGTTCGGCCCGCGCGCCAAAACTGCTGCGCCTTTCATCTATTCTCACACGCCCTTGGACGCCCTGCATCTGCGGTTATAGACGGAGTATAGGGAGTGAGCATAACAGCACAAAAGCTCGTTTTCCTGCTCTCATTCGTGGCCGTATAGAGTGAATGGTGCTGGCAGCCACGTATCTCCTCTCTTCTCATCGTGACTTCCGTCATCCGATCGGACCAGCTGTCTTGTTTTCGTCTCTTCAAAATGCTCATGTTTGCATACGCTGTTACGTATTTTTAGTCATAGTTTGACTCTAGCCAACTTCGCGCCATAAGACGAAGAGGTTCTGATTCCCCAGGACTGCTCACATGGCTTGTCCCCCTCGCTCTTCATTTGCGGGGCAAACGGCTTTCGTGGAGCGACGGAGGGTCTGCCCGCTGGCCTTTCTCTAAATGAGGCTTTCCATTACGAATATTACCAAATAAGAATTGGGGGGATCGCGAGTTGTTCCGCGAGGAAGCGGGGTGTTTGAAGAGTCTTCACAAGAGGAAACCCATGGCTAGACCTAGAGAAAGACTGCAGCTGAGGAGTAAGACCATGCGAAGGGGGATGTAAACTGGCGAGCTGGTCAGTGCCTGGGGCCAGGAGGGCTTTGTTCTAGGTCCAGTGACTCACCTGTGGTGGCTTTGCTTGGAGGCACAACTTTGCCAGAGCCGTTTACTGTCCACCCTGAGGGTAGTCCGGGGTACGCGGTGGCTACCGTGCTGGTCATGCCGGATGCCGTGGCTCTCCAGTTCCCGATTCCTGGGGTCGAGACCGAAGTCCATGTGCGATGAGTACCTTCAAATGGAACGGCACCGCTTACAACTGAAGTGATAGCAGGTGCCGCAGTGTCGACATTGGTCGAGCCTCCGTTAATGGAGCCTCCAGCCGCCTTTATGCTAGTCCAGCTACCACTCTGGTCTGAGTACGTGTAAGACGTTCCAGTCGAATAGTCCGTGACCGAGATGGACTGTACCACCATTGTATACGGCCCTGCTGAATAATCGGTGTTTCCTCCTGCCCATGCAATTGTACCAGGAGCGTTTGACGAATCACCACCGCTCCAAATACCAAGTTTGAGCAGCATGGGCGTTTGAGGGTACTGATCTCCAGCATCAGTAGCTTTCAAGGCACGTTGCGTCTTTCCGTCCACCTGCCAAACCAACTCTGTCGACGTCCAGTCAATGGTGTAGGTATGAAAGTCTTCCGTAGGATTGTCCATGTGAAAGGCTGCGCCACGGCCAGACGTTGAAGCATCACCTTTTCGAAAGTAGATGGATTGGACTTGGTCCTGCTGGTTTCCAACCCATTCCCAATCAATCTCATCAAGGTCGTCTGATTGTAGCACGCAGCTGCTGACTATTCCTTGACCCGGAGCAGCTCGCATCTTCACTTCGACCTTCCCGAACATGATGTACCAGTTTGATGTAAGCATCGGTGCGTCGCCTGACTGAGCGACGGTGAATGATACGCCATTGGAGTTGTATGTTGGTGAGCCTGATGCTGTAAATTGATTCGATTCGCCAGAGGTAAAGTCGACGTTGATCGATTTTGAAAGTGCCGGATCAGCAGGGCAGCCATATTGTTGTGTTGGGTTGCAGCTGCTTGTTGTTTGAGCGCGTGCAGTTTGGGTCAAGGTGAGAGATGCGATCGTGGCAAGTATCGTCAATCGCATGGACGCTTGCACGCTTGAGAAGCGTGACGGGTATAGCATGTTCCACGGTTTACGATGGACGGATAAGAATGCTAGGAAAGGCGAAAACAACAAAAAGACCGCGATGGATAAAGTTGTAGGTGTACTCTAGAATGCAAGCAAAAAGTCATGGTGGAGAGCAAAATGATTAATAGCGTGATACTACCTCCAGCCATCTGTTTTCCTCGTATGGCAAATATAGTGAAGTCTACGTCAGTCAGGAGAAAGCAGGGCGGCAACCGTACCAAGCAAAGACTACAATGCGGTGTGCAACGATTGTCGAGGTGGCTGGGAAGTGATGGGCACAATGAAAGCTGGTGGTTGGGTGTCTGACTGCCTGGTCCAAGCTCATCACTGGAACAACGAGCGGAGGAGAGACACTTGGAACATAGTAAGTAGCTTTTCGATCAGAACATGCAGACGGGAGAAATAGATTGTTTGATCAACGAGCAAAGTTGTCATTATTTTGCTGGAAAAGATGTTCTATGCACCAACCGGCGGACGCCATGCTGCTCATGAATCACTCCACGTCTTTCCTTTGACCAGGCGCATCTTGATCTTACATGGCCCAGTCGCGTATCTATATGCGTTTCCGTGCTTACATACCCTCGAACTCGCCAGCATCATCTTCGTCCATGTCGCCATCTTGTATCTCCTTGGCAAGCTCACGCTCTCTTTCACGAGCTTCCTGAGCGTTCTTCAGCTCTTGTCTGTGCTTGTTCATGGGATATCTCATGGCCATCACACATTCGTCGTGAATGCTCAGACAAGCCTTGATACGCTCGTGAAATGCTTCGGCGGGCTCTCTCGTAGCGTAGATATCTCCTGCTTGCTTGGACTCCATGAAACCGTGTTCATGGTCCAGAGTGGCCTCAATGACACCATCGCGAATAGCCTTTGCAACAATGTACTCGGCGGATTCCTCGCTTTCGACACCAAGACGCAAGCAGATGTCGCGAAGCGAGATGCGAGAGTATGACAAGGAGAGCATACGAACACCAGTCTTGATGACATTCTGGCGCAAGCGGAGGATCAAAGTGTAAGTACCATCGCGGCGGAACTGAGTTGCGTTCTCATCGACAACACGAACGAAGCTTTGCAGATCACCGACACGGACGGCCTGGACCAGACGGAAGTAGGGGTAGAGGGCACGCTCGAGCGAGGGCTGTCTGAAGATGGCTCTATCCGGGATGTCACCCATAAGAAGCTCGACAATGATCAAAAGCTTCATCGCCGACTGGTAGAAGCCAGCTGCGACATTGTTGGTTGGAGACTTGCGAGTGGCACTTGTCAGGTGCTCTTGGGCAGCAGTGTATGATAGTTGAATCGCGCGAATGCGTCCAAGGTAGTAGAGATAGCGGCAGACTTGGTTATTGGGAGCATTCGGAGGGAATGTGGTCTGATTGACCAGAAGATCGGCCTGGTTGATATCGGCGGTCGAGATGTAGTTGCGGAGAAGAAGGACAATAACTGCGGACTGGGTGTCGTTGTCCTTGCGCAAGACTGCGCTTCGGAGAGCAGCCAGGAGCTTCGATCTCGTGGCAATGACGGGCGATTGCTTGGATGGCGGCTTGGGATCGAGCTGCTCGTGGAAGAGGTGGTAGTAGAAGTATGACTTTGCGGCGAGCGAGTCCAGTGTGCGGCGGTTGTACTCTCGTACTCTGTCGACCAGAGCGGATGAGAACTCGGCACCGTGTGAGTATTTTTGCGCATCCAAGAGGTAGACCTGAGGGGAGAAGTCAGAGGTGTGGGTTTGTAGAGTAGGATAAGCAATGTTGTACCTGGATCAGGACAGCCAGGTAGATGAAGGATTCCGGAAGGACATCTCCTTCCTTGTGAGCATTGCCGTTGGCAGGAGCAGAAGAAGTCTTTTGGAGAGCAGACTCTAGGAAGTGCTTATCGGGCGAGTCTTGGTGAGAGGCGTACAGCGAAGCAACTGCAGTCGACAGGGCGTCATGGAGCTGAGGACTCTTGCGCACGCTCGATATCGAGCGAAGTACACGGAGAGTGAAGCGTCCATCGAAGCGGGCAACGGCTTGGTCAAGGAGAGCGAAGTTGGCGATGATGGCTGAGACTGCATGTTAGTACAGTGATTGACAGCACAGATGGGCAAAGGTACATTGTGAAAGCTGCTCGGCGGTGGGAGCGTTGTCGACAGGAGCAGAGGCGACCTCGACGCCTTCCATCTTGTCGGCCATGGCGGTCTTCGGAAACAGAGACGAGTGGATGCGAAAGAAGGGAGATAGCGCGTGGTCTTGTGTAGATGATATGCGTTGATGGAGTAGTGCCTTTTGCCAAGTTGGAGCTGATGGTGCTGGTGGATTGGAGGCCGATGGCGATGGCGACGGTGATGACGGAAAGCCGGCCAAGCACAAGCACAAGCCGGAGCTCTCAGGTCTCAGGTCCATCATCACATGCGAGTCGCTTCATTTGTTTACCCACTTTTGTTGAATTGTTGCACAACACTCTGCAACCACCACAACCATGACTTCGTCTCTACTGTCGTCGCATCTGGACCAGATCTCTCTCTGCGCGTCATCCATATCCGATCTTCCATTTTCACGGCCGAAACAGTTCACCAATGCCCTCCTCAGCCACCACGACATTACTGCTCTGATCAGAGACACTGAACAACACGAACGCGCCCTGTTCTCTATCGCTCCCCCTCCAGTGCCTTCCAAGTCGCAGATTCAGCAAATATCCTCGGCTTTCACCACTTCTGCTTCTCGATCGATCGCAACAACAAATACTCAAAGACCCCCTCGTCGCCATACCGCTGTCGCTGCGGTTCTTGGTGGTGACTTGTATCGCAAGACTAGAACTGGACACAGTGGGAAACTGTCTAAGGGTGATATCGATGTCGAACTCCTGCTGCGAGGCGCAGAGAAGCTTTGTCGAGTCTAGTATGTTTGTCACATCTGAAAACGCTACTCTGTGTCCTAATTTTGTTGCGACAGTCCGATCCCAGGTGCCTTCGACAGGATTGGTGAACTGAGAAACCGATATGCCCAATTGAGTGCCAACATTGCTCACTACGAAGAACGAGTCGCAATGCAATCTGCCGAACTGGACCATCTACACCAGAACCATGATGGTTATGATCAAGACCACTATGACTATCAGGACGACCACATCGAGCCTACGGTCCACATGACCGAGGAAGACCTGGTAGATGAGGAAGAGGAGATTCGCGCTCTCGAGGACAAGAAGAGAGCACTCCAATCCAGAGTCAGCAGTATGGAAAAGGATATCGAAGGCCTGGCTAGATGATGAAACACGACTGGGAACTGGCAAACAGACAGACTCTCCGGAAATGGCGACCGCATCTGTTCAACCAAGGAAAGCACACACATGCTACAGGCAGACCTCCTTTGGCGAACAACGCCTCCAACAAGCCTGTAGACACCTCGGATAGCACAGCAGGTCGATGTTCACTCGGAACTGCACAGGCAAGCAGTAGGGTAGCTGCCACCATGGTAAACCTGGCAGGATCATGACCTCTCCCTCGTTTGGCACGAATTCGTTGTCATGTTGGCAACAAGAGTCTCTCAGACTGGACTGCTACGAAGGCAACATCGTGATGGCAACGTCAGCGTCAAATTATGGCTGGGTCTTGTCAATGGTTGAGAACTAAAGCTTAACAGACCAAGCAATTAGGCAAAGGTTGGCAAAGGCTTATTCGCACAGACCAAATGACCGTATTCCAGGGTAAAGCGAGTTCTGGACCGAGGGAGAAACATTGCGGCCGCAGTATTGCAATAGCAGGCGATGAGGCTTGCTCTATCATGGTCCGGTCGTTGGGCTGAGCGACATTGCAAATAGATACAACACAGCCACAGAAATGAGAAACGCGATGCTGACTTCGTATTGACAAGCCAATCCCCTCGCCCAAAATTACCTCATGTCCGACCGTGTTTGTTGTCCTATGCTATGTGACGTGGGGCTGATTCTAGATCAACGCGGTCAACCCTCAGCTAGGGCAGCTCTTTCATCATCCCTCCACATCACTTATCATCCTCACTTCTCCTCTGGTTCATCCTAAACCTTTTCCTTGCACACATCTCGCCCTTCCTACACCTTCGATAGACACATCACAATCATGGGTCTCCTCGGAAATTTGATTGGCGAATTCACCCACCAGGGCCAGAGCGGTAGCGGCGGCCAGCAGGGTGGCTACAACCAAGGCGGTTACAATCAACAGCCCCAAGGCAACTACAGCGGCCCCCAGCAAGGATATGGTGGCCAGCAGCAGGGCTATGGCGGCCAGCAGTACGGCGGCCAACAGCAGGGCTACGGCGCCGGCCAAGGCACACCTCAAGTCCCACCTCCATGGCGCGCTGTCTGGGACGATCGTGAGAACCGCTGGCTCTTCATCAACGAGCAGAACGGCGAACGCACTTTCGAGCACCCTGGCCACGCTGGTGGCTACGGCGGCGGCTACGGAAGCAGCTACAGCCAAGGCCCTCCTCAAGGCCAATACGGCGGCTACGAACAACAGCAACAGCCTCAGCAGAAGAAGAATCACAACCTAGCATACGGCGCCATGGGTGCTGCCGCTGGACTTGCTGGTGGTGCACTGCTCATGCACGAGGGTCATGAAGTCAAGGAGGACTGGGAAGAAGACAAGTACAGAGCCGAGGACAAGTTCGATCGCTTCGAGAACCGCGTGGAAGATGCCCCTGAGGATGCAGCTCGCTGGACAGGCCGCAAGGTAAGGCTCCCTACTACTATCACTCGATCATATACTGACTTTTTCCCAAGGTCGGAGAGGTCGAAGATATTCCTCAGAACATCGAGAATGACTACGACCGTGCCAAGTACGGCGTCGAAAGACGTTGGGATGATGGTGTCCAGGATGTCGAGGATATCCCTCAAGACATTGCAGGATTTGCCGGAGAGGGTGTCGGCAAGGTTGAGCGCTGGGGCGACGACGTTGACAGGTTCGGCGACAACATGGACAACGCCTACGACCAGGGCAGAGACGATGAACGCTATGACGATGACAACAACGACCGCTGGTAAACCACGCATCAGAGCATCGTCTCGCAATCAGTCTCGGCACTATCATGAACCAACCTTACGACAGCATTATTGCGAGTTCAATGCATGCAGCTTGACAACTCCTTCCTATCTCATCTTCCTGGTTTTGATTTTTGACAACTGTGATGATAAATTTGGTTTATCCAAGTCAAAGTTGCACCGAGTATGACCCTGCTCTTACCAATGTTCTCCTCGCGTTCGGCCTCCTTGCACCTCTCTATCCATTTTATCGAATGTCTGACAGCCCTCATTACTACCGATTTCTTAGATATCCAAGTAATTCGGAGCGCTGTTGACGTCGTGGTGACCATTTTACGTCAAACAAGCTTTATTCACCGGAGACCACAAGCATTTGCATCGGGACCAGGCTCAAAGTCGAGACAATGTTAAGAGAATCAATAAATCCATTATAAAACCACACCTCACCGACGGCTTAGAGACTGAACAGACGTACGACAAAGTCTTAGACTTCAAATCAGACTCATGCATGATAGATATACATCGGTATACCTAGTGAAGCCTTGGCAACAAGCAAGCGGAGAAGTCACCGATGACATCGTCAAAGATTCCATTGCACACGAAACATCGCCTTCCTAGCCACCCGCTACACACCACAAACACGACAATGTCTCTACTACGCACACCTCAAACCCTCAAACACCTCTCTCCCACCCTCCCTCGCCTCTCCGCCACAAAACGCACATACTACAGCTACGAAACACCCCTCCCACCACCCTACCCACCAACCGAAACCTCCATCCTCTCCTCCGCACTCACCCACGTGCCCACAACCGGCTGGACGCAACTCTCCCTCCGCAATGGCGCCCGCGACGCAGGATACCTAGACGTCACCACAAACCTATTCCCCAAAGCCGAGTTTGAACTGGTGCTGTACCATCTACGGACGCAACGATTGGGTCTGAAGGATCGAGTGCAGTTCCCCGAGGAAGCAGCAATAGGGCAGACGAGGAAGGTGAAGAGCTTGGTCATGGAGAGGATCAGAGGGAATGTCGAGGTTGATGTGCAGAGTAGATGGCAAGAAGTAAGAGATTCAAACTACCTCTTTACCACACCCTTTGGACACCTACTAACCAACAAATCAACAGGCACTAGCCCTCATGTCCCTCGCCGGCAACATCCCCTCCTCCCTCCGCGAACTCTTCCTCCTCGCCGACGAAATCTGGTTCCTCGCTGGCGACGACGCGGTAGACACTTCCTGGTACACCAAACGCGCTACCCTCTCCTCCATCTACGCAGCCACAGAAACATACTCCACCACAGACCAAAGCACAGATTTCAAAGACACACAAGAGTTTTTGGAGAGAAGGTTGGAAGAGGCGAGAGTTGTGGGTGGTGCTTGGAGGAACGTGAGTGAGTGGATGGGCTTCCAGAGGATGGCTACGGTCAATATGGCGAGGAATTGGGGGGCGAGGATATGAGGGGGAGAGAGAGAGAGACGAGAAAGGAGGATTGACGAGAGGTGTAGGATTATGATGATGAAATCTCCGAATGTGAGCTATGCTACTACACGATGCACAATGCTTCTCAAACACCAAAGGCGTCTCCGCAGAGAGTCGTCTGCTCTTCTCGATAGCGCATTGAAAAATACAACTTGGAGCCTGCAGATGCAGACCCCGCTGCTCGTCACAAGAGCCGTCTTTGAGGGCACAGAAAGATCATACATACGACATCACTCAGTAGAGATTTACATGTCTCTTGAAAGTATGTGTGCATTTTGACAGCTACCATCATGTAGAAAGAAAAGGAAAACAAGAAAGGTAAAAGACACAGGTATATCTCGCGACGACTCCCAAACACCCCTGCCCAGCATCCATTCATATTCGAGTAAACGAGAAATTACATCAAGCAGCAACGCCAACATTGGAAGCACCAGCCCTGGCGTTTCTGCTACTACGCACAGCACCAGGTCTAGCAAGCGTATACTTTGCAAACGCCCGACCCAGTTGCTTCTTGCAGCTCATCTTCTGACTACCGACGAAGGAGTCAACAGCAACGGAGATGGCGCGATCGATATCTGCGTTGCTGCAGAACTCGGACAGACGCATCTTGGCGAACGCTTCAGCGATACGGAGAATGGATTCGAGATGACGGACAGTGATGGGATAAGCACCCGTAGCCAAACTCTCCCTGCGCATATCCGCAAACAGTTTCGCAATCTTGTCTTGATCGATCGAGGCCAGCCTAGGACGGTGTCTCTCACGAGCGTAGAGAATGTATTTCCTCAACAACTCCTGCGAGATTTCGCCTTGCTTGCCAGTTCCCTGATCGCCGTCAACGTCCATGTTGGCGTCTTGCATGCTGTTGACTGGTGCGTCATTGGCAGAGCCGCTGAGAAGAGGATGAGCTCTGCCATGGGAGTTGACAACGAAGGCAGCCAGGCGTTCGTCTTCTTCGGGGTCGACAGTGTCGCGGACCACACAGAGGATATCGAAACGAGAGAGAATGGGCTCGGTGAGCTCGACGTTTTGACTGAATGGGACGGTTCCGTTGTATCTGCCACCGATGGGATTGGCTGCTGCGACTACCGCGCAACGAGCTTGTAGTGTTGTGACGATGCCGGCCTTGGAGATGGAGATGGTTTGTTGCTCCATGGCTTCGTGGATGGATGTGCGGTCTTGATCGTTCATCTTGTCGAATTCGTCGATCAGGCAAGTTCCTTTGTCTGCCAATACCAGAGCACCTCCTTCCAGAGTCCACTCTGAGGTCATGGGATCGCGTCTCACGGATGCAGTCAGACCAACAGCCGAAGCACCCTGACCTGTGGCAAAGACAGCTCTGTGTGCAGTATTCTCTATATACTTCAAAACTTGCGACTTTGCAGTACCAGGATCTCCGAGAAGCAGCACGTTGATGTCACCTCTGATGGAGTGTTTGCCTTGAGCTTCCTTGCTCACACCGCCAAACAGACTGAGTGCGACGGCTGTCTTGATGTCGGTGTGACCGTAGATACTGGGTGCGATGCTGTTGATGATCTTGTTGATAATTTGGGGGTCTTTTGACAGGGCAGTGATGTCGTCTTTGTCTTGCTCTGTCAGTCTGAAGCCAGAGAGCTGGTCATGGGATTTAACAACATGATTGGCTTCGAGGATGGTGGCAAAGACAGGGAAACCGTTCTTGTTGTTCAAGGCGGCATCGTAATTGTTGCGATAGATGCCAGTGATCTCGACTTCCTCACCAGGTTTGGCCGAATCAATCAGGTCCCACAGAAGAATGACTTCTCTGTGGCGGGGCAGACGACCAGCAGGCACGGTTCCGGGTGACTCCTGGAGAGTGATCTTCTGGTAGTTGCGGTAGACAGTCTTCTCAGAGTTGACTGTAAAAGGACCACGAGACTGGCAGTTTTGACAGAAAGAGATTTTGACTTCAGTGTTTGAATCTTGAGGGAACGGGCCCAGAGTGACACCGCATTTGGTGCAGTCAAACTTGACGTACTTGAGCTGGGGGAACACGCCAGTGCGGCGTGTCACGACACCACTGACTCTGACAAGACTGTTCAAGTGGGATTGGCGCAATTCTCTCAGAGTGTATGATGTGGGCAAGCCGTCGATGCGAACGTGGATCTCTGAATGGATGCGTTCGTAGTCGGGGTAGTGGTACAGAGTGACGTCCATGGCGACACGGTCGAAGATCTTGAGCGTCTCGGTAGGTACATTGGCGATGAAGTATGCCATTGTCGGCTTTGTCATGCTGAGATGTTCCCAGTCAATCTCGAGAGATTCGGCGTTGACTTCACCCAGAGTACGGATGCGCACACCATAAACAGAGATACCATTGTCATCAACGAATTCGGTCAAGAAGGCCTTGAGCTCACGAGCAATACCACGATAGACGGCAGGCTGAGCAACCCAGTCGGTCAGGTTGGCGGCCTTGACATCTGCCAGGCCTTCAGCAGAGAGCTCTTCGGTCATGATATCTTCACCCATGTCCATGTCGTCTTGTTCCTCGTCGTATCTGTGTCGCCGCCTGCGGGGCTGTCTGGTCAGGTCCATCAAGTCATCTTCGTCGTCGTCCAGAGCTACTTGGGGTCTCCTTTGGCGGGCCAGCTCGCGATCACGACGGTTCAGGCGGGCATCGAGTTGTCGTCGGGCAGCCAAATCCAGGTCATCGTAGTCGCCTTCATCGTCGATATCCTGACCTTGGTAGAAATCATCTTCGCGGCGTCTGTAGTCGTTTTCGAAGTTGTCGCCAAACAAATCGACACCGGCATCGTCTTCGAGCTGTTCTTCGGCATCGTCAAGGTCAGGAATGAGGTCCTCGTCTGGCTCAATTACGTCGTCTTGGTCAAGATCAAGTTCGTCTCGCAGTAGCGGTGGGGGAGAAGATCTGGGAGGGCTTGATGGAGGAGCGGCAGAGGATGAGCGCATGTGAACATCTTGGTCGTCTCTCTGGCGCTTGCGGCCACCGGCAGCTGAAGATTCAGGAGGTCCGAGTGGTGAACTGCGCAAGTGTCAGTGGACATGTAGATAGATTTGTGGTGTTATAACGTACCTCATTGTGAAAGTGTGATGTGTGGAATATAGGGATGTCAATTGACAGGGTTGATGGTTTGTTGATTTGTGTGGCCCAAACGCTCGAAACACAAACCCCTCGGCACGGTGGCGCGTCGACGCGTAAAGTGCTCCCGATCGTCCATCACCGAACCACGCCATCTTCTTCACCTCGCATGTACGAATGTCTCAAAACACCGAAGCCTCCCAGACTGCTCAAGAGTAGGTCAACCAGCACTACTTGCACAGTATGGTGCTAACAATCCGCAGGTTTATTGCAAGTCAATTGCAGCTCGAAGCCGACGCGCGCGAGGCTCTCCCATATGTATGCATTACTCGCCCTGACAGAATATATCAACCACTAACCACCACAGCAATTCGACACCTGCACAAAGCCTCTCGGTCCACTCAGACAGGCCATCTTTGCTTGTCTGACATGTAATCCGCCACACTCCTCAGACGACAAGTCCCACACCCCCGCCGCCGTCTGCTACTCGTGCAGCATCTCATGTCACGGCGAACACGAACTTGTCGAACTCTTCACCAAGCGCAACTTCGTATGCGACTGCGGTACCACCAGAGTGCCCTCATCCGCTCCATGTACTCTACGCATCGACGAGTCCACATCCCAGAAGGGTAATGTGACCGGCGAAACTCCCCATGAGAACAACAAGTACAACCACAACTTCTCTGGTCGCTTCTGCGCATGTGGTGAACCGTATGATCCAGAGAAAGAGAAGGGTACCATGTTCCAATGCTTGGGTCTGGGTACGGTACAAGATGGTGGCTGTGGAGAAGATTGGTGGCACCCTGAGTGTCTGATGGGCTTGCCGAGACCTCAACCCTCCGAGAATGTGATCAACCAAGAGTCAAAGCAGCCTGCACAGGATGGACAAGTCGTTGCACAGCCCTCAGAAGGCCAAGAAGATGTCGACGAGGCACCTCTACCACCTGGTTTCCCTGCCGAGGACGACTTTGATCACTTGATCTGCTACAAGTGTGTCAGCTCCTTCCCCTGGATCAAACAATACGCCGGCCAAGCAGGCTTCCTCGGTCCTATCTTTCACAAATCCTCTTCCGACAACACCGAGACTACGACTGACGAGACTACAAATGATACAACTCTGCCACCATCGACCGAGAGCAAGAAGAGGACCGCCCAAGACGATTCAGAAGTTCTCACGTCTAAGAAGACAAAGGTCGAACCTGAGGGTCATGTCGCTTCCGAGACCGTCACATCCGACCCTACAAGCACAAAAGCCACCGTCAACGACGCCCCTCTACATACCAAACTACCCCCAGCTCCATCCGGCACCTTCTCCCTCTTCCTCAAACAAGACTTCCGCACACACATCTGCCGCTGCCCCTCCTGCTTCCCCAACCTGAAATCCCACCCTCAACTCCTCGAAGAGGAAGAGGCCTACGAACCCCCCGTCTCAGAAAGCGACGATCAAGAAGCTCAAAACGGACGTGGTGGCAGTGTAGGCTCGGGAAGCACCTATGAACGCGGCGAAGCTTTGCTCAGCAATATGGATCGCGTCAAGGCTATCGAGGGCGTCATGGTGTATAACCATCTGCGTGACAGGGTAAAGGCTTTCTTGCAGCCGTTTGCCGAGAGTGGACAAGCTGTTGGAGCAGAAGATATCAAGGCTTATTTCGAGAAGCTGAGAGGTGATGAGGAGGGCATCAGGCTCGCTGGAGCTGGAGCTGGTGCTGCCGATGACGAGCAGGGAGGTCGCTAGTTATGTGCTCTCTTTTTGGATTTCTGGGATGGGAAAGGGGAAATTGGAAGATACCATGGGTCAGGTCAAAATAAGACACAGGCGGTAGAAAATTCGAGACGCGATATGTTCTGCAAAAAACTGTTGATAGTAAGTAACACTTTGGTAGCTCGGTCTCGGTCTCGATCAAGATCAGTAATTTCATCTCTCGTCGTCGTCGTGTGCTAGAGCCGTTCACGACCTGTAGCTATAGATGAGTACCCTGACAAAAACATCATCGGGATGATTCTCTGCAGAGACATCTCTTGTACTGTTTCCTTCCCTTCAGACTTGCAAAAGCTATGGGTAGGGGGTATACCACACATCCTTTCCCCCAAAAACAATGACCCAATTGTCTAGACATTGTCCTTCAATTCAACACGTCTAGATCTCATCCTTGGAGATCATGATACCGTAGGGGTCCCTGTCTACTTCGCTGACATGAATCTCAATATGATCGTCCTCGAGTGCCTCGAGATAATCCTCACTCAGCGCTGCCGAAGAAGCCCTGTTCTTCTCCTCCTTCCTCACGCGTTCCCACTCGTCCTTGACACTCTGCTCCAACTGCGGCTTCAAAACACCATGCAAGAATCCTCGTTCTGTGTTTGAGTGGAACAATGCAATGACGCATTTACCTTGCTCGATTGCAGCCAATGCCTCGTGATGGCTCAATTCACCGGTAAACAGCAAATCCACGTCTTCCTCGCCGTTCTTGCCCAGTCCGCCGAAAAGACTTCCTCCACTGCCTGCGCAGATGGCGACGCTGGAAATGTCGATTTCGTCCATTTGCTTGCCTTGAGGGATGGCGATGGGAAAGCCCTTGGGGTTGCCGAGGCCGCGGCCGATACGGTCGATGATGTCGAGGAGGGGCTGAGGGGTGGAGAAACGAACGATACGGCCCATTCCTGCAGTTGTATTCTGGTATCCAGGTACCGAGGAGGGCTTGATCGGGCGACGGGTATGAGTGTCGTTGCCGAGTTTGAGGGTGCGGTCTTTGATGCTGAGCTGGCTGGGATGGTGTTGGAGTTGGAAGGTCGGGCGTTTGAGTTCGTTGGAGGGTGTCTCTGGCTCTTTCGTCGGGTCGTTCTCTTTTGCCTTCTCTTCTGCTTGGGCGGCTAGTTCTTCGGCGCTCATGGGGGTGCCTGAGACAATGTCGGCGAGCCAGTCGCCTAGACCGCCGGGCGCGCAGTCGATTGCTGTGTGGGGGCTGTATACGCTGATGCCTTCTGCAGCCAATCGTAATAGTGTTTGTTGTTGGGTATCGGCTAGGGACAAGCTCTTGAGACCTCTGAAGATGATGGGATCTATGCTTGATGTAAAGTTAGGCATGCTTGTCTTTGGTAGGACTGTTGTATCGGATGTGCGTACGGTAGGCTACGATGATGGAGTCTCCGCGCTCAATAGCTTCATCGGCGACGGCTTTGGTGAGGTCGATTGTTAGGAGGGCGGAGTTCATCTGACGGCGGATGGGATCGAAGGGCGATTCGAGAAGGACTAGTCCAGGTCAGGGTGTTGCAAGACGACGCAAATGATTCACATACGACCAGTGTTGTCCCAACTCTTGTCGGCGAGGGCCTCTGGGTAGCTGGCTACATTAGCGATCGGACAATATAGAAGGTTGGAGAGATAGGTAGCGAACAGTTTACGCATTGCGCCAACGACGGCCTTGGAGAAGGGGGCCGAAGAGGTTGTTGAGCTCATCTTGATTGTACGACGCAGCGTTGTAGAGAACATACGAAATGTGCAACAATTAAGAATGAATGTATAGCAACAGAGTGAGGACAAGAAGAAGAGATCTTGGTCGAGAATGTCAAAGTCCAGGCCAAAGCTCCACCACAACCTGCGTCATTCTCAAAGCGACTCTTGAGCAACCGACACTTTTGCGACAATCAAACTCAGCACCCGACCACACGATCAATCACAAAACCATGAGCGCCAGAACAGACGTCGAAGCCACTCAGAACCAGCTCTCGTCTGGTGTCACACCCGAGTCGCTCAAGGCCACTCTGTTCGAGAAGCTCGAGGCACACCATGTAGACATCCAAGATCTGTCAGGTAATCACGACAAGACCATTCATCTGCCTTCGTTTGGCATTCCAATGCTCATGAACCAACAGGTGGATGCGGCCAAATGTTCGAAGCAATCATCGTGTCACCGCAATTCGAAAAGAAGACTTCGCTCGCCCGCCATCGTCTTGTCAACAACACGCTCAAAGCCGAAATCGCTGCCATCCACGCCTGGACGCCCAAGTGCATGACGCCCGCCGAGTGGGAAAAGAAGAAGGGCTCTCTTTGATTGTTACATATACCCATTGTCTCACATGACAAGTTCATAATGTTGTAAATGATACCACTTTGACTCTTCATCCAAGACTACTCTACGTCTAGCTGAGCAGCACCTTGATCTCGTCGCTAGTACGAGGGAACATATCCCGCACTAGCATGCCTTCCTCCACCTCTTCTCCTTGCTCTGCCAATGTCATCTCGTCCAAGCCAATCATGATCCTCTCAGCTGATTCAAACTTGCTGACAAACACGTTCGATGCATCTTCGCACACCCTACGCACCATCCTCTTCTCCGCAAGCTTGCCGATAAATGCTCTGGCATCCTCCATCGCTCCTGGCAAGAATGCGTCCAGCTTCTGTGCCATGTCTGCCAACCGGTCTGGCTGCATCTCCCGTAGCTTCCTGATGCCGCTGATTCCTTGCCCGAGCTTGGTATTCTTGTACTCGTCAAGGCTTTCAAAGAGTCGTTTGAGCCCCGACTCTGACTCAAACCATCCGATTACTGTGTCTACGAGTCTGTCGACCCGCTCTTGCACTGCATCTTCTATCTCGCCAATCTTGTCTTCCGTGAAGCTTCGACCTTTGAGTGTCTCGGTGGCCGCGAGCAGACAGTTTATGCCAAGTATCTGGCTTTGTGGTGCCCCCATACCTTTAGCAATGCTGTCGCAGCCCGCGAGGTAAGGATCAAGTGCTTCTTCGAGCACAGCTTGGAACCCGCTTCGATCCTCGCCCGAGGAAGCACCAGCTAATGATGTATCGTAACTCTTCATCAAGCCTTTGAGTGTGTCTAGTGCTTCCAACAAGAAGTCCGGTGGTGATAAATCTAGTGGCGTCACCGCAACATCGCTGTGAATGTTTGCGATGTGGTCTCTCATCAGCGTCCTGAATTGCTCGAACGCCTTTTGTATGATAGGCTGCAGTGTTTGTACAATCGTCGAGTCCGATCCAAGAAGAGGTATAAAGATGGAACAGTAGAAGCGTATCAGGTTGGAGATCTGGTAGGCCAATGTTGCATCTTCGTGACTCTGCAACGTCTGCTCGACGCGTTGCCGCAACTGACGGAGTACGCCAGATAAGTCTCGATCGACCAGGTCATTGAGTGCTTTCTTGCCGTCGAATGCTGCCACCTCCTCGCCACTTACTTCCTCGGTGATTTGCAACCAAGGCTCACGTTCTCGACCAGCCTTGATGTTTTTTGATATCTCATCTGCATCTGAGATGAACAGAATTTGCAATGCTTCACGCTCACTGACAGTAGCAGCGTGCGCCCAAGCGAGCATATCGCTAACGTAACGCAACGGATCATGTGCGCTGAGCTCAATTGCTTTACCCAAAGCAGGACCTCCCACACGTTGAGCCGAACCTCCAGTCAAAGCGGCATAGAAGGCGTCCGAGAGCACCTGTTCGCGATTTTCGGCGAAGAAGTCGAGACAGCTCTGGAACAGGGCAGGTCTCTCGGCGAGCACACGGAGAGCACGTCTGACTGAAGTGCTGAGTTGGGGGTTTTCGAGATCCAGTTCGCGAAGCTCACGTTGAGTCCAGCGGAACAGCTTCTGGAAGGCTGCGTTGAGTTGTTTCGAGCTTTGCTCTAGGATTTCGAGACCCAGTTGCTGATCTTCAGTTCCCAATAATAATTGACTGTCATCATGTATCTTCTTGACCCGTATCAATGCCTGGAAGAAAGCATCTGTAACCGGTTCTGCAGTGGATGTCAAGGAGGTAATCTCTGTGTCAGACAAAAGGAAGTGTGAGGTGAATGCGCCCAGTAGTTGTTGCTTGGTCTCGGTCTGCTGTCTTTGTGTCGTCATTGCTGTACTGTCTTCCATCATAGGTCCAGTCTCTCTGTTAGCAGCGGAAACATAGGATCGCATGCTTGAGCACAACTTGTTGAGGTCATCGATGGCCGTGCCCACCCTTTGTAGTTGCTATCTCGTGATCAGCAAGGTTCGAGACGAGATTTCTAACATGTCATACCTGAGCAACCTGTCCAAAATCACGGATAATTTCTCCATTGCACTGGATCAATTCTTGTTGTGCATCTAGTCGAAGATTGCGCCGTGTCTCGGCCGTGTTGTGGACTTTGCGGTCATCCAGAGTCTCCAATGCATCTCGGATCTCTAAGTCTGAGTATGACGCCGCAAGTACACTGGTAATCCGACTCTGCAGAGCATTCGATCTTTGTGCTGTTGGGCCGGGAGACATGGCTGGCGAAGACGGTAGTGTGGCTTCTTTCAGCCGCTCAGGGAAGTAGTCACTGGCCATGACTGCGATCGGTCCAGGCCAAAGTATCAACTATGACTTTTACTGCTTATTCGTAATGTCAGAATTGAGACTCAGTGTGAAGGGTGTTTGTATGAATCTTGACAATTGTCTTGTTCGCTGTCGAAGCACATTCGGTCTGAATACTATAACATGAGACGCTCGGCGAAGACTACATACCAGATTCAGATAACATGGACCGTTCACCTTATAACAGAAGACATGTTCTCATGTGTGTATGCAAGCAGCCAAGCACAAGGGGCTCACGTTGACCTCGTCAAGAGTTGCACCCCGAAGTGGCGCAGAGCAGAATTGTGGGGAAGGCGTGAGTGTCTCGTGTTTGGTCCAGGTCAGTCGATACGAAAGGGTCTTTCAACAGACTTTCGTGGCTCCTTTTCGATTCTCAACTGCTCTTGTTCATGGGCATGTTGTCTATCGCTTCCCATTGAAACATTCCGCCATGAGTCCAGTCAAAATGGTTAGCAGGCGTGAGCGAGTCTTCAGCCGGAGAGAAGTCGAAGCTCTGATTGCCGAAGGCCGATCAATCATTGTCATGAATGGCAAGGTGCTCAAGGTGGATGCCTGGCTCAAATATCACCCTGGTGGTGACAAGGCAATCATGCACATGGTTGGCAGGGATGCTACAGACGAAGTGACTGCGTATGTCGTCTTACTATGTCAATTGACTACATCCGAGCCTTTTCTGATCTTGTATACAGTTTGCACTCTGCCGAAGCTCTCGAGCGCATGCACGCCTACCAGATTGGCGTTACCGAGGGCCGCTGGACCAACTTCCTCCCCCCGATCCAAGGTGGACGATTCCGTCTTAGAAATGTCGTCGATACAGAGGATCAAGTCTCGGACAACGAAAACGACTCGTCGAGCCAGGGAAGCTCAGGAGAGCCTTCTCCTCTATTCGAACCTGTCGATGCCCAACTTCGCCAGCGCAAGCCCGCCATGTCACGATCCTCCTCTGCTACATCCATGTCTTCGCTGGACGTCGACAACGAGAAACCGCACAACATTCACGATCCCGAAAGCGCCTGGACGAAAGACCAAATCAAGAGCGACCTGGACAGATACCCCGAGCTTGACCCCAAGACGCAAGATGAGATTATGCAAAAGTACCGCCTGCTGGATCAGCGCATGAGAAGCGAAGGCCTCTACAACTGCGACTACAAATCCTACGCCATTGAGATATCACGATACTCGTTCCTGTTTGCCATGTTCTTGACCACCTTGCACTACGGCTGGTACTGCACCTCTGCCGTATTCATTGGTGCTTTCTGGCACCAGCTGGTCTTCAGTGCCCACGATGCCGGTCACATGGGCATTACTCACAACTTCCACGTCGACAGTGTCATTGGCATGTTCATCGCCGATTACCTTGGAGGTCTGAGTCTCGGATGGTGGAAGCGCAACCACAATGTTCACCACATCGTCACGAACTCTCCCGAACACGACCCTGATATTGAGCACATGCCCTTCTTTGCCATCTCGCACCGCTTTTTCAAGTCGCTTCGATCAACTTACTACGACCGCGTCATGACATACGACCCCTTTGCCAAGTTCGTTATCCAATACCAGCACTGGCTGTACTATCCCATCCTCTGCTTCGGTCGCTTCAACCTCTACCGCCTAAGCTGGGAGTACCTAATCCTCGGTCTTGGTCCTCGCAAAGGTCCCGCATGGTGGCACCGCTGGTTTGAAATTGCTGGACAATGCTTCTTCTGGTACTGGTTCGGCTACCAAGTTGTGTACAAGAGCATTCCTGATGGGTGGAGCCGATTTGCTTTCATCATGATCAGCCACGCCGTCACCATGCCCTTGCATGTCCAGATCACGCTCAGTCACTTTGCCATGAGTACTGCTGACCTTGGCATCAACGAGTCTTTCCCTCAACGCATGCTGCGCACAACCATGGACGTAGACTGCCCTCAATGGCTTGACTTCTTCCATGGCGGACTCCAGTTCCAAGCCATTCACCACTTGTACCCACGCATGCCTCGCCACAACCTGCGTAGAGCGCAAAAGCTGGTCCAAGAATTCTGCGACGAGGTGGAGATTCCGTATGCGATTTATGGCTTCTACGACGGCAACAAGGAAGTCATCGGACGTTTAGGAGATGTGGCTAGACAAGCTAAGATTTTGGCTGCTTGCCAGAGGAGCATCGCCGAGAGCGGTGAGATGCATTGAAGAGTTCGTAGCTACCTAGAACGATCTGACCCAAGGATATCAACGAATCATGTTTCTAGAATCTCTTGTTGGCCGGCCTGTGTATGTCGAACAATCAAGGTGTGAGAAGTTCGTCGTGGCCGCGAAGATGGAAGCCCATGCCAAGTTAGAGCCGGTAGCGCAACCGTGATAGCAGAGATTAGAGGTTTGAGACAGGAAGCTATCAGGGAGATTAGAAGGCGAGCACCACTCGGCAGATTCTCGACCCTTGGTCAGCGCCAAGCCGACAGTCGAACACCTAAGAGACAAAGCCCTCGTCAACCTTGGTAGTCACGATGCATATCGATCCAGCACAACAACCGTACAAAGACTGTAGACTGGCAGAGAGACATCCCATGAGCGGAATTGGATAGCAATAATCTCGGAACATGGATGGAACGGAAGCCGCAGCTTGACGGAAACTCTTTCCACTTCGAGTGGGGAAGGCCGAGGCGGAAGGGGAGGGTCTCGATGTTTTCAACGAATCAGGAAGGGGCTTATTTTTCTTGAGGGCCGGGGAAATCAGTTGATACTGGCCCGCCAATCCGTGATTGCTGTTGCGTCCAGCTTGTGAACTGTCAACTTCTTCGTTTCCTTGTTCTTTGCTTGCTCTATACCAACGACCCTTGTCAACTTTCTCGACTCGCACATTCGCTCTCACCTTTGACACTTCGCTGTCCTTTTGACCCCTTCGTCTCTACAAACTATACACCACACACACACAACCGCCACTATGTCTAAGGAATTCACCTACTCGGACATTGCCGAGCACAACACCAAGAAGGTGAGCAGAGCCATGAGAAGCTGCTAGACGCGCGGAAGAGGAGGTTGCATACAGGAAGAAACGAGAAACACACGCGCGCCCCCGACAAGCTCAACAACAACTCGTCCAGCAACTTTGGAGTCAGAGAACATCCCGGACTGACATGATCCCAGGACATCTACATGGTCGTCCACGACAAGGTCTACGACTGCACAAGCTTCGTCGATGAGCATCCGTACGTTCTCTCCTTCTCACACCTCATCCATATTCATGCCTCTCGACGAGCCTCTCCTTCGACGAGCCTTTCGAGCCCTGTTTAACCCATTCGATACCCCACCCCAAGAGCCCCCACTCTTGCACCCGTGTGGTATCACAAGAAAAAAGAACAACCTATCTCAATCAACCACCCCACCATCAGCACAAAGAATCCCCTCTCAGCAGAACCACTTCCCCTCTCAAAGGAACCCCTCACTAAAAAAAAAAACAGCGGTGGTGAAGAAGTAATGCTCGACGTCGGCGGCCAAGACGCCACCGAAGCCTTCGAAGACGTCGGCCACAGCGACGAAGCCCGCGAAATCCTCGAGGGCCTGTTGGTCGGCACCGTGAAGCGCCAACCCGGCGACCCCACCCCCAAATCCTCTGCTCAACCCACCTCCTCAAAGACTTCTGGCCCTGATGCTGCCGGCCTCGGCGCTGGTCTCTATGCTATTTTGCTGGTCGGTGGTGCTTTGGCTTATTTCGCCTACTCGTACCTTCAGGCAAACGGGGAGGTCAAGAACTAAGAGAGCTAGTTTCTCTTCCTGATGAGGATTGGACGGAAGTGGGAGGTTGGCAGATTGAGGATCTTGGACGACGGACCGAATACAAACAAAGCAAGAAGAAGGATCTGCCTGGCATCAGAACGCACGAGAAGAGACGACCATCTTTCTTGGTTCAGGCAGCAGAGAACAAGAGAGACAGGAGTAAGGAAGGGGCGTTTAGCCCTCAGTCAAGATCTTGAGGCGCATGTGTGTCTATTCAAGGAGCTGGTCAAAAACAAATTTCATATATTCTGAACCATCACAATCCAGAAAAGAGACAGTGTATCATGTGCTTGAGGTACAAGCCGTATAAACTTACCCAATAGGATGGATCATCTCAACTGACTTGTTGGCCGTCGAGAAATGTGCTTTGTAACAAGGTCTGTCTGATTCTGATTTGGATACGGAGAAAAAGCTATACACCATCATCGTCCACAAACGTCACTTTGCGACCACGCCCACGTTCCGACTTCCACATCTAGCGGTAGTAATCACTAGCATCATCTGCACTAGCCGCCGGTGCATACTGCTGCTGTTGTGGTGGTTGCTGTCCTTGCTGAGGAGGTGCAGCCTGAGGATTGTAAGCCTGGTAAGCAGGCGTCGATGAAAGAGGAGCAGAAGGTTGGGCACCGCTCAGACTCGTGTAAGACTGATTGTTGTGCTGCTGAGGTGGATACTGTGGAGGATAAGAGGCGGTGGATGTATCCTGGGGCGGCTGGGCAGAGTAAACAGACGTCGGACTTTCGAAGCTCGAGGTGCGCTGTCGGATTGGCATTTGCTGTGGTGCTGCAGGAGGTGCATTTGAGGGTTGTTGAGGCGGTTGTGAGGGAGGGTAGTTTGAAGGCGCTGGTACAGGAGCACCAGCGCCGTAGACATTGTTGCGGCCATCGGTGGGACTCTCGTAGGCGCTCGTGCTCAGTTCTTGAGGATTCCCCGAGTTGAGGGTGTGGATGCTCTGAGGACGGTTGTTGTATGACTGCATACCATATGCGCCATCGCTGGGGGGAGCACTAGGACCAGGGCCCATTGGCTTGGGACTTTGACGTGCTTCTGGTGGCGGTGCACCATTTGGAAGAAAATGGAAAGGAGCAGGTGCTGGAGTTGCTGATGGATTGCTCATGGGAGGAGGGTAAGCGTAAGCATTCTGCTGAGGAGGCTCGGACTGTGGGGGCTGATTGTAGAAGCGTTGATCAGGAGGGGGGCCTTGTGGTGGGTACCCGGATTGCATAGGAGGGTAGGCGTTGTAATAGCCACCAGAATGTTGCCTGGCTGGAGCAGAGTATTGCGGTTGCGACATGGACGATTCCAAAAGGGCCTCATAGTCGCGACGAGCCTTGATAAACTTCTCATTCAGCTGTGTGAACTCATCTGTGAAGTGTTAGTCTGGATTCAAGCAGATAAAAACGGCATTCAAACCTCACCCTTCTTTTGCGAGTACTTTCCAATCAGCTCGATCAGCTTGGGTCGGATTGACAAGGTCTGGTTGTACAGATCGGTGATTTCATCCTCGCTGCCTGTGTCGCGCGAGTTTTCGCCTCTGACACTCAGCAACGCCAATAACTTCTCGACATTTCTAATTTGTGAGAAGACATCTGCTTCCGTTTGGGCATCTCTTTCAAGCTCCTCCCTGGTCGGGTCTTGTAACTTCTCAACGTAGTTCAATGGGAAGATACCGGTCTGACCACGCAAAGATCCTTTCCACCAGTCTTTGTACACAGACTCGATCACAGCAATAACGTCGCCCTTTTTGAAAGCCAGCTCACCAGGCTCGGACGGGATGAAATCATAGAGAGCCTTGACTCTGCTTACCGTGGCAGCAGTTGTACCTTGCTGGGCATCAGACTGAGGATGAGGCGAGTTTGCCGAGGCAGCCTCTGGTTCAGGTGCTTTCTCTTTCAGACTCAAGGCGAGAGCCATCTGCAGCTCTTCCTCTTCCTTACGACGGTCGGTGTCCTCGATTTGACGCTTGACGGGCTTGCTAGGTGGGGCTAGACCAGGGTTCGAGGAGCGTAGCTTGTCGTAGGCCTGCTCCATGATGCCCAAATCGGGGTTTCCCTTGAACATGTCTTTCCATTCTTGCATACGCTCGAGTATCTTGCTCTTGACTTGCTGGTGTGTGTTGCGGTCGGCGGCCAAGCGAAGCAGGGCGTCGGTGAAGGAACGAGAGGACAACTCTCTATGAATAGGAGCACCGCAGTTTTGCGACAAGGCATTGGCGAGCTCGAGTGTGTACAGCTGGACGTTGGCGTTGCGATGGGCGAGGCGCTTGATCAAGGCAGCCGTGACCGACTGAGGCCCTGTAGGCGAGGTGGATACGCGATCGCAAACATCGAGAATGAGGGCCCAGTTCTCGGACGTCAAGTTCTCGTCGGTTGCCTTGGCTGTTATAGCAGCATTAGTACTCGGGTTGTATGGCTGGTCGGTAGAGCTACTCACTGACGACCTCGTCGAACGTGTTTGCCTGAGCGCGAAACATGGAAGCTCAGTTGTTCTGTAATGGGATTGAACGAGTGTAGCTCTGGATAGTCTTCCAGGGACAAAATTGCTAAGTTGCTGCCTGAGCACTTGGATGTGTTTGGTCAAGTTGCTCGTCTCGGCAGTGAGGGCATGTGAACACTCTCCCCCGGACATCGCGCGTCATCGCCGCTCGCCGAGTTGGGCCCTTTACAACCATAAAGTCTGTAACTCCTTCCCTTTTCCTGCAGCCCTTCCACGAAGTTGCAGAGCGTGGCTTCCCTTTTAGAAATGCACGATGGGTCTCAAAACAGAGGCGTTTTCATAGAGTATTAATACAATGTTGCTTCTACATGAAGACCATTTGTATCTCAAAAGTACTGTGCGTTTGTGCAGCTGTACGCGTGACCTCATCCGGTTCTTGCCACCACCACCAAATCTTGACACGCAACTTCCTCAAGACCACGCAACACTTGTACTCACTTGCACAACTGCACTGCCTCGCCCTGAACTCAACACTTTCCATACACCGCCGCTTCCCATCCAGAGTCGCAGCTACGTGATTGATCCGAGAAAAACTTCCGTCCATAAAGTATTGTGTGAGGCTATATGAATAGCCACAATGCAAAGCCCTTCAGCGTGTAGAATTGTGAACATCCACAGTTCCTGCAATCAGATCGTTTCATCCTGGCCTTTGCCATGGTCTCCTTTCTTTCGTATACTGACAAAAAGCAGTTGTTCGCCCACAAATACCCGTTGCTCCCTCGCAAACCCCTCTCAACTCTGTAATGCTGCCAGTGCAAAGACCGGACCCTTTGATGTCGATGCTCAACCAGAAGTCATGCCCGATTGTAGCGGGAGTCCACTAGACACCACCAGACCAAACCTCATCGGCCGAACTTGACACTTGCCCACCGGCTCTGGACTCAGGTATGGCCCAGACGTACCGAAGGTTAGTCTATGTCAGAAAGATGAGTCTACATCTCAAATGACTATGTCGTATCTCGTAGAAGAGAAAGAAGGAAAATCTCCGTAATGCTTGGAAATGCTTGAACCGTACTCGCGGTTCGTGTGGTGTGATGTTGATCATATGCCTTTGTTCTTGCGCTCCTCGGCTCTGGCTGCACGAGCCGACCGTACAAGGGGTGCAAGTGTTGCCAGTGGCTCTGCTCCTTGGATAAATTGATGCTATTGACCCCGGTTAGCTCAGGATTCGAAGAATCTCCATATCGCGATTACATACCATCAGCAAGTCGTGTGCACTGGCTCTCTTATCAGGATCAACCTTGAGCGCGAAGGCGAGGAAATCCCGGAAAATGGGTGTCAGTTCCTCTTCAGCCTTGATTTGAGGTGTGCCGTTGGTCGCAATCAAGTACAGAGCTCTCAGAGGCGACTCGTTGAGGTACGGGGGCTCGCCCTCGATCATCTCGATGGCCATGATTCCGAGTGACCAAATGTCAATCTTGCGGCCGTATTCTTTTCGTGTTACCACCTCAGGAGCCATCCAGTATGGTGTACCGACCATAGTCGTACGCTTGTGCTGAGACTCGTTGATTTGTGCACAGAAACCGAAGTCGGCTGCATAATGTTAGCCGAGACTTCTTGTCGCAGATCGGCATTACTTACTCAATTTGATGTTTCCTTCAAGCGATAGGAGGATGTTATCCGATTTGATGTCACGATGAATGACTCCTTTGGAGTGAAGGAATTGAAGACCGTGCAAGGTCTAGATATAACGTCAGCCAGTGCATCAGAGTAATCCAGCTGAGAGAAACATACCTCGCGACACACAGCTGCAATCTGTGGCTCAGACATCATGTTGAACGTGACCACATCTGTCAGACTGCCACCCTCCATATATTCCATCACAACCCACAGATCTCCCTTGACCAAATAACTGTCCATGAAGTTCACAATGTTCTTGTGCTTGCTATCCTTCATGACCAGAATCTCGTTGATGATCAAATCCTTCTTGGGTTGTTGCTCCAGATTCATCTGCTTGATCGCAACGCACTTATTAGTGCCGACTTCGTACGCAGTGAAAACACCACCAGAAGCACCCTGGCCAATCTTGTTGAGATTACGGTACTTCTTTGTCGGATCTGCAGGTGTGCAAATTGCGTTGAGTTTCGCGATGATCTCCCCATTCTGCTGCTGGCTTTGGCGTTGAGGCCGCTGTCTTGGTCGAGGCACAGGGCCGACGCGGGCCTCCTGGTTAGGCGCAGGAACTGCTTGGGGATTCGGGATTGGGATATGCGGTTGCTGGGGAACGCGCTGACTTTGCTTGCGCTCGATACTCGATTGATGGAGTGCAGCCTGAGCCGCAGCCATGGCTTGTTGCTGCTGTTGTTGGTATGCATACGGCGAGGAAGCAGCGGAGGGTTGATGTTGCGCTTGTGTTGCAGTATTCGATCGCGAGCGGGAGGCAGTAGGCTGTGAGACTTCGTTGATGGTTGGTGGAGCATATTGAACGGCAGGATAATCATCTTGTTTTCGTTGTTGAGGGGACGTTGCTCCGGAGGCAGAAGAGGGTGCACGGGCAGGGATTGTAGCAGGACCGGCAGGGGTTGCACCGGGAGGAGGACGTGGGGCTGCACGCAGAGGAATCGTATTCCCGCTAGGCATAGTAGGTGACATAGGACCAAGGCCGAGACCGACGTTGCGAGGCACAGGAGGAGCAGCTCTGGGGTTCTCGAAGCTATCCTCGTTGTTGGGCGGGAAGCGCGGGCTTTGCGGGGGACTAACAAGCGATGCGAAGCCCGAGGAAGGGGTGACTATTGGCGATGTGAGACCACTTGGAGGAGACATATGCTGGGGGGTGTCGCGGGCGTGAGCCGTGCCAAACTTCTGCCAGATGCCATCTTCGGGGTTCTTTTCCGCGTTCTCTTTGTAAAAAGTGACAATGTCGACAATGGCCTTGGGATCTCGCTTTTGTTCCTGCTCCGAGATACCAGCGCTAGCCAGGATGTTCTGCCATTCACGCGGAAGACCCTGGTTGAATTAGTGAACTGATTTGTGAGAAGGCCTGGGAACGTGCATGAACTTACGGTAAACTCGCCCGTACGATTGTCAACGCCGACATGAGTGATATGGACAGGATTCTCGGGAGCAGAAATGGTGGGTCGTCCTGGAGATTTGAACAGGCTGGATATGCTGAAGCCGCTCTTCTTCTTAGCCTTCAGTTCGTCGCTGAGACGTTTCGAACTCTCAGGGCGGGGAGACAGAGTGTCCATGGGACCGGCGGATGAATTGTTGCGACTGAGTCGGAAGCTGGTCGAGTGACGCAGTGAGTTGAAGCGCGAGCCGGCCGTCTGCGACCTGAGCGAAATGGACGGGCGTTTGGGCTGGGCAGAAAGAGACTGGGCGTTTGCAGAGTGGGGTGCAGATAAGCCGACAGAGGAGGAAGCGGGAGAGGGCGAGGGAGAAGGAGAGATCGAGTGCGAAGCGGCGCTGAAGAGCGAGATGGAGTCCGGACGAGCAGCACCGTCCGGCGGTACGACACGCAGCTGGGGGTTTTGGTCGGGTGCGTGTTCGTCGAGGTTGGCAAGGTGGTTGTAGGAGAGGCCGTTGTGGGAGCGCAACTCGGGCTCGGACAGGTCGCGCGTAAGAGTGGGATAGGTCGGTCGGCGAGATTGATTGGTCGTGTGCGACGACGTGTTGTACTGGGAGCGGACGGCAGCCGAGGCGCTTCTGCGCAGCTTGGGCGGGCCTTGGGATGATTGGTGGGCAAGCGAGGACGACGAATGCTGCAGCGAGTGTTTCCTCAAGAGTTGCTGAGGTGTTGCGGACGAGTCGGCCATGAAAGGCGAAGGGGCTCAGGAGCCGGGCTTTGAACAAAGATGGGACCGGGCAAGCGAGTGTGGTTGGTTGGAAGGCCGAAACAGCAGCACGACTTGTCGACACTGACACTTACAGCACGCTGCGACAATGCTCGGATCCAGAGCGCTGCTTCTCTGCTGCGGCGGGTACAGCCGGACGTGGATTTGTACGGCCGTCGAGATGCAAGGAATAGGTAATTAATGAATCGCGGCCGGCGACAACTGACACTGACACGCGAAAGCAGGGGGGAGACTGCGTGCAGCTTGGGCAATATACACTACAGCTTTGACGGCCTTGTCATTGTCGAGTCCAATCACAAGCACCAACTCTCAAATCCCTTGATTCGCTTGTTTTCGCTGCTTGCAACGGCCGCCATCGATCAAGCGCTCTCCATCCCTCCTCTTCTTTGTCCTTGCTGGAGCCGCCATCTCCACTGCGCTTTCCACTGCCTGTTTCTGTCCAGTGCCCGCCCGAAAATTGAACCTCCCAAATCCCAATCGCCTTGGCGATCCACCGTCCAGCCTTCAACCGATGCCCGATATCTCCCAGTCATCGGAGCTGTTAATCTCATCGTCCTCACCATCTTGCTTTCTCCAGCTATGTGTCGCATCAATCTATTGTGAAACGCTGTTCCCGCAGCTTGCTCTATAGACTGGGCTGATGGCTGAGACCCGCATTCAACAGCACCATCTTCCTCCCCAGCATTTAGCAGCACAACTAACGTTCATGCCTGATGCATGCCCACCGAGGCCACGTTTTCTTGCCGTGCTGCGTTACAAGCGTTGGACGGCGTGGCTGTTAGACCCCGATCCTGACTGCACCTTGCAATCGCACTTGAAGCTTGTCCTGTGAACGCGACCGGTCCGTAGAAGTGCTCCCTCTTCTATCTGCATCGAAAAGCACGACTCCACAGTCCAGACACGCATTATATCCTATTGAACATCTTTATTGTTGTTTGCTAAGTTGAATATCTGTTGAAACCACTGTCTGCGGCTCCTCCCGATGCATCCACATACGCGTGTAGTAGTAATCTTCTAATCTCTGGTCGGACCCCGTTGCTCTGTGTTTTCATCAACCATCACGATCCCTGTTGAACATAGATTGGCTTGCTTCGGGTGGGAAAATCAGTCTGCAGACGTCGCTCGTCTCCGATATTCTGGCAGGTGCCATCCTGCAAGCCTCCTTACAGCCTTTCTGCGTTACAGGAAACATGCATTGTCGGGCGGGCGGCCCCAATCCCGTCCTTAGCCCTCTCTGGGAGAGATTCAAGAGAAAACAGCTTTCAAAGTGCCCGTAGAAGATCACTTTTGTCATGGTCACTGGTCATATGGATACACCCATGCTTTGCTACATGCTTGATTATTTAGCCGAGCAACTTGCATCGAGTCCATCTCTGTACCCCATTTTCGATCCATAGTTTGTGGCTACGCAAGCCATCCCGTAACCGATGTCCGCACCTGCCAAACTCGACACGGCAGTGTCTTTCATCGAACAAATTCATCCAGCAACCGATTTCATTGCTCACATGCATACTAACCATGGTTGTACCCCAGCATTTTTCTGCCGGATGGTGGTCCGCGGTCATAGTCGAAAGTCAAGTCGCATACCTAGTTATCAAAGAGGAACCCGGGCCAATGGACATTCTTGTGTCACCCTCATCTTCGCTCTGCACTCTGAATCAGAATGAGCAGCAGCCGTTGATCCATGAAACAACTCAAGTCCAGTGCTCACTCACTCTAGCCCAGCGTGAAGTGTCTTTGGAAGGTCTGTAACCACCATGCATGCAAGCTCTTCCGTTACCGAATCTCGCAGTCCCGTGCCGTCAGTAACCATCACACCACAAGTCTCGAGGTCAGCTTCTTTTCGCACTGTATGCAGCAGCACGTTGTGGCATATGACAAACTTGATCAGTCCTCAAGATGACCACTCAGGCATAGACCCGCATCTTTGGGTATCGAGAAGATGGCAATCTCGAGATACATGATCAATCTCCACTGGCATGATACCAGCGTATTCTGGATCCACGCCGTGCAACTCGATACCAACACCTCAACAAGTCCATAATCCTTCGCCATCGGCATTCATCAACGGATGACAGGTACCGCCTCGATATTCTTCCCTCGGGCGATAGCTCATGTCACTATCGCGGCTACCGGCTTTGAGTTGCATGTACGAAACTACATGAAGATTCCGTCGATCAACGAACGAATCCGGGGCAGGATCCTCTAGCTGAACAAATAGACTGATACGCGCGCACATCGGTTCGTTCCTAGGATATTTGGGCAAGGCTTGTCGGACCCGACTACCCGGATCTCAAGACCTGACCAGCCACGAAACGGATGGCTGAAAAAGCCGAGCAATGAGAGCAAGCCAGCGTGATATCCCCCATCGCCTGCCCTCTATGGACAGACCAGTCACCAGCGAGCTACTCGCTTTTGTCGCAGATTATCTCGACCGCCTGTATGCCAAAGGTTGTGAATCTCACACCTCTCGCACGAAAGTCTAGGTTCTCGCTGTGAAAGGCACAACACTTTCCAGACTGGAGTCACATACAAAGAGAGCCGAGTGAACGTCACATCTCGATGTATACTATCTGGTTTCTCAAAACCACTGTGCAACTCTACAGCCAGATGCGTTGCAGACACTTGGACATGGGAGACGCAATCGAAGCTCTGCGTATATCGCCACAGAGAACTCGAGATGCTGACAGAAAATCACTCGCGTTTTGCGAAAGAGTGTTACTTTTAATAAGTAGTGCTGTGGTTCACTGTGCTATCACAACGGTTAAACGCAGCCTGCACGCCTACTTGCAGCGAGCCAACACCTGACTGCATTGTCGATGAGCAGGACTCTGCACTTCGATATCAGAATGCCGACCGAGAGCGCAGAAGGGGAGTGCGTATGTGCACGTATCCATGCCCAACCTTGGTCCAAGAGTCGTCTTACCGCATGCATCTAGTGTGTTTAGGGCAGGGGCTGAAGAAGTGCACAACCAAATACGCTCCCGAATTGTTGATCAGCGAGCGACTTCCAGATCCAGCACTGACCGGCTACCTTACGCATGTGAAGGACATAGTAATACCGAGTAGGGGTTGACAGTGGTGGGTTGATCGGCCAGTAATGAGTGAAGGCCACCTACCTCCGTCCATGGGAAAGTAGCGAGGGTCGTCTCGGTTGACAGAGCACGCACCTTCACTCACTCGGACCCTTATGTCCTAGTCAAACCCCTTGTCTACCAGCAAACGGTAAGTTGGCCCAGTTGGGAACCACACTTTGCGATAAAACTCCGTAGGAGTTTCTGTGGACTGAAGGTCATCTGTTCGACCCTCATGGCATGCGGAAACGACTTATACTCTGACTTGCAAAGGTAGAATACTCTCCAAGCGGGTAGGGGTTTTCCCAAGTCGCACAACAGCGACTTGGTTTTTTGCTCTTCCCATGCAAGTGATATCTTCGACTCTATCGACTGTGAGTCGACCTCAGCATCGATGGACACGCAAGCAACAAAACGTTAATCAGCATTGAATCTGTGTGCTTGTATTGTTCATAGATGAGAGCGCGGAGCAGCCACCTTCTGTCATTGTGTCTCTTTATTCAACCTATCCTCATCTAAACCAGTAGTGGGCATCAGGCTTTTAGTTTTCGACGTGACATCTTGTGATCATGTATGATGGTGACTCCAGGCCCCGTTATTATCACGACTCTGCTCTGCAGTCAAACGCGACCTTACGAACTATCGGCGATTCGCTGCTGGCGTTCATGCTCCTTAGCAGTAGTCCACCGAATGACGACCATTCCCTGCTTAAGCTTGACGACAGGCCTGTACAGATCCAATCAGTGATGATTCTAACAATATTGTGTTAATTGCTCACATTGCGTCTAAGCTACCATAGTGGGCAATGTGCTGGTAGTAGTAGGTATGCTATTATATGTCAGGAGCAGTATCCGTGTGATATGATAGACGCATGACAATCCACATGACGGTGAAGATCAGGGCAAGCTGACTCTCTCAGGAGACCCTTCTCATCATAAGCTGAAGTGGCAGGAAAGAAGCCACGCTTCTGGCACTCCTTGCTTATAGACAGCCAAGTGTAACGTTCCCAGTTCTGT
Source organism: Aureobasidium namibiae CBS 147.97 (assembly GCF_000721765.1). Classification (NCBI taxonomy): domain Eukaryota; kingdom Fungi; phylum Ascomycota; class Dothideomycetes; order Dothideales; family Saccotheciaceae; genus Aureobasidium; species Aureobasidium namibiae. The sequence goes on along the minus strand of NW_013581197.1, from coordinate 507,355 downwards.
CTAGACGCCTCGCCTTCCTCTGGGTTGCTGACACTAGACTTGCGCGTCATGGCGGATGTATTCTTGAACTCCTGGATTGAGGCTTTGAGGAGATGATAGATCGCTGGAACGGAGAATGCTGTGCAATGAACAAAGCCATGAGTTGGAAATCGAAAATGTCGTGTGAAAGACATGGAGTCGAAGCTTCGTAGGCATCGAGACAATTCTATGTTGTATGAGGAAACCATAGGCCTCGACTAATCACTACACCAAACAAAGTCGACTGCGTCTGCTACAATATTACCGGCTATAGGTTGTTTACCTCAGGTTTGCGCCAGATGCATGTTGTCCAACCTATGGACTGCAGCAGGTTGTTCGAGAAACATTCATTATCATCAACTGAAGACTTACCGCTTACGATGGCAAATTACACAAGAACGATCACAAACTTACGTCTTTCATGTTATTGGTGAAAGGGAGAAGAACACCAGCTCATCATCACCAGACGCCCGGTTGAATCCTAAATTCACTGTCGTACGGCAACACCTCGGCAACATTGTCGCAACATCTTGAAGATCGCATCCTCGAACTTCTCGACAATAACCTACCAATACATCCAAGACACCGGAGCACGCAATACCTAAGAGCGCGATCGCTCCATCCAGGCAGCAGGTATGCAGGGGTTCAACATGGGACGCTACGTCCCTCCCGAGCTCGAGGGTACCATGTCAGCCAATAAAGTCGCCGGCAAACACGCCCTGGGCAAAAGAGCCAACAAGATCAAAGAAGGCATCCTGACCGTACGCTTCGAGATGCCCTATGCAGTCTGGTGCAACCACTGTCCCAAACCCACAATCATAGGCCAAGGTGTGCGATTCAACGCCGAGAAGAAGAAGGTTGGCAACTACTTGAGCACACCCATCTGGTCCTTTCGCATGAAACACCCCGCTTGTGGAGGCTGGATTGAAATACACACGGATCCCAAGAACACAGCGTATGTGGTTACAGAAGGCGGGAAAGCGAGAGATTTTGGGGAGGACCGTGTAAGAGAAGGAGAGGAGGGTGTGCCGATTCTCTCCGCCGAGGAGAGGGAACGCAGGAGACAGGACGCCTTTGCTGTTCTTGAGGACAAGAAGCAGGACAAGGTTCAAGAAAAAGAGCAAGGCAAGCGCATTATCGAGTTGCAAGAAGTGCGCGATCAACACTGGGATGATCCGTACGAAGCAAACAAGCGTCTGAGGAGAACCTTCAGAGCTGAGCGTAAAGTCAGAGAGAAGGATTATGACTACGCGGAGAAGCTCAGGGACAAGATGGGCCTGGACGTCGAACTAATGCCAGAGAATGACGAAGACAGAAGACATGCTATTCTGATCGAATTCGGTGGCCTTGCCGACGAGGATATTGACGAAAGCACATTGCGGGTCACTTCGCGGCCTCTGTTCCAAGAAGACACAAAGGCTGAGAGGACTCCCACCCAAACCAAACTCTCATCCAAAGCCAAAGTGGCTGCAGAGCTCGAGCGGAGGAAAAAAGCATTGCAGCAAGAAGTTCGTGACAACTCGCGTGCAGCAGCAGATCCGTTTCTGGCTTTCGGCAGTACAGATAGTCGTACGTTCCGAGCGATTGCTGGCATCAAGAGAAAGGCACAAAGTGACAGTTCGGAGCAGAAGGAGCTGGAGGAGAAGGAGACGGAGAAGACGGAGAAGATCCAACCAACCCCAGCGCTTGCTTTGGTTGCTTACGACTCTGACTGAAGCATGGTGAATGAGTTATGATTGCATTACAGGCGCTATATACCCCTATGGAGTTGATTTTGAATGCTTCTATAAACCTAAGAACTGTTTTGCGTATGACGTCGGTCTAGATTCGGAAAGAACGCGTGCACGGATGTCGGCGCGTCTCTCGAGTCGCGTGCGGGCAACGACGATCCAAGGCGTTCTTGGGCGTCCTCGGGCGATTCGAGGCTACCTCAAGGTCATCCAACGAGCATATCAATAGAACAATACCCTGCGATCAGCCTGCATATGGATGTCAAGCTAGTCGATTATGCCATCGAAACAAGTCAGGGTTGATACTGACACCACCTATCGCTCGGAAACGCCACTACGACAAAAGAAGTTCCCCAATCGACGACGCACTGTACGCTCGTCTGGGGTCGGTACACTTGCTCCGCTGCGCCAGCAGTCCACCTTGACGCAACAACCACATTGGCCTGTGTCTCGTAGTTCGCCAACCGCCGAACTTGAAGATGACGTTGAGATTACGGATCAAGATTACGAGGACGACTTGGAAAGATCAAGACCTAGACGGAAGAAGCGAAAGAGCGAGAGCGATGGCAAGAAGCAGACAACCATGACTCAATATGTGCCATCCTCTTTCAGAGGAGAGCGCTCCGATCGAGCTGCTGATGTCCTGTTACAAATCGTCAATGTCGAGTCCTTCGATAGCGTCCGAGATTCACAGTCGCAACCAATTTTCGACAAACACAACAACCCGGATGTAGCGATTCAAGAAGACTTTGATGGAGATGCAGATGGAGCGCATTCCAGCGACGCAGAGGTGCAACAAGACGAGGAAGAGCACAGCCAGAGGACGCAACCCAGCCCAGAGCATGGAGAGGACAGGGTAGATTCGGTCTTTGCTAAACAGAAAGGGCAACAGAGGCCGAGTCCAGAACTACCGGTATCTGCCATGACTCTAAGGACCCCGAGAAGGAAGTTCATGTCCGAAATTCCATCGTCCAACACTCCACAAAGCGCTATCATATCCATCTGCTCGGCCAAAACGATGCGCTCACCTGAGCGTTCGCCATTGCGAAACAAAAGTATCAATGCATATTCGCAAAATCATGCCGTCGAGGACATCAGGATGAGCCCTGTTCCGGAGAGTCCTACCAAACCTATATCCCCTTTCCGTCTATCGCCCGTCAAGAACAGACCCACCTTCGCTATACCAGCCAAGCCTCCGACACTCCAGCATCGTAGTACCATTCCCGACTCTGAAGACACGGCAACACAAGTGACCCCGTTGAAACAAAACAAATTCCGGAGTCAGATACCGGACACTCAGATGGATTTGTTTGGCGAAGAGGTCGCCGCCGTGACTGAGACGCAGCTTCCAGTCGACAACTTCACCCAGTATCTTGGAGGAACATACTACGCCGAAAACGACGATTATGAATACAACTTCGACCCAGTCGGTAGCGCCTTGGACCGCGACGCCGCTCGATTTATGCAAACACAACTGCATCGAGATCGCATCGGTTACAACGCTTTCCACAAGGCAAGAAGCTTCTCTCAAGCTGAAGAACAAGAGACCGAGAAGGAGCCCGGGCGAGAACAAGTTGAAGGATTCCAAGATTCCAACCTGCCGATAGCCCAGCAATCTCAAGAACTAGGTGACGAGTTGCCTGTTTCCAATCAAAGATTTGAACAGCCTGAGCAAGATTACGAGGATCCACCTACCCAATCACCACGCTCGTCTCCCCAACAGCCTCCTCAAGTAACCTACGAGTCCGACGAAATAGAGGAGATAGACCTGTCGGGTGACATAATTCTTCCGAAAACGATCGTACGAGAGATCATACAAATCGCCTCCTCTCCAAACAGCAAGAGTGTCAGTAGCGGAAAGTATCCGTCTTCGCCACCTGCTGTTGTTGAGAACGATGCGCGCCTTCGAGCAGAAGCGGAAGCAGAGGCAGAAGCCCAAGAGCTGCTGAACGATGCCGAACGTCATTCATCGCCGCCTCTTCCAATCATCCTACCAATACCTCCTTCACAGGTTAGTACGGTTGGTGGTACACAGCTATTCCATTCTCTCAAAAGACACACCCAGAAAGCTGCATATCTGAGTAGTAGCCCACCACCTCTGCCCCCTTCAACATCATCGCCTCCACCTGAAGCAAAACAACGCTTCAGGAAGTTTCTTGACATGTATGACTCTGATGATGAGGATGAAATGGATACAGACCACTCCGAGTTACCTGAGTACGGCGGTGAGGACGACGGCATGGATCTAGACTTCGCACCTCAGCGATTTAATGACATCAGTCGCGCTGTGGAAGATGAACATGAGAAGGAGTCAGAAGATGAGGGAGGTCGTTCAAGACTCAGAGACATATTGCCGGACACACTTTTCGACTTTTCTTTGCCGCCTCCACCGACGCAGAGTTCAGTGAGGAGCACGAGGTCTCGATGATTGGGTGCGGAGCAATTAGGGTTGCTGCAGGAAATACAGGTCATCGCGCAAGGTCTTGTCATGCTATCTCGGCTCGAACTTGGACTTCCCGATACATAGAGGCTAGGTAGCGCGATTCATTCGTTTCTCTCTCATCTTTGGCTGCTTCCCAATATCTTTCCCGCTTACTCCAAATTTCATTCTCCGTTCGTCCCCTGGTCATGTCTTGGATAGAGCTTTCGCAGTTTTGCAATAGAGCTTCGAAGTGAGCTCTGTTGTAACACCCAGCTTGCGGTTCGCAGATAGGCAAGCGCTAAGATGAAGCGTAACACACCAGTCCAAACAGTCGCTTGCATGGTTCGATGACGAGGTTAATCTGGCCCGGTCGCCAAATCGAAAATTTTAGAAGGCTGATTCGCTATCGCGGCACAGTAAACAGACATTGGCGCCAGCTCTTCCACCCTGATGTATCACTTTCTGATGATTGTGAATTTCTTCACCTCTCGTTGCACTAGCTCAGAGACTGTGCCGCCGTAACACCGTGCCGCAAGAGAGACATGCTGGTGGCTTGACATCGAAGAACAACCATAGGTTCATGATTGCCGATCGCGAATGGACATGTTCATTTGTGTACGCAGCGCGTCTGCCAGCGCGCCAAATCAAAGTATATGCGTGGATGAGGCTGGACGCCTTCTGCACTGTTGCTCGTTTGGGGTCGAACAGGAGTCGAACAGGCGCCGTGAGTGATCTGACCCCTTCGCGCCAGGTCATCAGTGTTGGTTCAAGGTAGACGCAGTCGAATCAGCTTGTGATTGACTGTTTGGGTGATGCTATGCTGCCTAGGATTACCACACCAGACTTTCCCATACTGCGATATGAATTGTCGCATTGCACCTCGGTGATCTGTATGCTTTCATCGCACAAACCTCTTGCACAAGACACCACATCAGTACAAGACTTTCTCCCAACACCATCTTCTACACTTTGATATCCAGCAACATGGGCGATACTACAGCTAGAGAGTACTCTCTGTCTGCACTGAGATGCTCTTCAGGAAATGCAGAAGGCGTTTGGCATCATCCTCCTCGTTTTCGAGTGCGACAGATGGTCCAGATCTTTGGTAGAAGCGACCCTCGAATTCTTCAGGCCAGTATCCAGCATACTCCCAATCGATGATGGCACGGACCTTGAGAGAATCATGACAAACAATGACATTTTGTTGTGCGAGGTCGTTGTGGCAAAAGACGTACCCAGCGGTCTTTGCTGGCTTGACTTTCCAGGTGTCGATCTTAGACTCCTGCTGGACGCGGTAAGGGGGTATGATGAGTCCCGAAGGTCCTCCAATGTTTTTTGATTTCAGTCCGTGAAGCTGCTGCACAAAGCTTTCGAGTTCTTCCCCGACGATCAACTTTTCCTCGTCTTCTAGTTCATCCATGCCTCTGCCCTCGATGTACTCTGTTATCAGATAGACAGCCTCATCGTCTTTGAAGCAGGCGTATAGCTTTGGAACGGGAATTGTGGTATTGTGTGCAATAAATTCGAGTGCGGACGCTTCATTGAGCAACCTTGCCTGGATAAGACGAGGTTCGTACGTCTCACCAGTCCATGGATTTTCTTGCCATTCTCGAGGGCGCAAGCTCCTTTTGATGAAAGTGCCGTTTACATGGAAATACTTTCGCTCAACGGTGATGTACATGCACTCTGCCTCTTTGTTGTCATTCAGTTCTTGGTTGGTGACCATTATGAAAATCCGGACGGATTGATCGTAAAACAGCAAGATCAAAAAACGGCACCACAGGCGGGATTATGTAGTGAGGAGACGTGCCTTAACGAGGCATAGACGGGAGTCACGGGATCGTGAAATCCTCCGCGACGTGCAGCATTCTATCGTTGGCGGCGCGGTGATGGATGGCAACGAGCAACAGATGATTTGATTGAAAATGTCAATGTAATTGTCATGGTTGACAACGCGCGGTCGAAGCCATCTATCAGGTACGTGCATCGTGCCTGCCATCGTAGCTGCAAGATAGTGGCGTTGGGGACATGTGCCCCATGTCTGACCACAATCCTAGAGCAATTTCCGGGTGCATGGCGAGAAAGATAGAAAATGTCCCTGAACAATGCCCATCTCCCGAACTGATGATGGGGCTACCATATCAACACAGTGATTTACTGCTTTTCCAGCACTACCATCAACATCAAGCAGAGTCATGACTGAATCAGGAGGGTGGCGGTCTATCTCCAAATCTAGGTGGTGCGCCTGGGTATCTATACTCATTCTCCACAGGAATGTTTTTGGCCAGATGATCTTGGTAGCGAGGAGGGTTCCTAGGTCCAACTTCTGCACGAAGCAGATCTTCTATCGCAGACGCCCATCGTACCAGTGTTGCCTCCTCCCAAGCGGTGTGCTGAAGGTTCAAGCCTATGGGCATGCCATCAGGATCGAGACCGATGGGGATGGTCATTACGGGGTATGCTTTGATGCTCGTTAGTAAAATATGCTAGCTCCAGATGGTCGGAAGAATACGCACAAGCTTGAGCAGCAATTTGTTGACCTGAGCCACGAACATCGCAGAAGAGGAGGGCATCGAGAGAGATCTTTCTGCCGTTTACAATTGGATGGAGGGCTGCGTCTATACCGTTCTCGCGGCACTGCTTGCGCATGTGGGCGAAAGCGGAGTAGTAAGCTGGCGACTTGATGCCTTTTGCTTCGACCACTTCGCGGAAATTGTCCTGATATAGTGTCAGTGAGGATATTCTTGAACAAGATGATGTGTCTTCTTACTTGACCTGAGGGGAAGGCCGGATGATCGCCAGGTTTGGCTCCTTGAGATCCTGCATTCTCGTCGTTGAAGCGGACGACATCTTCGACTGTCTTGATATTCGTGTTTTTGAGTTTACTGAGATACTCGTTCATCAGGTAGTAGCATTCCACCTTGTTGATAGTGAACTCTGACACTTCTTCTTTACCGTGCTCCCTGCACACTATCAGCAAGTTGTGTTTCGTGTGAGGCTTGCAATACTGCTTACCAATCCCATCCGCCGTCAGGTGCGATACGTTCTTCTGCGCAGGGCATCTCGACAGGTATGATTTGTGCTCCAGCATCTTTGATAAGCTCTAGAACTTTCTCTGCCACTTTTCTTTGCTGCTTTGGCACCAGTTCCCAGAATCGTCTCATGGGAAGACCAAATCTCGCACCATATAGTGCCTTTCTCGAAGTCAAGCTGTCGACGTAGCTCTTTGGCTGTCGTCTCTCGGGGACTACCGAGTGCTTGTCTTCCGGATCGGGCCCAGCTATCGCGTCGAGAGCACGAGCTGCATCAGACACACATCTGCCATATGTTCCGATTGAGTCTTGCGTCTCCGAGATAGGAATCACGCCACTGCGAGACGTCAGACCAACAGTAGGCTTGATGCCTACAATACCGCTGACCATAGCCGGCCAGATGACAGAAGTATCTGTCTCTGTACCAAAGGCAAGCGGGACGATATTGCTAGACACAGACACAGCAGAGCCAGAGCTCGACCCTTGGGGACTCCGACTGAGCATATATGGATTTCTGGTCTGACCGCCGCGTGCAGAGTAGCCGTTGGAATATATCTTTGAGCGCATACCAGCCCATTCGTCCAGGTTTGAGTGTCCTAAAATGATTGCACCTGCTTTGCGGAGTAGATGCACGATATGCGCATCTTCCGGAACGATAGCACCGAGGAGTGCCCAGGAACCGCCAGTTGTTTGCATTTTGTCCTTAGTAGCCATGTTGTCTTTGACCAGGACAGGAATGCCGTGCAGTGGTCCTCTGGTCTTGCCTTTTAATCGCTCATCGTCGAGTTGTTGGGCGATATCGAGAGCATCTGGGTTTGTCTCGATCACACATTCTAGGTATGGATTGACCTAACAATGCTCAGTGGTGAGTACAGCCATCATATAGTAAACCTACCCTTCTAATTCTTTCCAGACAGTGTTTAACGAGCGATACCGAGGTCATGGCTTTGGTTGATAACAGATGCTGAAGTTCATCTGCACTCAACTCGTAGACATCGTTGCTATCGCATTGAGGTACATGGAACACGTCTGGGACGCCTTCTTGATCTGGTCGTCTTTTGTCCGATACCATGAAGTAAATGTCGTCCCAATCTGACCCCATCTTGACGATTGTAGCTGCTTGGTTGAAGGTATGGAAGGTAGATTGAGCTCCTCAACTCTGTCGTTGAGATGGTGAAACAAAAGCGACGGACTTCAGCCGGAAGCGTGGAGATGAAGGATGAACGCGAATATCATCGCCCACCACTTCTGTACTGCAACTTACTCACGAGACTAGAGGTACACGGTATTCAAGATTTTGATCTAGATATACTTCTGAACACGAGAAAATAGTTAGTTGGTGAGGCTGACAAGAAAATAACCAAGCAACATTTTTCACGTCGTTGCGCACGGGCCACCGCGTGGAAACAGGCGTGGCAGGCTGAAGGCATCCAGATTCCATTTCATGACTTCCTTCTTGACAACCAAATCTGTTCAGAGACATCAGCCATGGCTAATACAGCAGATACGCCGTTCCACCGTTGGGCGAGAGCTAACTTCACTACCAGCTTCCTCTACCCTATATTGGTAAGTCGTGCCGTTTCCTGCTTCTCCTTCAAATACACAACAGCCATTTCGTGACTGGAATCGCATATAGTGGTGACGTATGGGAGAGAAACATCACGAGTGTTGAAGAATCAAAAGCTGATATCTTCGTCTTCAATAGGGTGTCTGGTTCTTCTTGAAACACAGATACATGTGGCCGCTGCTAGGAGCCAAGATGCTGCCTCTGATCGTCCTGTCAATCTTCATCCTGGTCATATTGTTCTTGACAGCCTACCTGCCCCAAGTCGCCCTCCTGAAGCTTTTTCACAAGGGAGGCTCAGCCTGGGTAAACGGCACATTCTTGGTTCTCACTGAAGGAAATCTCATCATTGCTCTTCTTTTCGAAGCTTTCCTTGTCGACCACACTCAAGTCGACGTCTTCGATACTGTCATGGTAGCCCGAGGCCATGCAGAACTCGTAAAGGCAAAGCGAACAGTGGATACCGAAGAGCCCGAAACACCTCTCAAAGCACTTGGTCCTCGCGACAAGGGTGCGGTGTTCGCGCCCTTCTCTTTCCGCCAGCTGTTTGAGTTTGTGGTTCTTCTACCGCTCAACTTTATACCTTTCATCGGAGTACCTCTCTTCTTGATTCTGACTGGATACCGTGCTGGACCTCTGTTGCAACGCCGTTACCATAACCTGAAGGGCATGAACAAGGACCAGCGCAAGATCTTCATCCGCAACAAGTCGATGAGATTCCAGTACATGTGGTTTGGTACTGTTGCACTTGTTCTGCAACTTGTTCCTGTGCTCAGCATGTTCTTTTTAATCACGACTGCTGCAGGAAGTGCTCTTTGGGCAGCAGATCTGGAGGATCACAAGCGCCGCCACGAAGATGCTATTGAGGATGGATACACCGACGAGCCCTGAATAAGAAGGCCATGCATTGTACAGTATATCGTGCTCTATTGCAGCACTCTAATCAGAATGTATTTACTCTCTCTTCAACCCATTTACCTCAGGCTTGAACCACTCGCTCATCAAATCCTCAAGTACTTCCTGGGCCGATGACTTTGCTTCTCGTGATGTGCTTGCACTACCTTCGATGTAAAACTTGATCTTGGGTTCTTGGAAGTTGTTAGCGTATGTCCTACATTGCCACAAGGCGTACTCAAACTTACCAGTTCCCGATCCTCGGACCGTAAAGTGCACGTTGTCATCGAGCTCACAACTGATCATCTGAGAGCTCTTGTCAACTGGCAGAGTTGGTTTGTTGTCGGGTGTTGCAGAATCATAACCAATGGTCAGGTCGCGCCATCGAAGGATACTACGACTTCCAACCTTTGTAGGTTTTGTCTGTCGTATTTGCTCAAAGACGGCGTTGGTGATGTCCGAAGATGGTGAGATGACATAGATATTGGCATCTTCGAAGTAACCATACTTCTTGCAGAGCTCGTTGTACTTGGTCCAAGGAGAAAGGCCTTCCTTGTTCCAGCGGTCGCAGGCTGCCAGAAAGACAGCGGCTGCGGCGACGCCGTCCTTGTCGAAAACCACCTCGCTGAACATGTACCCAATGGCTTCTTCATAGGCGAACAGTGCATCGTAGCCTTGGCTCTGCAAATCACGAGATCTGTTTCCTAGCCATTTGAATCCTGTCAATGTTTCCTCCCAGTGGAAACTGCTGCTAGCTGCAGCCATGGCTGCCAGCATCTTCGAAGAGACGGTCGATGAGAGCATTGCTAGACCTTTGCTGCTCTGTTCCGATTGATACGTGTCTAGCACATGCGAGGCAAGTAGGACACCCATCTGGTTGCCAGTCAACTGCCTCCACTCACCATCGACTTTTTCCGCGGCTGCGAACCGGTCGGCGTCAGGATCATTAGCTAGGATCAGCTTCACCCCATTTTGGTCGGCAACTTGTTTGGCAAGATCCAGAGCTCCCTTTTCCTCAGGATTAGGAAAGCGAACAGTAGGGAAATCAGGGTCTGGGTGGGCCTGCTCCTTGACAATATGCATTTTGCTCTCCAAACCAAGTTGTTTCATCACCGAAGTAAAGAATGGTAACCCGACTCCATGCATAGGTGTATAGACAAAGGGGAGAGAGGCCTCAGAGTCCAAGACTGATGCGACCCTGGAAACTGTGGCCATGTAACCTTCCTCGACTTGTTGTAGTGCATGGATTACTAGAGCACTCTCCTGCTCGAGAACATCCACGTCCCAAGTAATTGGCTCCAAGTTTGCATCGATCGATGCAGCAATTCCAGCATCGTGTGGAGGGATGATTTGGCATCCGTTGCCCCAGTATACTTTGTAACCATTGTCGGCAGCCGGATTGTGTGAAGCAGTTATCATGATACCAGCAGCTGCGCCAAGGTGACCGACGGTGTAAGGTACAAGCGGAGTGTGTACTTGGCCTAGCCATTTGACGGGTATAGCCTTTGCTACGAAAACGGCAGCGACCAATTTGGCGAACTTATCAGAGTTGTGTCGAGCATCTCTACCAATGACCACACCCTTAGTTTTGGTGTCGGGGTTCGCTTTCAGCAGGTACTCAGCCAGTCCCTGAGAAGCTTGAATGACCGTGAGAGAGTTCATGCGAGAGAAACCTGCTTCCATTCTTCCACGTAGTCCTGCTGTTCCGAAAGCAATGCGCTTCCCGAGTCGTAGTTGGAGTTCTGTGGTGTTGTTCTCAGCAACGAGTTTCTCGATTTCTGATCGGGTGGAAGCATCTTGATCGAGACGCAGCCACTCATCGACGAGCGTCTGCAACGATGAGTTCATGTTGTGGTGTGGTTGGTTGTTAGAGGAGTGGAACACGACAAGTGTATCACATGTCAGAGTAAATAAGGTTGGGAGCGTCGGCCGATACCACAACTCCGCAACTATTCTGATCTTTGACGTTTCGTGTATTCTAATCTTTGCTAATTTACTAATTTGCTTCGTACTTTGCTTGTTAACACTTATATATAGATGATTACATAGATGTTGCTAACATAGTTTGATTATATCTATGCATACGAAATAAGAGAAGCTTATAAGATTATAATTTATTATTACACTTATACTAATAATGCATAACTTTATACGCGCATATAACTAAAGTTGTGGTACCGGCCGACCGTCGTTGGAGGCTAGAACTGCAAGATTGAGGCTCGGGCCGACGCGCCAAGAATGTGGAGAGTGTCGAATCAACACTCGGGTGACCAGCGCAGGCACGGGAGTAACCAACTCACTCAACTTGACACACTCGAGCTGGGACAGACACATTCCTCCATGCACCTACACGGGCTCAGACGACGAACAAGATGATGGCCTCACGCATCTTGTCTCGTTTCCTCCCCTCGGCTGACGATGGCACTTATGGACACGATGACCGCACGCCCGACCGAGCTGAACGAGCCATGAGAGATTCCGACGACGGTCTCGACGCCCTACTAGCTGAGGCACAGGCCGAAGCCGAGTCCGATCTCGAGCTGGATCAGTACCAGCCTTCATCATCTCGACCACACGGCGACGAAGACATTCCGAATTCGCTGCTCGTGGAACCCAAGACCGATCAGAGCACCTTCGCACCACCCCCGACACATCACACCGAGTCGCAATGGAGAAAGACTCAAGAAAGGCAACAACTACACCCTGAGAGTCGGCCCCGTCCTGCTGTCTCGCATGCAGTCAACCAAGATGTTGTTCTCAGGGAGCAAGCTATGTGGCTTTGGACCAACGTACAGAACTTGGACGCCTTCCTTCTCCAAGTCTATACATACTTCACCGGCCACGGTGTGTGGTCTATATTGTTATCGCGTATCATCCATCTGGCCACAGCCGCTTTTCTCTTCAGCCTCTCCATGTTCCTGTCAACTTGTGTCGATTATACGAAGGTCCCTACCAGTAAAGGCACCTCGGAAGTCTTGATACCTCAGTGCATGAAGAAGTCCACGTGGACAAAGAGTCTGGCTCTATGGGTCTTTTGTTTCTGGTGGATATGGACGTTGTTTAAGTACGTCACCGACTTTCCCAGACTTCGCAGCATGGAGATGTTCTACCAACACTTGCTCGGCATTCCCGACACTGACATCCAGGCCGTGTCATGGGAGAGAGTTGTTCAGGGACTCATGAAGCTTCGCGATCTCAATCCAGAAACTGCCGACAACGTGCCCAAGTACGTGAAGGCTGCAGGGAAGCAGTCAAAGCAGAAGATGGATGCACATGATATTGCTAACCGTCTGATGCGTCGCGACAACTACAGTATTGCCCTCTTTAACAAAGAGATCATCGACTTGACCCTCTCAATACCTATCCTTGGCAATCGCCAGTACTACTCGAGGAGTCTGGAAGACCACCTCAACTATTGCTTCTCAGATTTCATCTTCGACAGTCAAGGTCAAGTCAATCCGTTGTGTCTACAAAGGAGAGACAGACATCGTCTGGTCCAGGCTCTTCGCCAGCGTCTCCGGTTCCTCGCCATCATGAGCATCCTAATGGCTCCTTTCACTATTACACTGCACTGTATCTACTATTTCTCACGATACTATGCTGTAAGTCGAACAGTTCTTTCATGATCTTGGTGTATCGGGACTAACACATTCCAGGAATTCCGCGCTAGCCCTTCAGCTATTGGGGCTCGTACCTTTACACCCCTGGCCGAGTGGAAGTTCCGAGAGTTCAACGAGCTTGATCATGATTTCCGTCATCGTATCAAACAGGCGCATCCCATGGCAGCAGCTTATCTCGACCAGTTCCCTCGAGACAAGACGCACCAGTTTTTACAATTTGTCAGCCTCGTCAGTGGCACCTTAGCAGGCCTCTTGACTATCGCAACCTTATGGGATTCAGAGCTCTTCCTCGGGTTCGAGATTACGCCTGGTCGTACCGCTTTCTTCTACGTCTCAATACTCCTGGCAGTGGCTACAGGAGCACGTAGCGCCATCCCTGACGAGAGCAAAGTACACGAGCCCATCTTCCATCTCAAGAACGTGATCAGCGCCATACACTACTGTCCAGCTCGATGGAAGAACCAACTGCACAGCGACGACGTTCGCGTGGAGTTCTCTGCACTGTATCAGATGAAAGTCATGATCTTCCTCGAGGAGATCCTGAGTGTCCTGATCGCGCCTTTCATCCTATGGAGAAACTCTGGGAAGCGAAGCGAAATGATCATTGACTTCTTCCGCAATTCTACGGTTCAAGTTGACGGTCTTGGTCACTTGTGTACATTTGCTGTATTCGAATTCAGAAAAAGCAAGAACGTCGAGGATGATGTGACTAAAGACGTTGACGGACTGCGCGAGGACTACTTCGGGACCAAGGATGACAAGATGGCCATGTCTCAATACTACTTTATGGAGCGACTCAGCAAGTATGACAGACAGCAGGCTTTCCGTCAGAACCGTAACCATGGAATTCAACTTCCACCTGCCTTTCCACCATTAGACGCTCCAACGCACCAGACTGCCGCTGGCAAGAGCAGAAGTGCAAGAGAACCACCATCACATCAACCTTCACCACATCAGTCTTTGTTGCTGGATGTCCCCCGACAACATTCTGCCCCGGCAGGAAGTAGACGCCTGGATGGAAAGCGGTTGACACAGCTGCGTAGAGGTGGTAAAGGCGCAAGCGCGCCTGCGTACCTCAGTCCTGATGAGGGCGAAGAGGATCAAATGGCAGGTCTGGACGCCTTGACGACTAGCAGACTCATCGAGCAAGATAACGAACTAACCACTTCGTGGAAGGAGTTTGGCGAAAGAGCAGATATGGAAGAGTCAGAAGTGGCTAACGAGCGCCGTCCAAACAATGGAGTCCTGGGACTTCTGGTTGAATACTCCAAAGCCCATGCTGGCGGCAAGGGACCGAAACTCGGTTAATGGCGAATTGATCTTCATTACGGCGCTTCACAGGAAACTTAGAATGGGCAATACATCTCTCTCATGACGGTTGGCGTTTTGATGAGATCTGCATTGGAGAATGCTAGCGTTAGGACTAGTAGATGAGAAATGAATCAACGACAAGCCACAGTGCTTCAATATTCGCGATGCCGTTTCAATGATCACTGTCACTAACAACAGAATCTCTTGAACCACATATTTTTGGAGCACTCTTCACTCTACAGCAGTCTTCCGCATGTTTCCAGACGAAGACCCATAACGAGGAGGTCAACGTCCAACAGCAGGATATCACATCATACACGACAAGCATCAACCCATAGCAAAACATATACCCGCCTTCCACGGCATAAGCAAAACAAACCGTCCCTCTGGGACGGGAAAGCCACCAAATCGATTGGTTTCATTTTTGTGCGTGAGAAGCCTCAAAGGCTCTAATGTCGTGGCACCGCAGGAGGTCGAACCCATGACCTACGGAAGCAGTGGCGATGCCATCTGCTAGACTACCTCCGCTTGCTGATAAAGCGATGGTGTTGAATAAAAGGTGCGGGAACTTGTGGATATATATCGATCAGGGTTGGTTTAGCTGGTGTCTGGGAGTAAACCTTCGTTGGTGTTTTGTAAAGATGGCAGATGATTGGCGGATGATTGGTCATTCGCTTTCGTAGGTTACTGCTGTTTTGCCTTTCTGTCTTTTGCTCGAGGGTTGTCTCGTGCTCGCTATGCTCATGTTGACTAGCTAAGAAATTCCGTGGAGATAGACAACAATGCTTGCAATCCGTTGGTTCTGCCATACATGCCATTACTTTCGTGACTCGCGTCTAATTCATGTGATACCGTTGCAACGCAGAGCAATCACAAGAACATCCTCCTCACTTGCCCTCTCTTCAAAACACGGATCATCCAACATCATGGGAAGAGTTTACGTTTATCTACACTTTCCAGCCAAACGAAGAGCACATTTCTAGTTGTAGACATGCTTGGAAACAAAGACTTCTTTTATTCAGCTAGTGAAAGAGGGGGGTATCAATACATAAAAGTCGTTGCCATCTATCACCAATTGCAGTGATTGAGGTGGATCGTGATAACATTATACTGGAGTCATAAGCCATACTGAAAGAAGCATCAAAGGAAACAGGAAATAGGGGCCGTAAAAAATGGTCGTGAAAGAATGAAAGTTTTGCATCGTGCCTTCCATCACCAGGCCTGGAGGCAGAAAAGCCAGGAATGCTATCTTGATGACAGCTTATCAGCCAAGACGATCAGGAGGAAGCAGCGACACCGTCAGTACCGATAGAAGCGTCATCCTGGTGTAAGGCAAGAAGCATCTTGGCGGCATTGACCTCTCGGGCTTGGAAGCTGCCGATTCCAGGCACGTTGATCTTTCTCTTCTTGCTTGTTCTGGTCTGGCTGCTCGACCCTTCGCCCTCGCTCTCGTCTTCCTCTTCCTCGCTGGCCGAGGCTACGTACTCGGGGTCTTCGCCATCGGAACCAGAATTGGTGGCAGGGGATGCGGTGGGTGAAGTATTAGGCGATGAAGACATGGCCTCGGATCTGGTTGAGCGACGACGCTTACGAGCAACAGATGCTTGAGATAGAAGAGTGAATCCAGTGGTGGAGACGGGCGTGACAAGGAGGTTTTGCATATCTGATGGCAACTTGGAGGTCTCCTCGTGGCTGACACAAGGGGTGGGTGTACCTTCCTTGTTGTCTTGAGAGTCGTTGATGCTAGTCCAGTGGACTTTGGGAGAGACAAGAGTCTTGGGTGACACCGAAGGCGAGTCAGGAATGGTACGGCGTGTGGCGAACGACCCGGTGACGATGGCGGCGCTTTCATCATCACTGTGGAAAGGGCTTTCGAGGTGAGCGGTGGTATCGACACGAGGGCGCACAGGTCGAGCACGAAGACGCTTAGGCTCTGCCAGGGGCACAGGGACTGAGCGAGGGACGGAGAGCGCCGGAGCAGAGGTAGGGTGGCTCGGCACAAGGCTGTAGTGAGTAGCACTGGCATCAGCGCGCCAGCCCTCTGCTTCACGAGCGCACGCACGAACGACATCTGGATCGATGGTGAATCTTGCAAACCCAGGGTGGTTCGGAGGCAGGCAATCTCTGATGAAGCTGGGACCGAAGATAGGGGTAAGCGCCCAGCGAAGGTTCCAGCAGAAGGTAGCACAGACAGCACGAGCACATCCGTAGGGCATCCAGTAGCCCTGAGCTGCGATTGCACCACCAGTGATGCTGAAGGATAGTTCACGCAGGCCGTGATTGAGGCTGAGAACCTTGTTGGGCTGTGTCTTGGGGTAGTTGCATGCTTTGAAGAAAGGCGTGATTCGCACAAGACCAATTTGATAGTCCCACATGACGGTGTACTTCTTGTTGGGCTCGTTGGGTAGGGTGAAGGTGTACTGAAACACTGAGACGAGTCAGTACTCACAACGTAACACAAGTGCCTTGGTCTTACTCACGCTCGAAAGCCTCGCGACCGGTCTTGTCGGAGAACGCCTTTTTCTCGCTATTGTAAGGTATGTGACGAACAAAGTCGCGGATCAGACCATCCTCGTTACCATTGGGGTAGATGTTGAAGCGACGGTGGTTCTCGGACAGCTCTTGGCGCTCTCTCTTCGTGAGCATGGCACACTTGTCACTGACCTCGAATGGAGGATAGTGGACTTCGCCTCGGGCTGGGTTGCGGTTGAACACAGGAGCGTCCTTGGCCATTTTTTGACGAAGACCTGGCAAGACTCCACCAGAACGAGCAACTTGGGGCGGAGGACTGGAAGTGACGGAGGATGCCTGGCTGGTCGGTGCTGGGGTGAGAGGCGGACTCAGTGATGAGAATGGAGGCAAGATACCCGGAGATGGCGGAGCGTTGAGGAGGGATGAAATCTTAATCATTGTGTTGTTGACCTTCGATGTCATGAGCGAGTCGAGGTGTGTAGAGATGAGCGAGGCTGGGGTTGGTATCGGAGCGTGTTGGACCGGGTTCAAGTAGCTCAATTGGGTATCCAGATAGGGAGGCGATGGGCGGTGAGTATATGCGAGTGCTCGACACCTCAGCAAGTCTAAGGGAAGCATGCAGTACGTATCAAAGACAGGCTCCAAGGACCAGGAGGACCAAGCAACGTCTGTCATTATTGCCAGGGCCTCTTTCTCCTATCTCTTTCTTTACCTGAACCTCCCCTGCCTTTTCTTGCAGGAGACCCGATGGTGCACTTTCTCTGCACCGGTCTTTTGTTGGTCTTGACTGGCTGGCGTGTTGCTATGAAAGCCGGGTTCCATTCATATCGGCCTGCACCTCATATGCCGGATGTCGGTTGATTGCGTGCAAGTGGGCTGTATGTCTCAGCGACTTCGCCTGACCAGGCAACGTCGCTTTCTTTTTCCTGCTTTGAGGAGACCTCCGTTTGTACACCGATTATCGCCTGAAATGATTTCCGGAATGATCAACGGAAGATCAAAGCGCCGTCGAGTTTGCGTGGTTGGTTGCCAAGCTAGTTCAAGAACGATTCAGTGTTGGAACATTGGCTGTTTGTGTTCAAGAAGCGCCGCACCTTCGAAGTTGGAGGGGTATGTTCGATCGTGGGTTCAGGAGGGCGATGGTATATCCAAAGACGTTCTTGCAGCGGCAAAAGGTCTTTTTGATATACTTTATATGCACTGAATGTTACCTATACAAGTTTTATGCCTTCTGCTGCGGCAGTGCCTCAGGGTTGACTGCAAGTTGCCATGGAGCCTTTGGAACTTGCATATGCAGACTGCCGATAGTATGCCCTAGACACACGCCACATCCGTCTCCATCAAGATCACGGTCTCTTTGGACAACAGTCACAAATGAACCGCAGCTCTGTAACGAGGCGTGACCGCTTTCGAATGAGAAAATCACTGACAAACCTGTGATTGGGATTGTAAGAGCTCGAAATTATTGGAGAGCGAGGACGATCAAACCGCAAATCTAACTCAAAGGCATCTCAAGGCGATTGCTTTCCGGCGCAGATCATGATGGATGGTCAGGCATGTTCCTGCACCTTGACATGTCGTGCAGCGATCAACCAACAATCTCGAACTTACCAATGCACCACAACACGGATGAGCAGCAGGGATGGATGGGACACAGGCACATTATGCCGTGTAAGCCTTTCGATACCAAGTCTGGAAATCGCAAGAGAAAGACGAGGCCTTGACATGAACTCCTTGTGCGACTGAACCTTTCCTGCCTGTCTCATATTGTCCAGATTTCGGATCAATTCTGTGGAATGCCGGACGAACCGGGGATCTTTGGGAGTGATAGATATGTGTCGTGTAGAACGTTTCAGAGCCTCTGGGGGCGGTACTACAAGCCTGTCAAGCCCCTCTCCGCGTGTAGTTCATGCGACGGATCCAGGCTGTATAACAGTGGCACGAATGCTGCATTGTGTTATGCTAGCGCGAAACGCTCACTTTCGATGGAGAAGCGTTCGATGTGAGCCAGACAGCGATTGAGTGTCTTGCTCGTATAGCGAATTCTTACACTATCATGAGTCAGCATTGAACTATATTGATGCAGAACTCCAGCACCAGCGCTACTCGAGACTGCGGTTTCTCTTCCGGTTCGAGAGTGTTCATCCATTGAAGGAGCTTCAATCGCGTCTGCAGCAAGTTTTCACGATGAAGCCGCCCAACCAATTTCTGTGTATCACTCTATTGAGGCCACAAAGCCTGCGTTCAGTCGAGTCTGCTCGAGTTTGGGCGTGAACCTGTCGTTTTTCTCCTTTCCCCTTGCAATCAGACCATAGCATTTGGAACGCCAGCCATTCGTCTCTGCCGTCCGGCTTCCTGCGCGTGACGGGTTTCGTGTAACGCGACTACAGACCCTTGCGAATACCTGAGTGTCAACCTGGATTGCGTTTCGAGGTGCAGATCCTAGTCGGACGACGACGTTGACAGATACGAGCGCATCATGACAGGAAGATGGCCGCATCTATGAGAGATCTGTCCAAGATTGTGCGGTCGATAAAGTCGTAGGCTACCAGTTCGGTGTTGCCAAGACAGACACAGGTTGCCTACCTTCTTTCTAATCAAGCCACAACACACTTGTACTTCTCCTCGTCACTTCCCGTGATACAGAGATCGCTCGAGCTTCTTAGCATGACCGTGCTAGTTACATACATGCTCGCTTCGGAAGATAATTCCAACATGGATGCAGATGTGATCTTTGGGCGACGCAAATCGAGCTCTCTTGAATATTCTGACCACTTGGTGTGCTAGCGTTAGAGAGAGCCGAGATAGTAGTGCTTTCGACGGATACTGTCCCTCTTTGAGGCGGACTGCAAATCCCTGTCTGTGATTGAAGTTATCAGATGCTCTCCCTCGAGTACGATGCTTATGCGAAGTGCAAGCAAGATCTGACAGCTGAGTGTCAGGAAATTGCAACAAAGTCGGATTTGTGTACATGCGTTGATCGCTCCTTCTGCAGGAACCAGGGAGAACAAGAAGCGTAGCGTGCAATTCTAGCAAAGCTGAGTAAGTCATTGAGTCCCTTCCATGTTACTCTTTCACATCAATCCTTCTTTACACCATTGATAATCTGATCTTATCAACAATCTCATCTTTACAGTCTTTTGTCGATCAAGGTACCTGTTCAAACCAAGAGGCCGACAAGCATGATGGCCAAGTTCTCAGAGCTGCCCTCGGAGATCCAGCTACTCATCTTCAAACAGTTTGACAGACCAACACTACATTCCACCGTCCAGGTCAACGAGGCTTGGCATCATATGAGTGCAGACCTACTCTGGGAGGAACCATCCTTCGGCCGGATCGCAAAGTTGGTTACTCTGCAATCTGTGCAGAGACGTCAGTACTATGCGAGCAAAATCCAGAAGTTCAAGATCAACAGACTGAGCATTACTTGTGCTTTCGACAAACTTGTATTCTCGTCATTACAAGACCTTCGGCTGCATAGCAGTCTCGGCGATCCACGCGCATCGATTCACCTCATTCCATATCTACAGCGGGCCATCCGAACGCTGAGCTTTCGCGGTTGTGGGCTGGATTCGCGATCTCTCGGTCTGATAGCGAGTTGTTGTCCTGCCCTGGAAAGATTAGAGATGTTCGATCTTCTTGTCAATGTCGAAGACTACGAGTTTGCAAAATTCGTTCAGCTCTTGTCCCGTTTACGAGAGTTGTTCCTAGGCGGCAAGTTCGCCGCCTCGGCCGCTACCATAATGCTCAAACGCAATACCAAAAACCTGGCTCCGACACTTGAGCGTCTGGACTTGCATCTCGTTGGCTCCCCAGATCCCGAGTCATTCCGCATGTTCGTAATGAACTGCGAGTCGTTGCAGCATTTAAGCATCCACAGCAACCCAGCGGCACGGCCTTTACAGCTCATGACTGGCAGAGTTTTAGCCCATGTGTTGAACGCAAATCCTCTGCAACACTTAAGTGGCGATTGGCTCAGTCCTGGTCTACTGCAGCAGATCCCCGTGTCGTCAACATCAGTACAATCTTTCGGAAAGCTCAAGTCATTGATGAAATCGGGCTGTGCGTCGAGTGCGCTTACTATTCTACTGCAGACATCGAGTCGCCTTCAAAAGCTCGAGCTCTATCTACAAGACGTCACCACACGTTTGTTCTCATACATCGGGAGTCAAAGACAGCTCAGACATTTGGCCATAGCTTCACACCCGCATCAAGAGGTGCTGTCCATGACACATCTATCGCCTCTTGCCAATCTGACGTCGCTCGAGTGCCTCGATATTACATATCGATGTAGACATGCCGGACTTCCTAGATTACTTGAATTGGACGACAGCACGTTCGCACGGCTAGTCTCTGGCTTCTCACAACTCACCACTCTGGTCTTGAACGTGAAAAGTTCGTACTTGAGTGTTGCATCGATCAGGTCAATCTCCCAAGCCTGTCCGTTATTGAAGCGTTGTGCTCTCGTCTACGATCACGATCTGTACACATGGGGCCCACTCAGACAGTTCCAGGGCCTCTGTTTCCAAATCTGGTGAGCCTATACCTGGGCAGCGTGACAGACATGGAAGGCGAAGGGCTGTTCACCTACAGAGGCCTCGTCGACATGCCCGCCGTTTCGATGCGCCTCAATTGGCTTAACACTAGCAGAGCACAGCGTTCTGCCGAGAGGCTTCTGAGGTGCGTGTCTCGTCTGGAAAAGTTTGGTATGGAGACGACCACAGAAACTGGATCAGTGGTCAAGAATGTGTTGGTCCGAATGAGACCGTGCAAGGGATTGAGAGCAGGAGATGTGGCTGAGATACCGATAACCATTGTCGAAGGCCCATTCTTTGCCAGTGACTTCATGCGTTATCCATGAAGGGTACGAAAACAGGAGTGAGCAAGACTCGAGAGTACATAGCTTACCTCCGATACCACTATTCGTTCCAATACAAGACAGTCTTTCCTCATACCCACATTGATATCGTGATCCCACTCAAGCATTGATCAGCCTACCGCAATTCCATGTCAGGCCACAGACCATTAAGGCCTGACTCGGCAACACTCTGGCCATACCGGCAACAGCTCAATGTCTAGCAAAAACAAAGGGCAAAAGGCCATACTAGCTTTACGGCCATGGAAAGCCCCCTCTCGCTGACAGAGTATTCTACCTTTGTACCAGAGAGAGAAAACTCCGCTCAGAGGGTCGAGCCCGCGATTCTTGAACTCTGACAAAACTAAAGGGGGGGGTTATCGCAAAGCGCGTACTGATTGGACAATTTACCGTTTACTGGAAGAGTAATGGATGACAATTGAGATGCTTTGCAGTATTACTTTGCTTGTATCAGAACTTGGATTTTGTTCTAGTAACTCCTTGGTAGCCCCAAAGCCTTTTCCGCCACGTAGTTCATGATCATCTCCCTACTGACCGGTGCAATCCTGGGCACGAAGCACTCCCTCAGATACCTCTCCACATGATACTCCGCTGCATAACCCATGCCACCCAAAGTTAGGACTGCTCGTTCACAAGCCGTGAACGCTGCTTCAGCAGCTAGATACTTTGCTGTGTTGCAAGCGACACCGATAGCGTGCTGAGTTATACTTGGGTCAGTTGTAGATGCATCGTATAGGCGTGCTGCATGGTAGGTTGACAATTTTGCGGCTTCGAGATGCATGTATGCTTGGGCGAGAGGATGCTGTATTCCTTGATTCACGCCAATGGGCCGACCAAACACAACACGCTCTTTGGCGTATTGTGATGCTTTCCGTAGGGCTACATAGCCCAGACCCAATGCTTCGCCAGCGAGGAGACAGCGCTCTGCATTCATGCCGTGCAGCACGATTTTGAATCCTTGACCTTCTTTGCCGATGAGAGAGTCGGCTGGGATGCGATAGTTGTCGAAGAAGACCTCGTTGGCATCGACTGCTCGTCCACCCATCTTGCGGATCTTCTTCAACTCCAGACCTGGCTGTGTCTTGTCAAAGTCGACAAAGAATAGTGAGAGACCTTCTGATGGCTTGGTGACTTCTTCGATTGGTGTAGTACGTGCTAGAAGGATCATCTTTGTGGCTACCTGAGCAGAGGAAATCCATATTTTCTGGCCGGTTACGTTGTAGAAGTCACCGTCTTTGAGAGCAGTTGTTCGAAGCTTGAGGGTTTCCAGACCAGTGTTTGGCTCTGTAACGCCGAAACAGGCTCGCCACTCTCCGCTAATGAGTCTCGGAAGCATTCGCTGGAGTTGCTCTTCTGTGGCAAACTTGGCGACGGGTTGGGTGGCATAGACATTCGCATGTATCGATTGAGCACCTGCCATACCAGCACCGGACTCTGAGATTGTCTGCAACATCATAGTGGCTTCCGAGATACCGAGGCCTGCTCCTCCAAGAGATTCGGGTAACGCGATTCCTATCCAGCCATCTTTTGCCAGTGCTGCATGCAATTCATGAGGGTATTTCTCCTGTTGGTCGTGTTCGAGCCAGTAGTCGTCTGTGAAGTTGGAGCATATCTTGGAGATAGCGTCACGCACTTCCAACTGCTCTTCCGAGAAGCCAGAGGTCTCCATTATCCGCGTAGACTTTGTTATGGAGAGCCATCTTGCTTGTGGTCTGGACTGACGTATAGTGAGGGAACAGGGTCGCGAAAGAGCACGAGCGGAGGCAAGCAAGTGTTTTGACATGATTACACGAGGGATCTAGACACGAACAATGTTCAGTTGAACGACTTACATCTCAATGATATAGCACTCGGCTAGAAAACTAAGAAGCCGATCGAGAGTTGAGGGGTCTCGGTTCATGATGCGGTGATGGCGAGGAGAAGCAAGTCGACGGGCCGGTGAAGCGTGATTGGTCGTAGAACGCGTGCGCCAAGACAAAATGATGGGGCCCAGAGTTGACGAGGATAAACATCCATGTCACAACAAAGCAGCTTCGAGGTTCCATCATTGCGTCCCAAAGCCATCCCGTCCCTCTACTCGACGCCAACCATTCACGTCCAGCGATATGATCTAGTCTGATCCATTCCACGTCCAGCTCAGACACTTTTTGGCGCACTCTTCCAGGATAGCTCCGTCGAAGCACAACAACAACGCGTCAAACAACAATGGCGCCCCGTTCCAAGACAGCTCCTGTCGGCTCGTCGCAATGGATCCAGACTGAGCGCGACCAGGCTGCCGAGTTTGTCGATATGGAGATTGAGGAATTTGGCTATGCTGCTCAGAACGAGATGGAATGGTTGAACGAGCACATGGCCGAGATTTTCAGCAGCAATCCTGTGTACGCTGTCTCAATCTCTTTCTGAAAATGCTTGCGCTTACGTTTGCGCAGCAATTTTGCCGACATCTTCAAGACCCCTGGAAAGCTGCGAGGCAAAACTCCTCGCACAGCGCGCAAGAACGCTGCTGCCCGTGCCGTAAATCTCCCCAGTTGCGCGCCTGAAGAGGAACTGCACTAACAGCAATCACAGCCTTTGACGGATCTTTTTGCGCCCAACCCTCAATCGACCTTTAGCCCGGCTCCCAAGAACGACTTCTACTCGAAAGTTGCTCAGTTCCAGATCGCTCAGGATGGCGAACAGGAGCGCCCTCGCTCAGGAACATCCAGAAGAAGCCCTCTACGCGTTGGCAAGGAGAACACGGATTCTGGGTACCACGGTTTGACTGAGGATGAGATGGACGTTGATTCGCAGCAGTCCATGCTCAAAAACAGCCACGCTCAAGCTCCCGACCTCGAGCCTCTGCAAGAGCACGTCACAAATGATCCCGTAGTTAACGACACGGCATCTTTTGTTTCGGCCAACGAAGACGCCGAGAACGCCCACGAGGACTCCGTAGAGGACGACGACCAAGCCACCGTGCCCGACCCCGAGTCCAGCAGCCGCCCCGTTACGCAAGACTCGCACGCGCCATTTATCGACGAAAACTGGCCTGCCGAGGTTGAGCAGGATGAGAACGAGATGACAGATGAGGAAGAGCCGGAAGAGGACGAGGAAGACGACAACGCCAAATCGCCCTCCGACACCTCAACACCCGACAAGCCGTTGACGCGTAAGAGCAGTCTGACGTTCGCCGCTCTGCCTGCCCGTGAGCCTTTGACTGCTAAGCGAAGCATTGGTCCCAGAGGCAGTCACATGGATGCGTTTGGTGGCGCTCGCACAAGTGCCTTTGGTAAGAGCTTTGGCATCACGCAGCAGACCAATTCCCAGCAAGCAGAAGATGCAGACGGACATAACAAGACGTCGACTCAAAGACTGCACGAGCGCATAACCTTACTCGGTCAGCAAAAGGAGCCTCGCACGTCGAAATCCATTCACATGCCTACTTATCCTTCGCTACCAGCTCATGAGCACCGATCTACTTCCGGACCATCTCAAGAGAACATTCCAGGTGACACGCAACCACTTGTTGACGACGATGATGATTGGATTGCTCCTATACTCCCCAGCTCTCGTGCCGCTAGTGGCGTCGATACGCAGAAGCTGAACGACCAAGTGTCTGATCCTGTCTCGGTCGAAGAGGCACAGCCAGCCTTCAGCGGCATCCCTCTACCTGCATTGCGCGAATCGCCGTCCAAGTTCTTCATGGGACATCACAAGTCCAACTCGACAGCCACACTCGCATCTCCTGCAAAGGTTGCGACTGCTCCTCAACGCGTCCATCACCAGAAGAACACATCAGTTTCGAACCCCAACTTCCCGCCTGGTAGCGGTGCCACCACTCCTATCAATAACTCTATCGCTTCCCCGACGAAGCAAAAGTTCGCAGAAGCACCCATCAGCGCGTCCAAGGCGAAACTGTACTCCGTCTTCAAATCGGCCAAGGGCATGTTCGGTAGTAGCGCTGCAGCCAGTGCCCAGGCAAAGATGAACTCACTCTCTTCTCCCCATCGACCGCTCTCTGCTGCAACCTTTGAGCGTCCTGATCCAGACATGTCCAAGATGCCTGGAGGACTCTACCCTGATCTTGGCCAGAACAGACCAGCTACCGCCCTCCCTACAGCCGGCGGAAACAGGCGAACTCGCAGCTCAACGGAGCACGCCCGTAGGAAGGACAAGGACGAACAAAACACTGTGGACGACCTAGAGAAAGTCAGGCAACAAGAGAGGCAAAAGGCTCATGAGAAGGCCGAGAAAGAAAAGGCTAACGAGACAGCGCGCCTTGAGAAGGAGAGACTCGCAGCAGCCAGCCGCCCTGGTGCTGCATCACAGCAATCGTGGAGGTCGACTGCAGACGAGGGAAGCGACGTTGATGAGACGGGTCCTCCAGTGCCCTCCAAGACTGGTGCTCCAGCTGGCAAATTGAGAGCACCTGGTAGACTGGCCAAGCCATCGAGATTGGGTAGCATTCAACCAAAGCCTGCTCCGGTCAGTATCAAGGTGGCTTCGGGTTCGCAAAGACTTGGCTCTACTCAGCCTGGAAATTCTTCTCAAGATGTCAACTCTGGGCCAGCCACTCGCCAACAGCCGTCTCGCGCTGGCAGTGCACAGCCCCCTGCATTGTCAAAATCTGTTGGTGCAGGAGCAGGCTCTGTTCGCAGTGTCAAGGCTCTCGAAGCTGCTGCCAGAAAGAAGGAGCAGGATGAAAAGGTGGCGCAAAAGAAGGCAGAACAAAAGCGCGAGATTGAGCGCAAACGAGCTGCCAAAGCTGAAGAAGATCGCAAGGCTGAACAGGAACGTAAGGCGGCCGAGCAGCAACGACTTCAAGAGGGTAGAGTCGCGGCACAAAGGCAGGCAGAGCAGAGGAAAGTCGAGCAGCAAAGACAGTTGGCTTTGCAGCAGAAGAAGAGTGCTGAATTGGTAAGTGGACTCTATTTGGAGGAGTCGTCATTCATGCTAATGTTCGTAGGCTGCGACTATGGAGCAAGAGAAAATGGACAGACAGCAGACACAGGCGTCTACACTACCTCGGGGCGACATTGGCGGCACATTGAGACAGCTGTCCAAGCAGGACCGCCCTGCGCCTCAGGCCAACACTGCAAAGCCCGCTAAGCGTCCCCTTCAGGAGGCTGAAGAATCGTCACAACGTCCTACTATCAGCAGAGCGCCAACCTCGTACCAGCAGCAAGGTGACAAGCGACGCAAGACGCTGGAGGGCGATGACGATGAGACCGACAGACCTTCAGACAACGCATTGACAGCTCCTCCAAAGAGACCCTCGAATATGCGCAAGGAGTCGACACTGAACAAGTTCCCTCACAGCTACACTCATGCACCTCCACCGGCGGCTCACCACTCTCAGAACATGTTGAAGGCGACGGTCACAGCACAGCATTACGCACAGCACGCCAAAGCGGGTATGCATCCTAATGATATGATGAAGTTGTCGACAGCCAGGATTCCTTTCGCAGAAAACTCGAACCCTCCCGGAGCATCGTCGAGCAAGGGAGCACCTCCCTCTGCCTTCAAGACTCCTGGGCGACCGGCAGCTCAGGTTGTCTCTAAGAAATCAGTGCCCAAGTCTGCTAAATCTTCACCCTTGTACCCCAATGGAGACAGCATCAACCTGCCTGAAATTGCTACAGACAGTGAGGACGAGGATTCTGACGACGATCAGACTGGTGGATTCCGAGCACCATCTTGGGTTGCTTCCCCAGCACTCCGCGATCTGCTCACACAGCAACAGCTTGTGGACCCCGAGAGTATCTTTGGACCCATCGCACCGCTGCAGATGGAAGAGGTGTTCCGCAACAGCAAGAACCCCGAGCGATTGAAGAAGTTCCGCGAGCGTGGATCATCTGCTCGCTGGGTGGACACAGGAGACGCAGTCACGAAAGAGGAAAAGGTCAAGGACCGCGAGATGCGCGCACGAGTTGTCAAGGAAGGTGGGTGGAGATTTGGACAGGACGCGTAGATTCATGGATGAAGACGCACGTGTGGGATGAACACAGGACTTCGTATTTCTTTGGTCTCATTGTGCATTTTCTAGCATGAGGCTCTTTTGATGGGCGTTTTGGGTAGCGGGTCTTGTGGGTTTTATTTGACGATCTTTGTTTGTTTGCGATCGGAACGCAGCCCATGGGGAGGATGAAACGATACAGCGTCAAAACAGGACGGAGGATTGCAGAGGTGATTCTAGCAAGCAATAGAATGGCTAGCCTTCAGGAATTGCATGCGTTAAACAAGATTGCGTGAACGAAATCAAGGCAGTGATTATGGGCGGCAGGACCGAGGAGCCAACAGTACGGCGTGTCCATGACGAGCTTTCGGAGGAGATGTGGAGCTCGCGGATGCGGATGTGCATGTGAAAGTGCACGGAGCTCTGATTGTTTCGCGTGGATGACGTTTCTGCAACAAAAATCAGGGCGCAGCTTGGGAAGCTGCCGGCTGTCTTCTTCTGTCGCGTGCTCTTCCTCAACACCTCCTTGTCTTCCCATCCTCACTACTCTTTCCAATTCCTATCCATTCAGTCGGTGAGCCTCTCCTGCAGCTTGTATCCCTTGCGTCTTGGACTCGTCTCATCAGTTACCACAGACTAGCCGCCGCCATGTCGAACACAAACTACCCCAACCTCAACCCCCAGCTGCAGAACGCAAAGGGCGCTGCCATCAACGCTAAGGACGCTGTCGTCAACAGTAAGGTACGTGGCCAATCCTCTGTCGGCATCCATTCATTGAAAGATGGTAGCTGTGTGGCACATCAGTCCACAGCTGCAGCTTTGTTTGATCCGTGTTTCCAGCTTGACTCCTAGAACATGCCTTATCAATGAGGAGTATACATCTACTTTATCTTCGGTTGTGCTGACTCTCTCTTTCCACAGTAATTTCACGCTCTTGAGCGAACCAGAGCTCCAACTCACATTGTTTTCAGATGCCAGTGCTGCTTACCAGAACCTCGCCAACGGCCCCGCAGCCGAGAAGGCCAGAATTGAGAGCGAGAAGACCTCGCAGGAGTACTCCAACTTGATGGACTCCAAGAGAGTGCCCGACCAGCCCGCTGCCACTGGCCAGCCCCTGACTCACTACCACTCGTTCTTCTACAACCTCCTCAGCTGGGAGAACCCCCGTGTCACCACCATCTCCTTCGCCTCGATCCTCACCTTCATCTTCTTCACCCGCTATGTCCCTATCCTCAAGTACCTTTTCAAGGCCCTTTACATCGTCCTCGGTAGTAAGTAGCCACCAACTCTGGCCAAACTGATGGAACTGTGGCTGACATACATATCAGTTACCGCTGCCGCTGAAGTTGTTGGCAAGCTTGTCATGGACCGCGGCTTTGCCTCGCGCATGCGTCCTCGCAAGTACTACACCATTCCCCGTGAGACCCTCGAGGCCTCTCTGGACGATGTTGAGCAGCTCATCAACTTCTTCGTTATTGAGTTCCAGCGCATTATGTTCGGCGAGAACGTCTTTGTCACTGTTGGTGCCTTCTTCGTCACCTTCGTCTCCTACTTCCTCGTCAAGATCATGCCCACCTGGGGTCTTGCTCTTCTCTTCACCACCCTGATCTACACCGTTCCTCTTGTCTACATCAACAACCGTGAGGTCATTGACGCTCAGATTGAGAACGCCAGCACCATCATCAACGAGCAGACCCAGCAGGTTCGCACCATCGCTGCCGAGCAGACTCAGCACGCTACCGACATTGCCAAGAGCACCGCTACCGACCTCTCCAACCGTGCCTCTGAGCTCATCGGCCAGGCCAAGCAGCGTGCCGGTCAGGCTGATGCCCCCAACCCTGCCAACCTGAACCCCGCCAAGAACGAGCCCGAGAGAGAAATCAAGAAGGAGGACGTCCAGAACGCTGCCAACAACCTTACCAACAAGGCCGCTGCCACCGCCCAGGATGCCGCCAACAAGACCTCTGCCACTGCTCAAAACGCCTATGACTCCGCTGCCAGCACCACCCAGTCTGCCGCTGAGAAGACTTCCGCCACTGCCCAGAATGCTGCCGACAAGACTTCCGCTACTGCTCAGTCTGCTGCCGACAAGACCTCTGCTACCGCTCAATCGGCCGCTGACAAGACCTCAAGCACCACTGGCGACTCGTACAACTCTTTCGGCGCCAGCACACCCTTGACCGAGTTCGATGCTCCCAGCGCTCCCACCACCGAGCCCAGCGCTGCCTCGCACACCCAGCCCATCCTCCGTGACGAGAACGTCTACCACGAGAACTCTGCACCTGAGAACGTCAGAGCCGAGGCTCCCCTCCTGTAAAGAGATACATCATCGCATCTGATACGGTCGTAATGATGGATTCAACGAAGATCAATGATGAAAACTTTCACATAGCACATGCATGACATGCTGAAAACAAAAAGGTCGATAATGTAGTCTTAGTTTGTTGAAAAGAGGACGCGCCTAAGGGAACACACAGATTGATACCTAGGGGTCCCTTGTTGATGTCTTTTTTCGAATCAGCGAGCAATCATTTTCCATTTCCCTCTTACTTTCTGTACCACTCGCATATTCTTCTCGGTGATTGTCGGTGCTTGCGTGATTATTGCAAAACATGACGTGTATCTAACATTTGGTCACGTTGGGTCAGCAGGTTCAATTGCGACCCTGCCCCCGCCATTGAAGACAGGGTGCTAGCTCTTGCAAGCGAAAATGAAGGATAATCGACGACGACACGTCCGCCTCTGGTCTTATCAAGTATGTAACACACTTTATGGACACTTTAGCACCATATCTAGGACAAACATCAAGCTCAGACCATTAATCCCGCGTTCAGGGCTGGAAATCGACAAAATATGTTTTTGTGATTCGAATCTATGAAGAACAACAAGAACCACGTGTATTGTTGGCACAAATTCACCATTGGTGAGAACACGACAAGCAAAACATATAGAAGCATCGTGACCCCGGAAAAGTACAGACTTGAGCTGAAGAGATGAATGTATATTGCAAAGACCTCCTAAGATGATAGAATGGATGAAAACATGATTGGAGGTTTTCGATGATGATGCTCGCTTCCGATGACGACATCCGAAAAAGCTGATGGCATCGGGAAGCCGACTCCCGACGCGAATCCACCAAAAGTCAACCAAATTTAGCTGCTGTTGTTGTTCGTTGTTGGTTGAACCAAGAAAAACAGAATGACAAGCGTCTCGAGATTATCTATACTAACGTCACGGAATACGCTGTACATTGAAGCGAGCACAACACACTACGAATCCGGCAACTCGGTAGAGACCAGAGATCGCCGAATCGTGAACGAGCGGACTCTTTCGTGGTTTCGTACGCGTGAGGGTTGGAGCCACCTTGTTGCCATTGAATAGCTACATCGGTTACTAACGACTAGCCACCACTAATCCGAATATCAATCATCCCCATCACAAGCGTCTACGTTGTCTTCTCGTTGTGTCATACGGTTGCCACCACCTTGTTACGAAGTTGCAGGCTCACTGTCTTTCAGCGTGCAGAATCGTGGCTGGCCCGAGATTCTCGCATCCCTCAAAAGAGAACTCTGGAATGTCAGACCGATGATAATGTGGCCAGCCTCGCGCTGGATACGGTTGTTGATGGGCCGCCTTTTATTCCAAAACACAAGAATGCCCTACGGGGCCATGTCGTACACTTGATCAACAAAGGGGATGTAGGGGTGTCGAAGAACGGGGTGTCGAAGAACGCAGCGTCGGGATGGTGACCATGGTTATCCCCTATTCGTACGGCGCGTTGAAATGGGGCACTGCGCCTTCAGGGCTGGTGCAGCGGACAAGGCATATGCTCGAATACGAAGCCAACTGTCTCATGAGCCTGAACTGTTCTGAAGAGCCTCGAGTGAGACCGCATTGGCCTCGCTGGAGAGACGTATCCACTGTGAGTATGATCCGATGGTTTCCCCCTCGAAGGTCCTTCGCAAACCTTGGAACAAGTTACCAAAGTCTTCGCAGTGGTGTGTACCAGTGGGACCGAGGAAGAAAAGGAATCTCTGCCACTTGCGGCCTTGCAGAATCATCTGCGCCATATCCTGTCGTCCGCGAGTGTTGAAGATTTGTGCAAACTCACGCTCCTCTTGTGATAATTCGTTGCTGCCATCGTAATACTCTAAGACGGGCCACATCATGCATGGTGAACTGAATGCCGACTTCTTGGTTTCGATTGTTGCGAATTCCCAGTCGATGATGCCGGTGATGTTGTAATCTTGATCGACGAGAATGTGGTCGCCCTTATCTTCGCCATGTTTCAAGTAGAATTTATCGCCTGCCGCACTTGCCAAGAGACTGGGTAGATGCTCTAGCCTCCAGAGATGAGTCAAGTAGTTTTCAGTAGCGAGCGTGGCTAGTTCACCATCTACAATCATGTCCAGCTCGTGCTTCAAGATCGAGGTGAGCGACTCCTCCAAGGTAGAAAACGGTCCGAGTGGATTCGCAGGAGACACGAAAAGATGGCCTTGGGCGAATGGTCCGACCAATCCACCTTGAGAGAGTGATCCGGTCTCTAGGAACGGGCACTTCTCGAGTTCAAGAAACACGTCTGCAAGCTGTTCCATGACTTTCGTCTTTTGCTGGGCCGAAGCATTATACCAATCTAGTGGCTTGCCGGGAAGCTTCTCCATAAGCACGAATGGGGTACCGATCTCAATGTTGTCAAAAGAATGGTGGAAAACTTTTGGGACCCTTATGTTGGTTTGTGCAAGAAACTTGAGTGTTTCCACTTCGCTCGTGGAGATGGTCATTTGCGCATCTTGAGGCAGGACGGTGGATTCTTCAAATCGTAGCCGTGCTATCCAGACAACGCCACCATCGAAGCAGATGTCGAGGTTGCAATTCTGACCGCCGGTTTGATTCAAGATCCGCTCTGACTTGGCATCTGGTGCTGCCTTTACAGAATTGTCCAGCAAAGCGGGTATGTGGCATGGGATATGATTGTGGAGACGAGTTGCGATAGATATGAGAGCATCGAAGTCGACTTTGTCAAGTAACGCCTGTAAATGATTCTGTTTTGCAGAGTCGTATGCCGTGAAGAAAGCATCAGGGTCATTGTTCTGCACAATGAGCACTTGATTCCAGTTTCTCGCGGTGCGATGTCACAAACCTCGGATGGACATGTATGAAATTCGGGCGTCAAATGTTTCAAACAACAGTGACCAGAGCAGATCATGCAATCGCCGCTTCCACGCTCCGCAGGCCTGCTGCAACCAGGATAGACGCAATATCTGAGTGGCATGTTCAACAGGATGATGTTGAAATAAAGGAAGAGAAAAACGAGTACAACTGGGAACCTGGCCGCACGGTGCCAAGAGTCATCAGTATGCCACCACTATCAAACAGATCTTTGACAAGCGAGTGGTTCTCCTGTACCAGACAATTAGTGCAGCATTCCACTCAAGCCCACCGCAAGGGTATTTGACCAATGACGATGCGCCAAAGGATTAGCATCATAATCTGCATACGCGCTCTGGAACCCCGGCTACGACAGGAGAAGATAAGTTGCTGATCATGTGTGCAAAGTACTTGCATGGCCCATACGTGGCGCGTACCTCTCTGCGTTTGCGTGTTGAAAGATTGCAGCGAACAGATGGTGTTACCAAGTTCGAGACAACAGTCTGCAAGCCTCACACTGTCCATCAGTTGAGTTCGCACCCTGTATACGCCTGACATGATTGGCTACTCATCCTTACGGCCCAAAGCTGGTGAAGCAGCGTTGTCACTGGCATGCATGTTGGCTACGAAGTCGGCATCGGGTAGCTGCGCGGGGCCAGATGATATCGCTTCTGGATAGTTGCGCGGCTAGTCCTTGCTTCACCACAGAAACATGGCCGCCACCAGGTGCCGCACTGCAGGTTGCAAGAATTGGGCAGTCTCGGGCAAGAACCACTGCAGTTCTCGTGAGTATGAAATTCCCGACTCTGGACGCTAGCTCATATTTACCAGCATCGGACCAGATGGTAAAAGACGTCCCCAGTTCGGTCAGCTGGGTACGACGGATTGGTTTATGTTCGATATTTACTTCTC
Source organism: Aureobasidium namibiae CBS 147.97 (assembly GCF_000721765.1). Taxonomy (NCBI): domain Eukaryota; kingdom Fungi; phylum Ascomycota; class Dothideomycetes; order Dothideales; family Saccotheciaceae; genus Aureobasidium; species Aureobasidium namibiae. The sequence continues at coordinate 473,421 of NW_013581197.1, read as the reverse complement.
TGCGTAACAACTCGCTTTCTAAGGCATCCCTCGACTGTTCTTCAAGTAGTAAACCTGAAAGTAGGATGGTCGTCCCCAAGGTTATCGACATCCGACCAATTCAACCTATCGTCTCTTTCCCCTCTATCTCTCTTCTTATTCTCCAGTATAACACCAACGAAGAGAACAACACAGCCCAGACCGCAGATCCATAGGAAGCCTAGACCAACACCATATCCTGTGCGATACAATGGAGCTTCCTCGGTGAAGAACACATTCGAAGCGACGATTCCTCCCAAATTGCCGAATCCGACTGTCATGGCAGCCGAGACAGATCGTTTGTAGTGACCTGACATGCAGTTTTGTACCCAGGCCAGAACGATTGGTTGGGTGATGTAGCCGCCGGGAACGACGAGGAAGAGGGCGAAGTACTTGACGCCGACCGTCAGATTGGTCTGGCAAAGCAGCATGATGTATCCGATTGATGCCACGACAAGGCCGAAGATGCAGAACGAGAAGCGGTGGCGAAGACGATCGGTCAACCAAGCAGCGACGAGCGAGCAGATGGCAGCAACGACGAAGATGGGAATGGAGCGGATTTGGGCCGAGGCGCTCGTGTAGCCCATTTCACGGATGATAGTTGGGACGAAGAACGAGCCAGAGTAGCCTGTGTTGACGATTCCCATGTACATGACCACACCACAATAGATCTTCCAATCTGTGAAGATGCGGCGGGCTGTTTTGTGTTCTGTCAGCTGGTTTCTGTTCTCGAAAAAAAAACAGGTGGTTGTGCAAGAAGGAACGATAGAGGAGACACGTACTCGCAGCTTTATCCAATCTGTTCATCACTGCTTCTCCAGAGTCGGTCTGCAGCCGTGTGATCAAGAGCAGGCGCTCTTCTTCGGTGAGGAACTTTGCTGTCTCGGGCCAGTCGCAAACCCAGAATCTGGCAGCGAAGCCAACAAGGACGGTCAAGATGCCTTCGATGATGAAGATCCTGTGTTCAAAAGTTAGCATCTCTCAAAAGTAAATCACAGAAGAGAACGCTACCATCTCCAGCCTGAGTATCCACCAACACCATCCATCTTTGCAAGAGCATAGGCCAGAAGCTTCACAATATCAGTATAAAATTGTTGAATAGCACGCTTTAATCGACACTCACACCACCAAAACCACCGGCAAGAATACTGGCAGAGAAGAACAAGGAGAGTCGCCATTGTAGTTCGTAGCGCTGGTAATCTGATTCAGGTGAGCATATAATGCGTGATGTGGATAATATAACCATTCCCTACTTACACATGCTGATGAGATAGATGCAGCCACTGGATTGCAAAACGATTAGACGTATATAATTTCGAAACATTGTTTGAGACTTACGGGAACAGTCCAGCCTCAAATATGCCAACTAGGACTCTCATGGCCACAAGTCCTTCAAAAGTATTGACTAAACCTTGCCCAATAGTCGCGATGCCTGCGGAACAACAATTAGTAAGACCAATCTCGCTACAACCAGAACTCAACATACCCCAAAGGACCATAATACAACTCAACCAAAGGGAGGGGGCAATCTTCTTGAGTACCACGTTGGACGGTACCTCGAATAAGATGTACTATCGCCAACGAGTCAGCATGCCGCCCATATATAAAGCCTAGACATAAGAGAATAGAACTCACAGGGATAAAGAACACGAACAACGCGATGTTGTAATCGTGTCCACCCATTTTCAACTCAGCAGTCATACCCTGAATCTTCGCATTGCCAATGTTCGTACGGTCCAAGAAGGCAAGAAGGAACAAAACAGTTAATCTGGAAGAACATCAGAACATATTCTCTCTATACCCAGCATCCAGACTCACGGCGGCAAGATTCTAAGGTCAATTTTCCGCAGCAACTTCTTCTCAGCAATAGGGTCGATAAAGACAGCGGTATCCGAACCATTCCCCTCCACAAATTCAAAGTGTTCGATCGAGTGTTTCTTGGATGTATCGTTCATATTTGCAATTGACCCGGCAGGAAGGGAGGAACTGGGAATGGAAGTCCTGAAGGATGCAGCCCAAACACGGTCATTTATATGATTTCGATAACGACTAGCCGAATGTACCTACATGTACTATGGGTCTGCACCATCTCCATATGGGGTATCCGAGGATAGAGTTGTGGGGGATCGGCGTGGCAGGTATACATACGTGCGGAAGGTTGCCGAAATCGCGGAGTGGTTCCTTTGAAGGATTCATTAATGCACACAAAAGTGTGTTTATGGCTTGTCGTGGAGAACTGAACGGCAGGTCACGGTCAACATGGACACAGGAGTTGGCAACAGATAGCGGTGATAGACCGTCGAGCTGAGAAAACGTGAGGGGTTGCAGAGCCGATGGGATGTGGCAAGAGCGACTAATGTGCATATGCCAAGCGCACTAGCTAGCGATGAATAAATAGATCGATGGAGGAAGGTGCAACGAAGAAAGAAGTAGTTGAACGTTGTAGGATAGAAGAATGTACGCTGCCAGGACCCGCTTGGTCGCCAATCATTTCAATCCAAACCCTTCGCTTTCGGACACAGCACGCCAGAGCTTCTCTTCGAGCTTCGCCTTGCTCTCGTAGCCCCAAAGTACCAACATATTGAAACATGTCCGTGCGATAGGGAACCTCTCTTGGTCTGTGCCAGCGTTTTGCCCTTGTCCAGCAGTCCCGTCACCACCACAGACGATGCGAAGAACAAGATTCGTGGCACCAACAGCAGGTATACGATCGGAGCCAGTGATGAAACCAAGGAGCTTTCGTTGTGCCTCAGGTGTAGCACCTCGGAAACAGTCCCAGAACCAGGATATGACCGGTACTTGGTCAGCAGGGTTGGGTAGTGGTTTATGCGGCGGAGCAACCTCGCGCCAATTCTCGTATACAGCAACCGCCTTGAGGGAATTGACATCCAAGGCTTCATCAGAGCCGCGGACCATGAGTTCGATCTCTTCGGCGCGGAATAATGAAAGAGCGTTGCCAGCACAAACGGTGAAAAAGCCACGCTTGAAGGGCTCAAACTGTCTAGTCACAGATGTGTCCAACAGATAGCGCACATAGGCGTCGACATATTCACGGCAGTTCGTGTTGGTGACTGGTATAGCTTCGCCACCTGGAATCAATGGAACGTCCGTCACCACGCCATACCGCTCAGTACTTGCAACAAAGTCTCTGCAATAGGTTGCTTCGACGTCTCCATCAAAGTCGAGAAGGTCGCGTAAACCTTTCGCTAACACGGGCCTGTACTCTGCCAAATCCTCGAGGGTATAAGTCACTTGAGTTCTGCCACTCGAGGGCAGAGCAGAATTTTGCGCCGGAGGAGGGGCCGAAGCGAGCAACTTGCGGAAGGCAAATGGTGGAAGGGCTACATCTAGGATGGTAGAGTTGTAAATCGCGAGGCCGAGGAGAGCTCCTACAAGGTAGTACTGATCGCTGGTCTCGAAGGAAGACGGATTGAAGTAACAGAAACCCGAGTCGTCATCATAAAGGAACATGCCTAGGTGATAGTGTTAGTCCTTATGTCAAGTCGACTGTGTCGAAATTACAGGCATACCATGATTGGGATCGAAGATATCTCTGACCACTGTCAAGAACCACTCTTTTCTCAAACCACCTGCGTCAACACCTTCTTCGTCTGTGAAGTGGACTTTGAGTCCCTTTTTCAACTCTTCTGGACCTGACCCTACAGCACCGCTGATTTGCTTCAGACTGTCGTCAACCATACACTCACGCCTTACACGTAAGTGGAAATAGCCGTCAATGGACCTGCGTGTGGTGACAGAGTCGAAGTAAGCCTCACGAGCCATGATCTCCATCTGACGACGTGCGTCGTACTCCATGAGTCGAATTTTGGCGCCCATGGAGAGAAAGAGCGGGTATTGACAAAAGGTAAACTTCGCTTTCTTAGACTCCCAAGCCTTGAAGTCTGCGACGAGATCGTAATAATCGAGCAGTGTGTTGTAGAAGTCCGAAGTAGGCAGCAGTTGTCCGTGCATCTTTGTGCGTGGCTTAGACAGAGAACTCATGCTTGTTTGGGCAGGAGTAAGACCAGCCCTTTTCGTCTGCCATGTGTTGTTTGCAGCGAACAACATTGCCATGACTTTGGCAGCAGCTTTCAACTGCCAGTCCTCACTATAGTCAATCACACTTATCGTCTCCATTTGTGGCATCTTGTTCCTGCCAGCTCCACTACTGCTGCCGCTCAAACCAGTTGCTGATTGGAGCTGGGCAAACGTGTTCCTCGCAGACCCAGACAAATCGGGAATAAGACCACCATCTTGAGGTATAATACTGCGAGGTCGACTCTTGCGGCGCGAAAGTCGGTAAGTAACGAACCTCGCCACCAGATCAACCATTTTTACGAATTGTTGCTCAGGCAGTCTACTGAACCAATTAGTGAGACACCGATGACAATTCTCGGAAGCGTTGGCGACCAGTCCAAAGATGCGCTTGAGGATGCCAGCATGCTGTCCAGGTTCATTTCCAGGAGTGCCTGACGGCTTCTGGGGAGACGGAAGTCTTGAGGAAGACGGTGGCGCCAAAGTTGAAGCCTTGAGTCCAGATGGAGTGCGAGGAATTGGTGGCCTGTTGCCAGGTGCGCGCGTTGAGGGGTGTAATGAAGGGTTTGCCAGAATGACAAGCAGAAAGCGTATGTGGTCTGGTTCAAGCAGGGGTCGCGTAGGCCGTTTCAATATGTTTTCAGTGATCTTCAACAAGGCTCGTTCAACGTGCAGCCGGGCTTCTGCAATGTCCTCGTCAATCTCCTTAGCATTGACGGATCCACGAATATGCTCCTGCACCTTCTCCTGGTCGACACCTCTCATGTTCGCAACTCTGTCGCGCCACCTAAGCCCAGCAGAATGCACAACATCGTACCAATGAGAAAGCTGATCCCAATCGATATGGGGAGACCTTGAAGTAGTCAAACGTCTACTTTCCGAGCTATGATGACCGCGTTTGTCCGATTTGTCTGAACAGTTGCGAGTAACTCGACCTGTCCACCAGTCGCCATTCTCTGCGAAATCACCAAGAAGCAAAGTCTTTGCATCGAGCTGAGAGAACGAGTCTAGTGGACTTTGGAGGAAAGTTTCGACCGTTTCACTGGGAGGAGTTTTGATAGCGCTCTCGCTCCTCCTACGCGCAGCAACGGGATGCCGTACAATACTGAAAGAAGTATTGAGGCAGTTGTAATTTCCAAAGCTGCTGAGCATATAATCCTCAAGAGGCTTGAATATGACCTTGACTCGATCGTAACGCTGAGCACTGCGGTCACCATCAACAGGAGGCTGAGGACGCATAGGGAGGGGTGCAGAATGAAAACCAGGTGGTGGTGGGGGCCTCCTGTTTGGCGGCAAAGATGGCATTGGTGGTACTGGAGGCACATGAGGGGCGGTATACGACGAGCCAGCTGTCTTGGGTCTCGAAGGACTCTTGTTCGGCGAAGGAGAAGTCGTGTAGGAGAAGTATTGGAAGTCATCTGGAGTCTTTAAGGTTGCCGAAGCGGGTCCAGGCGTCTCGGGAGGCGACTGCTCGAAGCGGGACGGTGGATGTAAAAATGCATTCTCTGCTGCTGGATCGCTACGAACAAATGGATCCGGAAGGACGGAGGCGTTCGGCGAGGTCGGAACATCTCTTCTACGGCACCGTGCTTCGAGGTAGGTGATGAGGCAGCGATCGATAAGGGCTCTGGTCCGCTCGACTGACAATGGGAGTATGGCTTTGTTCCTGTTAGTACACAGCGAAGCCTTGGTCGTCAAACAATAAACTCACGTTGCGGACCCTGCTGCTGGCCCGGGTAGGTGGAAGACTTTGGATCGCGGGCCTGCTTCACGTAGGGTTCGAGGTCGTTGATGGTCAGGCAATTGGTGCAACGAAAGACGTGAAGATCACGAGGAAAGCGGACTTTGTTATCGCAGCACATACACTGGCGTGTGATCAACTCTTCATCTCTCTTGCGACCACCAATGGGCTTGTCTAGTGTAGGTGCTCCGGATGATGGACCAGCATCCAGTACGGGTACCAAGTGCTCATCGAGAGGGACGCTTCTCAAGACAGGGGCACTCTTCTTCTTTCCAAAAATTCTTGGTAAGGGATGGCTGACGGCACGTGTGTGTGGTTGCTGTCGCGGACTCGACGACTGGGCGGGTCGAGGGCCTGGTGGAGGGTGTTGGTCTCTCGGAACGCGTGGAGGGGATGCAGGAGGCGGTCGATTCGCGTTCCCCGACGAGCCCGAGGTTAGAGATGTGAATCGCGGCGGCCACAGAGACATGCTTTCCCTGATGGTGATGGTTCAGGTAGCTCCTGGCTCGGGATGACGAGGAGCGAAGGTGGAACAATGTCTTGTTGATGCAGGAGGGCAGCAGCTGAGACGGACGCTGGGCGTACCGGGGGAAAGCACGACAGTCATGTCCTGAGTCGACACTGCAACGACCAGGGCAAGGATTGTCAGAGAGAATCGAATACGAAGCGGGCACCAAGCGGTTGAGCTCGTGTTCACCACATTTCGACAATGCTCAGCTCCTCGTCCGTCTCCCTGACATGACTCCGAGTCCCCCCTCACTAGTCACTACCGCGCCTATTTCTGGGGCCGCCCTTCGCCGAACCTAGTCTTTCCACTTAGAGAACCTAGCAGCCGCATCTCACCAATTTGCTGTCCTACAACTTGCTCTTTCTCCCGTCGGCTTGAACTTCAAACCTGCGCCGAATCCATCTTGTCTCATTCATAACCCTGTATGTATGTTTCAGGCGTCGTAAGCCTTCAAATCCTACAATCTTGAATCTCAGGAAAATCACAATTCACGATGCACTGAGAACAAAAGGAAGTGAGCGGGTAGCGTTGTGATTTTGAATGACAACAGTTTGGCTAGTTCATGATAATGCCCGCTAATCCCAGAAATTTTGTGGATGCCTTCGTCCCAACATCGCAACGATACGAAACGAAGACCCTTGCCCAGATCCCTTTTAACAACCACGTCAACGCCGTGAGGGGCGAGACGTTTATCGGTAGCGCCAGAGAGAGAGAGTGTTCTGTCTCTTCCAGGTCTTTCTGCGGCCAGCAGAGGTGTTGTTGTAACGGTGACCCTTGTTAATACCACGGTTGTGCTTGCCGGTCGAGGTAAGGCCACGGAGTTCGCGGTGCTTGTGGACAGGGTTGACGATCCAGTTGATGCGGGCATCCTTGCGGATGGCCTTGTGCTGGGGGTCGACAAGGATGATCTCGAAGTACTTGTAGGTCGAGTCCTGGTTGATCCAGTACGAGTTCAGGACGCGCAAGTTGGCGCAGCGGCGGCCGACACGCTCCTCGGCGACGGAGCGGAGGGAGCGCTGGAACTTGAGCTGGTTAACACCCTGGTTGGTGGGCTTGCCTGGAGGGAGTATTAGAACCAGATCTTTTTCCTCGTTGCAGAATCTTCAATCGTACCGTAGGTGGCGCCCTTGGGGACGGGGCGCTTGCGACCACCGCGGCGGACGCGGACACGGTAGATAACGTATCCCTGCTTGGCCTTGTATCCCAGACGGCGGGCCTTGTCGGGGCGCGAAGGGCGCGAGGCGCGGTGGATGACGTTCAACTGGCGGAGCTATATTGATGCACTCTCAGCAAAGTTCAACGAGTAGCATCAATTCTCATGTAGCGCGTACCTCCCAGCAGCGAACACGGAGAAGGAAGCGCAGGACATCAGACTGCTTCTTCTTCTGGAGCTCTTCGACGTATTTGAGGGCACCCATCTTTGGCAACTGTCAGCGATTGCGACTCTTTCAGGGCCACTGCAATCGATCCTTTCGATGCAGAGATTCGACGTACTGTTACGGTATTGGGGAAGCTGGGTCGTTAGTTTTCGTGGTCGCGGACGAATCGAGAAGGAAGGAAATCTTCAGACTTGCGGCTTCCCATTTTTGCAGGTTGTGCGCGAGATGCTTGGCACAACGCCAAGCCGCCACCAACCGAACCACTTTGGAGTTTGGACCCTTGGGCTTTATCAATCGTTTATTCAAGATTATGGCAGCAGTGAAATATTTTTGCAGATAGGTCATACCATCGTCCACTCTCCTGAGTTTTACTTGAACAGAGTGCACAAACACAGTGAAGAAGACGTTTGTTAGTTATGAAAAAATCGATCACTTGCTCGAGACTATGTACTCTGCTATTGCCGTATGCCTCATACTCAAGTCGTTTCACGTCATGCATATCACAGTCTGCTCCCTTTAGTCTCTCATTGCGATCAGCCATACAGCAAGCGCCGCTTACTTGGCAGCCTCCTTCATCTTGGCCACGCGAGCCGACGTTCTCTTGACGACGTCCTCCTCGTTCCAGATAGTCAGAGCACTGGGAAGTTCGACGACAGCCTTGGCCCACTTTCCAGTGTTTGGCAGAGCCTCGATGGACTTCTTGAGCGACGAAGGAAGGAGGTTGCCCTCCTTGGAGAAAGCAAAGAAGCGGATGAGGAAGGGTGCGATGATGGCCTGCAATTGTGTCTTTGATCAGCATTGTGCCCGCTGAACGTAGACGATAGACAAAATATACCTCAGCAAGGGTGGGCTTGTCCTTGCCGCCAAAGAAGGGAGCAGCGTTTGCCAACAGAGGCTCAATCTCTTTCTCAATAGCGGCAACAGTCTCTTTGGCCAGCTTGTCCTTCTCTTCGCCCTCGGCCTTCATCATTGGGTACAGGCTGCCCTGAACCTTTGTGTTCCAAGTGTCGACAAAGAAAGCCACTCTAGCTCTGAACAGCGGAGCGAAAGGATCATGCAAGCTACCGGGTAGCAGATGCGAAGGACGGGCGTCTGCGAGGAACTGTGCGACGATGCTCGACTCGGTGATGATCTCCTCGTCGTAGAGACCGGGGACGGTGTACTTGATCGAAGGTACGAGACCGCGGGGGTTGATGTCAAGGTACCATTGCTCGCGAGGCTTATCGAGGTCGATGATGACTTCTTCAAAGTCCAGGCCCAGCTCTTCAAGGGTGATGTGGGCGCGGTGAGCGAAAGGACAGAGGTGGTTGGTGTAGAGAGTGATCTTTGGTTGGATGCCCTTGGTCTCGCCGTTGTTGCTTTCGCCGTTCGTGTAGCTTGCCATGATTGCTGTATGTATGGACTGAGTTTGTGATGGTGCACGAGGGTCCAAAGGATCTATTTAACTGTTTCGCGATATGTCGTGATCTTCTATAGGTGGGGTCTAACACTTCGTCATCAATGGATTTAAGCGGAATTACCAAGCTGTACCAATCTACCCGACGGCGTCGGAGCAATTCAACATAACATTCGACCTCCTCCCTGGAAAGTATCAAAATCCGATGGAAAAAGTATTGAATAGATCCAAGAGATGGATAGAGAATAAATGTTCGTCCAGAAACCGAGTGCTTGATTACCCGTACAGCTCACGAGACTCTGACCTGTATTGAGACTGTCGAGGGGCTTGAGTAGTCACACGAAGTAAATGCTGCGTACCGCTTGGAGACACAATGAGTATGTGTTCATGAAGACGGCCGATCTATCGGGCTAAGTCCTACTGCAGGAATATTGAGTCGATTGGAGGCATCTTAATCGAATTCAGAGTGTTCCGAAAGCCAACCAGTTATCGTTCATGAAATCCATGTTCGTATCCATCCAAGTCTGGAAGTCTTCAGGAAACACCACATTGCTCGACGACTGGTCGAAATCCGTCGTCTGTTGCATGATGTTCAAGGTAAGTGCTTGGTCTGTACTAATGGAAGTTCGATGCTCGTGATCAGCACGCAGTCGAGCAGCCACAAAGTGTTTAGCAAGGCTGTAAAAGGCATGGCACAACTGCTGAAAGCGTTGGAGAGGCTCTCGTTGGTGTCCATCATTGAGCCATTCAATCGAAACCACAAAATATTCGAGGAGCTTCAGGTCGTCGATATTGAGGTCTGTGACAACGTTGCGGAAGAGTACGATGAATGATGTGAACGGACACAACATGATAGACCTGAAGGCTTCAGTAGGATTCCTGAGAGTGGATCATAGTTCGACTTACCAGGTCAAGTATTCAAGCTTGAACTCTGATCCCATGAACTCCGCCTTTTTGCTGCAACTGTAGTGAACCTGCATAGTCGACCTTGCAGCTTGTAACGAAAGTTGTTGCGCATTCGACACTTCGGGCATGGCCCGATAGACGAGCGTGAACAAACTGTAGAGAATGACATCGGTGCTCTCTTTGTAGAATGACGTGTATTCCTGGAGCCACCCTGGTTCCGAAAAACACTGAAACGAAGACACGGTCAGCCGTGTAACGAGAGCGTCAAGGTCAGTCAGCACTGACCTTCTGGTTCATCGACAAGATCTCGTGTATCTTTATTATGAATTCTTGACCTTGGATCTGGCGTTCTGACAAAGCTTTAATGCTTCCAGGTGCATAGAGCTTGTCGTAGATCGCACCCTATGATCATGAGTAATCGGTGGTGTGAGATGATTGGTTGATACTTACCTGAATCTTTGCCATCTCAAGCGAGAGTCTTAACCACTCAGCCAGCTTGGCAGTCTTGAGGTCCAGGGGATCTTTATTGTTCCAAATGTCAAAGACCTCTTTTGCGGAAAAGGATATGTCAAAGTCCTGGAGCGAGGACGCTCGACCAAGTCGAAGCGACAACGACTTGTCAATGAAGTAGACTGACCAGAATAACATAGCCCGCTTCTCATAGAGTTTAGTATCTCCGCTTCTGTCATTACTCAAGCGATGGTATCCCAAGGATTGACACAAACGCGCTGCAGTACTCGTCAGGGTCCAAGCGGCATTGATATCGGCTGTATAGATAGCGTAGGCGGCCTGTATCCAGTCAGAACTGCACAACCTCTGTCAAGCATAGCTGCATTTCCACTTACAGCAGCCGAGAGAGCTGCTATATTCGTATCCGTAGGCTCCAGGAACAAGTTATAAGACGAGATATAAGTCGCGAGATGTCTGTGGCAGATCGGAACATAGGCAGCATACTGGGACATGTCTATCCCTGCCCGTTGCATCACTGGATTACCTTCCAAGAGCCAAGATAGTGCGCAATACACTAAAACGGAAATCGCAGTAGAGCACGTTGATGGCGAGTGACAAAATTCGTCGTACATATCGTAAAAGTCCTGGATCTCGTCAAAGAGCCACCAGGTAAACATGTCGTGCAATTCGTCAGCTATACAAGTATCAGTATCAGGAAAATTCACCGCAATTCAGGATTCATACCTTCCACATAAGCGAAAAGTTTCATGATTTCGTCGCGTGAAGGTAGTTCTGAGTGTTGGAGATCCCCTGTTGACCCGACTCGTGACAACAGATTGCTAGGAGGTTCAGAGCGGTGCTTCTCCAACAAGTTTCGCAGAGACGCGAGGGCATTGACTGTGTTGGGATCGTTGCGGATAGTAGTTGGCGCCGCCTCCAGCATATGTTGCAGTGCTTCGTGGGCTTGTCTCGAGTGTGCTACTAAGGAAGTCTCTCCCTCGAATTGTTCGACCTGAGGAGTAGGTATTGGTACAGAAGCGCTAGGCGCAGGTGTGAACGTAACAGACGATGGTCCAGACTGCGTATCTCGAGGAGCTTTTGCTGTTGATGCCAGTATCTGTAACAGCTTTTCTATGCTTTCGAGACGCTGCTCCATGCGGTCGATCTTTTGTTCACTGTTATGCGTAAGGCAAAGATTTATTACTACGAGCCTCTGTTTAGACAGATCACTTACTATTGATTAGAGATGAGCACTCTAGATCTGGGTTTGGTTATATCATTGCTCCGACTAGTGATCTTGCATGCCACTCCCGCAGTCTTACAGTTGGAGCAAGGTGTGGTCTTGTCACAACGTATCTTGCGTATTCGACAAGTATCGCACTACTGTAAGTTAGCGTGATGGTGGTATCTAGATTCGGTAAACATACTGCTCTAGGCAGTGACTTGCTGAAAGCAGTCGATTCATTTTCAGAGTCCGTCATGCTTGCCCGTAGCACCTCCACTTCAGCAAACAATCAATGGCTTGGTATGTCTCGGGTCCCGAGAATGACCGAAGATCCGGAGTGGTATAAGTGACGGCTAATGTAAAGCAAGAGATGGATGTTGCCCTACTTTCGATACCCGTCAGATAGGATCTTCGATGGATATATTTCTTGAGCCAAGCCTAGGCGCGTGGCAGCCTGCAGTTTTTACAGGCAGACACGACGATTCCAGCATAATCAGACGATGTGTTGAGGACTAAAGAGAAACGGGTGGTTCGGTTTGTTAGTTCGGGTGTCCGCGGACAGCGAATCTCCAGGCAGCGCCTGTTTCCGTGCACAGAACGCCAATCTTGCAACTACCCTTCGAAAAAGTCAGGGTCTGGCTTAGCGAACACCACGCTGTTCTGCAAGCTCCTTTGCAACAACACGGCGCCCGCGCGCGCCGTGAATGAGTCAGTCTCCTCGATCGACATCAACATCAAACCATTTCTACTGGCCGCAGGGGCGCAGCAAGGAGCGGATTAGTCTTCGGGATGTAGTCTGGTCTTCGAAACTGAGATTTAACACTATAGCTACCGCCAGCAATACACGATGCAGTTTCATACGCAAATTTCGACTCGCCTAGTATGTCAGACAGCGAGAAGGCATCAGTTACAAACTCGACAGGAGAGGTAGCAAAGACACAAGGGTGGGCTGCGTACTTTGTGAGTAGAGCCATAGTTCATGAAGGTATAGACTGATTTGTGCGAAGCGAATGTTCCAATATGCCGACCGACTGAGCAAGTTTCTGTATGGTATTGGTGTGCTCTGTATGGCAACTTCAGGGACAGCCTTGCCTCTACTCGACTTAATCTTTGGTCAGTTTGTTAACACATTCAATGTTAGTATCGATGGACCTCTTTCAGAGCACAAAGTGGTGGGTGATCGTATTGACAAGTTTTGCTAGGACTTTGCCCAAGGCAATATCACTGTCAGCCACTTTCGTTCTGAGATTGCCAAAGCTAGGTTGTTGCTACTCAACATAGCAGGATAAGTACCGAGACTGACTGTCATAGTCTGTACCTTGTCTACCTGGCAATTGCAAAATTGATCGTCTTCTATGTCGGAACAGTGACCATATCGTTCGCAGCGATGCGAACGGTCAGAGCACTGCGTATCGATTGTGTCGACAAGACACTGAGGCAAGAGATTGCCTTCTTCGACATCGGTGACACCGGTGCCATCGCTGTGAAGCTCAACACGTTTTCTAGCCATATACAACTGGGCATTGCAGAGAAGTTGGGTCTGGTAGTTCAAGCAATCGCCGCCCTCATCACCGCCTTCATCGTCGCTCTTGCAGTACAGTGGAAGCTTGCTCTTATCACCATCTGCATTATACCAGCCATTGTCATCACAACTGGCATCGGTGTTGCTATCGACGCCTCGCAGGAGAACAGATGTATGAAGCTGTATGCCAAGGCAGGTTCTTTTGCCGCGGAGACGTTCTCGAGTATCCGTGTGGTTCACGCCTACTGGTCTCAGCCAAGAATGATCGAGAGGCACAACCAGATTCTAGAGGACGCCAGAAGAGAAGGTCTGCGAAAGTCTCTAAACTGGGGTTTGCTTTACGCCAACGAATTTTTCTTTGTCTACGCAGGATACGGCCTAGCGTTCTGGCAAGGCATTCATATGTATGCTAACGGCGAGATCGAAGCCCCTGGAAAGATCATAACGTATGTTGCATCACTATCCCTCGAACGTCTTTGATAACTGACAGACTGTAGGGTGATCTTCGCTGTTCTCGTTGCAGCACAATCTGTAACTCAAGTGGCCCCTCAGATGCAAGTTATTGGTGCGTACGGCTAAGTGACCACATGATCTTCCCCTGGAGCATGCTGCTTCCAGCCAATGTTCAAGTCATGCTAACTCGCACCATAGCCAAAGCAGCCAGTAGCGCCGAAGAGCTCCTCGAAGTGATCGACAGAAAGTCTCTTCTTGACCCCTTGAACAACAAAGGGGAACGACCCGAGTCAATCCAAGGAGAAATAGAGCTTACTGCCATCAACTTTGCCTATCCTTCCAGGCCAGACGTTCGAGTTCTTGACAACTTTTCACTCAAAGTCTCCGCAAAAAGCACGATTGCTCTGGTTGGTGCATCGGGATCTGGAAAATCTACCATAGTAGGCTTGATGGAGCGTTGGTATGAGCCAGAATCCGGTACCATCAAAATCGATGGCCGAGATGTGCGTGACCTTGACGTTCAGTGGCTTCGCACCCAAGTCAGGTTTGTCCAACAAGAGCCGGTGCTCTTCAACACGACGATATATCAAAACGTACGACTAGGTCTCGTAGGCGCAGCAGATCTGCCGGAAAACGAGATCGAGGCGAGGGTGGTAGAGGCCTGTCGAGATGCAAACGCAGACAGCTTCATCAGAAATCTTCCCGATGGATACCAGACTGTTGTCGGCGAAAGAGCCAGTCGACTTTCCGGAGGCCAGAAGCAGCGAATTGCAATTGCTCGAAGCATCATATCAAACCCCAGCATCCTTCTTCTGGACGAGGCTACCAGTGCTCTGGACCCGGAGGCGGAACATCAAGTTCAAAGTGCACTAGATCGACTGCAAGGATCAAGGACCACGGTCGTTATTGCACATAAACTCTCAACCGTCAAGAACGCCGACCGGATTGTGGTCCTGGATAAAGGTGTCATCAAGGAGCAAGGCACTCACGCCGAGCTCCTGGATCAAAAGGGCGCCTATTATCGTCTTGTCATGGCACAAGATCTCGGAAATAATGATAACAGTGCGATCGAGATGTACGAGGCAATCGCACCGGACTCGCCAGACAATCGAGGTCTATCACGCAAAGACTCCCACGGTGTTGGGCAAGAAGTCAGCAAGCCACTGGAGGACGGTGGCCATACGATGGGTTACGGTCTGCTGAAATGTTTCGGCATCGTTATTCAAGAACGCCGAGATTGCTGGGCGAATCTGTTCATCATAGCAATCGCTTGCGTTGTCGGTGGTCTGACCTATCCAGCGCTTGCTGTTTTGATCAGCAGGCTTATCACAACCTTCCAACTCCAGGGTTCCGAGCTGACGAACCGTGGAGACTTCTACGCCCTTATGCTGTTCGTTGTCGCGATCATCAACGGTATCCTGTACTTCGTTGCTGGTTATGTCTCCAACCTAGTCGTACAGGTCATCTCGAGGCAGTACCGCGAAGACATGTTCAAGAACACCATCTACCAAGACATGGAATACTTCGACCAGCCTGAGAATGGCACAGGAGCGATTGTATCTCGCTTGTCCCAGGCCCCTTCGAATCTTCTCGAGCTCATCGGTATCACTTCTGCCTTGCTTCTGATCGTCTTGATTATGCTAGTGTCCTCGGCCGTCACAGCCATCGTCTTTGGATGGAAGCTAGGACTCGTCGCCGTCTTTACTATCATGGTTCCAGTAGTCGGCATGGGATACTGCCGTCTCAAGATGGAGATCAGACTCGAAGAAGCCACAGAGAGACTCTTCTCGGACAGCGCAGCCACTGCTTCAGAGGCAGTGTCGGCGATTCGCACTGTGGCTTCGCTCGCCCTGGAGCAATACGTCATCAACACCTACCAATCGCAACTCAAGAACATCACCAAGAGGTCCAGCAAAATGCTGCTGACCACAAATCTGTTCTTCGCTGTGGCGCAGGCCATCGAGTTTGCTGCTATGGCACTGGCTCTGTGGTACGGTGCACGCCTGATATCTTATGGTGAATACAGCACCAACCAATTCTTCACCGTATTCATTGCAGTCGTGTTCGCTGCCGAGGGTTCTGTCCAGTTCATTGCCTATAGCACGTCGCTATCCAAGGCACGCGCTGGTGCAAACGAGATACTCTGGCTCCGATCGCAGACGCCACGCATAGGTATGCACGATTATTGTTCTCAGACGCATATCAACGAAAAGGAGCCAGAAAACTCGGCCACATTCGAACTGGAACAAGTCGGATTTGCATACTCCACCAGGCCTGAGAACACCATCATCAGGGGCTTGGATATTGAGGTCCATCCTGGAGAATTCGTTGCTTTTGTCGGTGCCTCGGGATGTGGCAAGTCGACCGTTGTTTCACTCTTGGAGCGCTTCTACGAGCCATCTGCTGGAAAAGTCAAGCATCACGATAAAGAGCTCAAGAATTACTGCCCTCGGAAATACAGAGATGGCATTTCATATGTGCAACAAGAGCCTAGTCTCTTCGACACCAGTGTTCGCGAAAACATCCTGCTCGGGTCAATCGACACAGCCTCGGAAGCCGAAGTCGAAGCCGCATGTCGTCAAGCCAATATCTGGGACTTTGTCTCTTCACTTCCCGAAGGCCTTGAGACTGCTTGCGGAGCAGGGGGTACAGGATTGTCCGGTGGTCAACGCCAACGCATCTCAATTGCCAGAGCGCTTATCCGGCAACCTCGAGTGCTCTTGCTTGATGAAGCTACGTCGGCACTAGATACTGAATCGGAGAAGTTGGTACAGGCGGCTATTGCCCAGGCTTCGACTGGTCGCACCACTATCGCTATTGCTCATCGGCTTTCTACCATCAAAGACGCAGACAGAATCTTTGTCTTGAATCAGGGGACCGTGGTGGAACAGGGCACTCATGTTGAATTGCTTGAGCGGAGAGGAGTGTACTACAAACTTTGCCAGTCTCAGTCCTTGTAGACAGGATCTGTACATACATATTCACATATATAGATTTGGAAATTAGACTCTCCACTCTCTAGTGTGTGTTCCTTCGAAACATGACTTGCCTTTGAATTTGAACATCTCGAGAAGAAGAAAAAGACCTTGCGAATTTTTCCAGACATTCTATAAATCCGGCCGGGCGATGGTACCACGAATGCCAAAGACTGCTATTTCGCCGGCCGAGCACATGATTTTGTGCATATAGTCTTATGTAAGATATGAAGGTGCAAAAATTATGCAGCACGTATCATGCTGACTTCCAGGGTGATACCCTCGACGATAAATCCATACCATCTTTTGTCGATATACCACCCACGGCAGGCTCAACGAGATATGTTATTCCTCATATCGACTGAGAAATCCATTGATAATGTGGGAGAATGATAAGATTGTTGTCAAAACACGTTGTTATTGTCATATACCAATTTTGAGACTCGGACAACTCGACTGCC
This sequence comes from Aureobasidium namibiae CBS 147.97, assembly GCF_000721765.1. NCBI lineage: Eukaryota > Fungi > Ascomycota > Dothideomycetes > Dothideales > Saccotheciaceae > Aureobasidium > Aureobasidium namibiae. The sequence goes on along the minus strand of NW_013581197.1, from coordinate 456,352 downwards.
ACAGAGGAGCTCACGACATTTGCACGGATTCAAAGTGTCATCTTCGACCGAACCAGACCAGGTAACTTGAGACCCGTAAGACACAGGCACAACAAAGAGTAAACAGATAGATCACAAAAGCAAGAGGCACGTTCGGGTTCATGAGATATTTTGGTTCAATAGTAAGATTGGTGGTAATCAACACGCTCTCGCTAAAAATATTGGACATAAGAAAACTTTTTGTACCAAAGCACTGTCTCTTCCTTTCCTCTTCTTTTTCGAGGATAGAGATGTTGCAGAGATGACCCTTCATTCCTGCCACACGCTGTACATGTCGTCGTGCGTTCCTTTCGCCCCTATAAGGTCTCGTTCGTAATTGTCACCTCTATGTCGAGGAGATGCAAGTTGGGTATCTTCTAAAGTTTAGGCCATTGTCGGGCCCGGGTATTCTTTTTGTTGTTGTTGTTGTGTCGTCGCGTAGTTCCAAGTTTACTTGATCTCGACACACTTGACGTCAAAGATCAAGGTGGAGTTCTTGGGGATGCCGGGGAGGGACTGCGAGCCGTAGGCGTGCTGGGCAGGGACGGTAACACGTCTCTCACCACCAACCTGCATGCCGGCAATACCGATGTCCCAGCCCTTGATGACCTCACCGGTACCGAGCTTGAAGCTGAAAGGCTTGCCCTTCTTGTTGGAGTCGAAGACCTTGCCGTTCTGGAGCTTGCCAATGTAGCGCATACCGATGCGGTCACCCTTCTTTGCGGCGGGGCCGGAGCCGATCTTCTTGTCGTCGATGGTGACACCGTTGACGGTCTTGACGGAGGGGGCAGCCTTGGACTTCTCAGCACCCTTTGCGACAGCGGGGGAACTCGAGCCAGTGGGACCCAGCTCGAGGTTCTTAGAGAATTGTACCTTTTTGTCTGCCTTGGCCGCAGCGGGAGTCTCGATCTTCTTGGCGACCTCGTCGGCGGCGACAGCCTTACCCTCGTTGGTCTTGACCTTCTTTGCGTTCTTCTTCTCGGCGGGCTTGGCCTTGGAGATCAGGTCGTCAAGAGTCTCGGCCTCGTCCTCGGCGGCACGCTTCTTGCCCTTCTTGTCGGCCTTCTTCTCAGCCTTAGCAGGGACAAGAGCGGGAGCCTCGTCGTCGTCAACCTCGGTGATGCGGGGATCCTCCATGTCGTCAAGGTCGTCCTCGGAGTCATCCTCGTCACCGTAGAGCTCATCCTCATCCGGGGAGAGGTCGTACTCGTCCTCATCCTCGTCCTCGGAGTCGTACTCGCCCTCGGGACCGTGGGTGTGATCAGGCTCGACGTAGTTACCGGTAAGGTAGACGTCGTGGGTACCGGTGACCATGAACCAGACGCGCTCGTCGTCACCAACGGTGATGTCAAGAGTCTGCTGGTAGTGCTGTTTGGGCGTGGTCAGTCAAGCTCGCGATCGGTAGGGTGGCAGGAATGGTATCTTACGTTCTCGGGGTCGAGAGTGCAGAGAACGAACTCCTCGGGCTCGAACTCCTCATCATCCTCGTCATCCTCATCGTCCTCGTCGGACTCGTCCTCGTCATCAACCTGGACCTTGCCCTTGCCCTTGACCTTGGGCGAGTCAACATCCATGCTCTCGAGCTCAGAGAGGAGCTGCTTGGCGGCGGCGGCCTTGCGAGCCTTCTTGGACTTTGCGGGGTCGCTGGGACCGGCATCCTCGTCAGACTCGTCGTCGTCGTCGGAAGCGAGCATCATGTCCATCTCCTCGGGGTCGAAGTCGGAGTCGTCCTCGTCGTCCATTTGGAGAGGAGCGCGGATGATCTTGAGAGTGGCACGGGGCTTCTTGCCCTTGGTGTCCTCGTCGAACTCGGGCTCGGCGCTGGGGTCGATGGCAGCCATGGTCAGGCGGAACTGAGATAGGCGTAAGCATTGCTGTCTGGATAGCTATTCGAGTGTGGTGAGAACTTACAGCAGCGGGAATTTCACCGCTGGCAGCGACGGGCATGCCGCCGGCAGGGACCTCAAGTCCGAAAACAGCCATAGGAAGAACACCCATTGTGATAGATTTGATATGAATTGATTTGGGAAAAGAAAGAGTGATGAGAATGAAGACAGAAGGCTGCGCTGGTGGAAACTTTGGCAGATAAAAAACTCGATGCACGGGCCAGAAGCACCGTCAGGGCAACCGTTCAGACTTCGAAGCGCGAAGAAGCCCATCGGGTCCCAGCGTTCGTACAGAACATCTCTTGCCACAACTCGAACCTTCACTTGAGCTCTCTGAAGGCACAAGAAGACTTCTCCCTGCTTTCAACGCTTATCCAGTCCAGCTTGCAGTTTTCACCCTGTTGACGAGCATCTTTCCATCCAAGGTCTCCAATGGATATCAATTATGATAGCTTCTGGAAGGTAATTTCTTGGCACGCCTGACCAATTCTCCAGACTGGTGGCGTTTGACCTCGGCGCGTCTCTTCGCGTTCCACTTTATTCTTTGTCGTCGTGAACCACCATGGACAATGCCATTCTCGACGACACGTTATATCTCATCAACTCTTGACTCATAGCATACAATGCGACGACCACAACACCAGTGACATGCGGCATGAACTCTCGCCTTGAAGCCAGATCTGCGCAAACGCGCAAGCGCATCGAGAATCACACTTTTGAAGATGAAGCTGGCGACGAGTATGAGAGTTCGAAATTTGGCGGCCATAGAGAGTACATGCGTCGGAAGAGAATCAAGTTGCAGAATCTGGACTCCGAAATACGCGCCAGATCTGAGCATCCACCCATCTTCAAAGGCATCGTGGTTTATGTTAACGGCTACACCCAACCTTCGCTCAATGACCTCCATACCATGATCGTCGCTCATGGTGGCGGCTTTGCGCAGTATCTCGATGGCAAGACTTTTGTGACGCACATCGTCGCAAGTAGTCTTACTCCCAAGAAGGCCGTCGAATTCAAACGATATCGCATCGTCAAACCTGCCTGGATTGTCGACAGTATCGCAGCTGCAAAATGCCTGCCATGGGACAACTACCGTGTTGTGGATGAGGGAGTCGGTCAGAAAGTGCTTGCTTTCAACAATGGGCAGGTTTCAAGTCAGGTCAACAGACCCATCAGGGGCTACAAGGACCAGAGTGACAACAGCTGGTACAATACCCAGCTCAAGGGGCTTCGGACCGACACCTCTGGTCAGTTCTCTTCACCTAAGCCTTCGTTCCTCAAAGGCCCACCACAGGCTTCCAAACCGCCGACATTGACCCCTGAGTATGATGATATCAATGATTCCGATTTCGAGGCACTGGGAGGAGAGGGAGACGATGCTCCGGAACAGCTAGAATCTGTTCAAGAAGCACAAGAGCCGCTAGAAGACGTCCCGCAGACTCCTCCTCGTACCAGCCCTGTAGAACAGCATATCGAGCTAGATCCGGTGCCCCATTCTACGTCACCGTATGGTCAAGACTCTTCTGATCCAAGCAACGCGAAAGAGACAAGTACACCGGAGACAGGGCCTCCACAGAATGTTGCTGAACTGACTGCGGAGGAACACAACGCCATACTTCTTGCCGACCCGCGTCTGCGTAAGTCGACAGTTGTGAATCCAGAGTTCCTCCAACAATACTACCGAGAATCACGTCTGCATCATCTGTCAACTTGGAAAGCAGATCTGAAATCACAGCTGCAGGCACTCACTGCCGAGAGGTCGGCTTCTCAGAAGACTCGCCAGAAGCGTCCCGTAGGCGCTCGTCGCTATATCATGCACGTCGATTTTGATAGCTTCTTCGCTGCTGTTTCGTTGAAGAAGCACCCCCACCTCAAAGACAAACCTTGTGTGGTTGCTCATGGCACTGGCTCAGCTGGTGGCAACGGGTCTGAGATCGCCTCTTGCAACTATCCCGCCAGAGAGTTTGGCGTCAAGAACGGAATGCAAGTCTTTTACACAGTGATCGACTACTAGACTATAAAGCTGATAACGTTACAGGTGGATGAAAAGAGCTCAAGAGTTATGCCCTGACTTGAAAGTGCTTCCCTACGATTTCCCAGCATACGAAGAGTCAAGCAGGCAGTTCTATTCCGCTATACTCGAGACAGGGGGTCTGGTGCAGAGCGTCAGTGTCGATGAAGCGCTCATCGATATCAGCACGCAATGTATAGCTGCCGGTGGCACTGATGGTACAAAGCGATTTGAGGGCAGTAACTATCGTGAACAATTTGAGGCCGACCGAATTGGTCGAGAACTTCGGGACGAAGTATTGAAGCGGACTGGATGCAACGTGTCAGTCGGCATAGGGGGCAATATCCTGCTCGCCAAGATTGCACTCCGCAAAGCAAAGCCAGCAGGACAATTCCAGCTCAAACCGGAAGACATTCTCGATTTCATCGGTGCTCTTGAAGTACAAAGCTTACCAGGCGTCGCCTATAGTATTGGCGGGAAGCTTGAAGAGATCGGCGTCAAGTATGTAAAAGACATTCGCGAACTCTCGAAAGAGAAGCTAGTCAACACGCTTGGGCCGAAAACAGGAGAGAAGATCTGGGAGTACAGCCGTGGTATCGACAGAGCTGAAGTCGGTGATCAAGTTGTTCGCAAATCGGTCTCAGCAGATGTGAACTGGGGCGTGCGCTTCGAGAATCAAGAGCAGGTTGATGAGTTCATGGTCAGCCTTTGCGGAGAGCTGCAAAAACGACTGATCAAGGAGAATGTCAAGGGCAAACAGTTGACCGTCAAGGTGATGCGGCGGTCTCCTGATGCCCCTCTTGATCCGCCCAAACACCTCGGACATGGCAAGTGCGATACTTACAACAAGAGCATTCAACTGGGCGTTGCGACCAACGACAGTGCTGTCATGACGAAGGAGGTCTTGACAGTGATGCGCAGCTTCGGTTTCAGTTCAGGGGAGCTTCGTGGAATAGGAATCCAGATGACCAAACTCGAATCATTGAAAGCCAGCTTGGACGGACGCGCTGACAGCAGTCAACCACGCCTGCAGTTCAAGCCAGCTCAAAACACAAGACCAAAGCCGACTATTGCTGCTAACACTGAACCAATCGAAGACCCCATCACAGATGACATCAGGACGCCGAAGAGAAACAAAGTGCGTGATGTTGGTGGCTCGAGCTACTTGGACAATATTGTCAACAAACAATCTCCTACAAAACGACCCTTGAATATCTTCGGTACGCAGTTCGCACTTCCCACTCAAGTCGATCCGCGGGTACTCGCCGAACTACCGGAAGAGATCCGAGCGAGACTTATCAAGCAATCACGTCCTAACCAGATTCCTGATGCACAAGATGATGGTCGTAAAGGTCCTGCTTCAGTCAAGAAGCCACCTCGAGGAGCAGCTTCGGCTGCAATTACTCTTCCTAACCAATCGCAACTCGATCCTGAGATCTTAAACTCACTCCCTGAAGACGTGCGTCGGGATGTCATGGCAATGTATCAAACCACCACAACATCTCCACGGAAAGGACACGATCAAACGATCCTACCTCAATCCCCACGCAAGAACCGCATCATACCTCCAGTAAAAAAGCTCGGTGGAAGGAAACCTCGTGGTGGAGGACTGTTTGCTCGAGCCAGGGTCAGCGATGGCAACTCCACACTGACACAAGCAAACTTCGTCGCTCGGGAAACCGACACAGAGGACGTCGACACAGCCGACGAGATTGATGAAGACTTCCTCGCTGCCCTACCACCAGAACTCCGCAAAGAAGTTCTAGACGAACGAAGGTCAGCTCATCTACGCCGCTCAGGCGGTATCGAAGCCAATAAACGCACTGGACGCAATTGGCAAGAAACTCCAGCCAACACGATTGAACGATTCTTCCAACTGCCGCCTCGACCACCGAAACCAAGTTTCACATCTAACAAATTGACCGAGCTTCCGGACCTGAGAAAGGCGGTGAAAGAGTGGGTTGCAGAGTTCTGGGACGAGGCACCGTATCAAGAAGATACTGCGGCTTTGGTCACGTACCTGGTTGCTGTGGTCAAACAGGAGAGAGACGTGGATAAAGCTGTCAAGGTGGCCAGATGGCTGAGTTTCGTCATCGAGCAAGAGGTTTTGGAATCAGGAGTGGGCGAGGATGTCAAAGAGGGTTGGGGGCAGGCATGTATGGACGTCAAAAAAAGCGTCCAGGATGCGATTGTTGCGAGGGGGTTGCCAGAGGTAGACTTCAATTGACCTTTCTTGCCAAAGCTGCTTGGATGTCAATTCAGCGTGTGCGGAAGCTCGTCTGTTGCGAAGCAAGTCTCTTGGTCAATTCGTCCACTCAATACTCTTGCTAGTGGGAGCCACCCTATGCTTGACTGTATCTGGAACGCGCTTGCCGGTGACTCGGCGTCGAGCAGTTCAACAACCCTTTCGTCATAGAGAGTCTTGATTCTTGCAGCCTGCCACAGAGCAGGCGCTCCTGACAGCTCCAAGGGTAAGTGCCACTCCGGAGGACTTCTTACTTTCCCGTCGTCGACCTCAGGACTTGACTTCTCTCATCCACAACCCGATCCATTCTTCATCACAACCATCACAACCATCACAACCATCACAACCATCACAACCATCACAACCATCACAACCATCACAACCATCAATAGCACGCTATCAATATTGACTGGCACCTGTAAGTTATGCCAATGCCCGAGCAATGCATACAACCGTTGACTTGTGCTAACCACTTTCCATGTTGAAGCTCCAAACTTGCTTAGCTCATCCATATCGTTGCTCAATCATCAAGGCTTTTCCCATTTCCATCTCTTCCGAGCTTCGCCTCATCCAACCCCATCAACGCCAGACACATCGTCAAGTTGCTATCATGGCCATCAACAAGAAGAGCATTGGATCCATCTTCAACAACCCTGGATTCTTCAGACTTCGGGACTCAGCCCGTGGTACAGGGAACGATACGGGCAACGCCTCTGACATCGAGATGAACCCTATGGGTGCCCAGGCAGCAAACACTCAACAGGAACAGGATGTTCGTCCAGAACCAAAACCTCGCAGAAAGCTTGACATGGCAATGTCATATCACCGCCCTCTGTTCACTATAGCTCTCGCAATCGGTCTGGCAGTCACGGCAACTTGCCTGTTCGGACCCTACGAAGGATCACAAGCTTTTCCCAAAGCTGAATGGACTCGTGAAGGCTCGGTCGAGAAGCTCAAACCCAAGCAAGTCATCTTTGCCTCACTCCCAAAGCGACTCATCTGGGCCAGGTTTTTCGCTCTTATGTCGGTCCAAGTGGCGATTTTGGAGATGGTGTATAGCTACGCTTCTGCTGCCTCGGGCACCAATACCGCAGCTAAGATCATGAGAATGATTCAGATGTTGTTCTTTGTTGTGGCTGCTGTGGCTCTGGGTATTTGTATGTGGGGATGGTTGCTTTTTTTCATCTGATGGTCGAGCTGTCGTCGCATCTGCTCTCGTTGGTGTCTGAGAGCCCATCGCTATAGCAGCAAGACATTCATGTTGGCAAGGAAAGAAAGGGAGAGTTTGAGTATAGAAAGAACGATCATTAATGCCGTTTGCGCAAACATTCCCTTCTATTCCAATAAACCCATACCTTCTATACATTACAATTCTCATATCACACTTCTCGTTACACTTCTCATCATGTCAAGGGAATCAATCATCCCAGATCTTGACCTTTTCGGCGTATTGAACGATGTTGCTGAATATGGTCTCGTTGATGTCGCCACCCTTGCCACCCGCTATCCTGAGGATCAAGTCATTGAGAGATGCACGACCGAGGATATCCACATGATCACCTGTTTCTCCGTGTCAGCTTCTTTTCCCTTCTTTCGATATAGATCTCAGACAAACTTACCAGTATTAGGCCCGCCTCTTGGCGAAAAGCGATCCGGCTCATGAGGCATCTCATACGTGGTAACCTTGATGCCCGAAGGATTGTACCTGTTCATTCTCCACCCCTTGTTACACATATACCCGGTACTCAACAAATTGACCGTGCCATCTCCCTCACCCATCACCACACCCCTATCAGCCACATGATCTTTGTCAGGATTCATGAACGAGGCTTGCGTATCTATCATTACATCATTCTTGCTGCCAGGCTCATTGTCCTCGCGGTAATAGTACGCGCGCTCTGTTTCCTTGCCGATACCGTAGAAGCAGTAGATTTTCATATTGGGGGCTTTGGGGAGACGTGTTTCAAGAGGATTTGACCATTTGCGGGGGATGAGTTGGTTTGCTTCTACTTCTGGTGTCGTGTGTGCGATGCCGAAAGAGTAGGAGGAGAGTACAGCTTCCGAGTACCAGTTTTCCGTGCTGTTGAAGAGGTATTCGCGAGATTGCTCCACGGTCAAGTTTTTCTTTGGGAGCTGGGTCGAGTTGAGATGGCGGAAAGAGAGGAATTTGCCATACGTGACGTTTTGATCTGGGCGGTCGTCGGGAGCGCTGAATTCGTCTCCCCAGACCGCGTCGCCGCCGATGGGGAGCATGGACGAGATACCGGGCATTGCGCGGAACATTTCTGCGCGTTCGTTGCGAGAGAGGAATTTGTCGAGGCCGTAGACGGCAAAGGCGTTTAGTTGTGCCGTGTCTTTCATTTCTCCGGAGAGCACTGCGGGTAGGCCTTTGGGGGTGCCGAGCATGCAGCCGGAAATGTTTATCCAGGAGTCGATGTGATCGTCTACCCATGTTTCTCCACCATTTCCATGACCCTCGGCTTCGACCCAGTGGAAGAAGTAGTAGAGGACTTGGGAGCCCATGCTGTGGCTGAGGAGCACGACTTTCTTGTCCGAGATTTTTGTGGCTGTTTCGATGTGGTGCTTTAGGCGGGTGAAGTATTGGTCGCGGATCTCGTAGTTCATGTAGCTCATTCGCCAGTCGTATGCTGCGGTGAAGGCGTTGGTAGGGTCGTAGCCGATGGTGGCGAGGTTTTCCAAGATCTTGTTCCAGATCCAGTAGCCAGTGATGAAGAAGTCGGTTGCGTCAAAGCCTTGAGCAGCTCGGAGTTTTACACCGGGTGGATCCAAACCGGTCTTTTTGTCCAACATGATGTGTCTCTTCCAACCAGCCTTGTCCAGAACCAGAGCACGCATCATGCTCCAACTGCCCCATAGCCTCTTTCTGAAGTACTGCCGCGAGTGCTCTTCGGTGCCCCAACTCTCCAGTCCGGTGGAGATGACGCCGGGGATCATGATGACGGGGTGTCTGGCTGATATGCCTTGGGACTGAGCGTGCAGGCCGACTGCAAAGGAATCATACGCGATGGCGTCTCGTTGATTCTTCTACACAGAGCACATATATGTAAGCTACATAGTCTTGGGTCGCACAGCAGGCAAGCGAGGAAGAAACAAGAAGGGAGAAGTATAAGGTAATCACAAGCGCGCTCTGAAGAAAACCAACCTGAAGTTCATGTGCATCTTTTATCAATCCAGCAGGCAAGACATCCAAGATGGAGTCGAGATTCATATCCTTCAGAGCCTGCATGTCAAACACGTCATTGCTGGAAGCAAAGAAGCCAGCAACGAGAATGCCAAACAGGCCTCCCAAGCCAAAGACCCAGGCATTCCGTCTCTTTGTTCCTCTGGCCTTGTGCTGTGCAGTGAGTTTCTGCAGTTTCTTTGCAGAGACGACGCGGACCTCTTCGGAAGTCGGTGTGCCTTCTCGTGAGTGCTCGGGTGTGAGCGAGGGTGAATCCGAGGACGAGGTGCCAAAGATGCGTCTGCGTAGACCAGACATGGCGGACGAGAAGGGCGAGTCGAGTGCTTACGACAGATGAATGCCGCTGCAGGGATCGGCAGCGAGAAGCAGAGAGAGCATCTTCTTCGTTCCTGTCCATCACCTGCCACTTCCGTCATTGGCGGTCCGAGCTCAATACTTTCATGTGCTGCTGCTGCTGTTTCTCTCTTCCCCGCGGAGCCTCTACGCTGTAGAACATATGAATATCTATGGCCAAAACACCTTCGTGAAACCCAATCACTCTTTCACAACTCTTTACGACTTTTGGAATGACAACCACATTAGCTGGTTCTCTGGAGCCAACAACCCCCTCAGATCTCCACTACATCCAATACGATCCAGACAAGGAAGCACAATACCTGACCGCCATCCGCGAATTGATATCAAAAGACCTTTCCGAGCCCTACAGTATTTATGTCTACCGCTATTTCTTGTACCAATGGGCAGACTTGTGTTACATGGTGCGTATACAATATTTCGTGAAAGTTGTGTTCGTGGTATGCTAACTTTTACTCCACAGACGGTAGATTCATCTGGAGAATTGATAGGCGTGGTCGTGTGCAAATTGGAGCCTCATCGTGATGGTCCCATGCGCGGATACATTGCCATGTTGGCAGTCAAAAAGGAGCACAGAGGCAGGGGCATTGCGTCAAAACTCGTGAGGATGGCTATGGATGGCATGATAGCGAAAGATGCAGATGAGGTTTGTTGTCTTTCCTCAAACACCCCAATCTGTCCAAAGAATAACGCACTGACACTAGAGGGTGGAAAAAGATTGCACTGGAGACTGAAATCGACAACATACCCTCCCTCAAACTCTACGAACGACTGGGTTTCTTGAGGACGAAACGCTTGCATCGCTATTACCTGAATGGCAACAGTGCATACAGAATGATCCTCTACCTCAAAGAAGGAGTCGCCTCCAAGCAAACACAGATACCCTACAACCCAGCATACTAGAATCTCCAGACGGATGGCGTTTAGACTTTGGAACTTTGCATTTTAGATACCCTTTACAGCGCGTGGGAGAACATACAGCTGGTGTGATTGGGTTGTTTCTACATAAATTCTACATCCTCATGGAAACAGAAGCTCCTCGATGATTTCCTTTGCCTTTTCAGCTTCCACGGTGCCTTCTTCTGCTCTTCTGACCATTTGACCAACGAACCACATGGTTTTGCCTTTTTGACCCTTGTCGCGGACTGCGCTGACCATGTTTGGGTTTTCATCCATGATGGATTGAGCCAGCTCGATGTACTCTTCTCTGCTGATCGGGCGTAGACGAAGATTGCCCTCATCGATGCGAGCGTCGACAGATATCCTTTCGTCCGAGTCCTCTTCGTACAGCTGTTGGAGAATCTGCTTGCCCACACGAGCGGTGATCTGCTTGGACATGAGGTTTGCAAGCAGAGAAGCAAGTTCTTCTGTTGTGATCGTGAGGTCGGACCATTCGCGGCCGTCTGAAGCGAGAAGACCACCGACTTCATGCAAGACCCAGTTGGCAACCAGTTTGCCGACCTTGGTTTGGTCCTGGCCATCATTTTGAGCAGAGGGTTTTGCCTGGATCAGTTCGATGGTCTCTGCACAGTATTCCAGTCTCTCGCCATCGTCTAGCGAAAAGAGTGTTTTCGCATCCTTCACGGACAGGCCAAAGTCATTGAGTGATCTCAAAACTGTCGAATCCGGCAACTCTGGCAGAGTCTTGCGCAGATGCTCGACTAGCTCATTCGAGATCAGGACAGGAGGTAGATCCGGATCCGGCATGTACCTGTAATCGACCTCTCCTTCCTTGCTTCTCAAACGAGTTGTCTCCGTGCTGCCAATGGTCCAACCTCTCGTTTCGCCCTCAACCACACCTCCAGCCTCAAGAAGCTTGATCTGGCGGTCTCGTTCGGCAGTAACAGCATCTTCGACTGCCTTGAACGAACTCAAATTCTTGATTTCGGTTCTTGTGCCTAGGCCCGTGACGCCAGAGTACTCGTTGTTGTCGCCCGTGGAGCCTCGTTGACGTACACTGACGTTGACATCGGCTCTCAGACCGCCCATCTCCATACCAGCAACACACGAGTCTACCGATCTGAGCAACGACTGGATCTTGCGGACGGTCGCAGCAGCAGTGGCGGGGGAGTGTATGTGAGGCAGTGTGATGATTTCTATCAGAGGATGCGAGACACGATTGAAGTCGAGAAGGTATGTCGAGGGGGGTTGCAGAGCAGTCTTTGCTGTGTCCTGCTCCATCTGTATTTGCTTGATTCCAATGGTGAGACTTGTGTTCTCTGCACTTCCCTTGGGCTCGGGGATGTCGTTTGGGTCGATGCCATCCTCCAAGGTCAGAATCAGGGAGCCGTTACGAGCGAAGGGTTCTGCGGAAGTTAGCGAGTGATAGAGTGATCCGATAGCTGTGATACATACCGTAGTATTGTGTAATCTGATATCCATTCGGCTGATCCTGGTAAAAGTAGTGCTTGCGATCCCAGCTGCTACGAGGTTGTATGTCGCAATTCATGGCCAGAGCCGCACGGAGAGCTGGTATGAGAGTCGCTTTCTGGAAAGCCGGCTGAGCACCCGGTAGAGCAATGTCAAAGCGAGCGACATGTTCGTTGGGTTCAGCATTGGCAGAGGTGCGGGCAGTCGAGAAGAGCTTGTGGGCGGTGTTGAGCTCGGCGTGCACCTCGATGCCCACTGTCAACTCCCACTTGTCCAGCAATGCATTGGTTTCGTGGTTTCCTTTTCCAGCTGCTTTGGCAGACTTCTTCCGTTGTTTGGCTTCTTCCTTCAACTGTTTGCGTAGCGGTACGGCTGTTTCGGCGGTCTTTGCGGTTTGAGGGCAGTATACGGTCTTGGAGAATTGTCGATGGCGAGGCAACACGCCGACCAGTGAATTCAGTCGTGGTCGGTAGGCATGATACAGACACGTCTGCCTGAGCGACAGTGTGATGGGGCGAGGTTGCAGCGGCATCAAGTCATGGTGGGACAATTGAAGGGCAAGAAATGCGGGCAGCTTTACACTCTGGCAATCATATCACCACCCAGTCGTCAAGTCCGTCAGTCAGCCTCTCCAAAGCAATCGTTACTTCATACTCTTCAGGTTCATGTGCGCATATTGCTTGATTCATCATACATATAGAAAAGCAGGTCACAAGTACAGAAGATAAAGTGGTCTTGCAGCATGTCTCATTGACGAATGGTATGGTAATTTTAGAAAGCCTCAACACGCCGTAATGCACCAAAGCCCATCATTCCTTCGCGTTCGACCTTCCACTGGGTATCCGCGCTTAAGCGGAGAAGGCATCGGGGAAGCGACGGACGTTGTACTCAAGGGGACCCTTGTTACGGAGGAACTGAACGTAGGCTCCGTCAACGCGGACGCGACCCTCCTGGCGCTTGGCGACGTACTCCTCACGGCGGAGGGGAGTGAAGCCCCAGTTCTTGGAGACGACGATCTTCTGGCGACCGGGGAACTTGTACTGGGAGCGGCGGAGAGCCTCGATGGCGACAGCGCGCGCTAGATGTAGTATTAGTATCTGTTGTAAGCAGAGATATAGCAGGCCAACTTACAGGAGTCACGGCAGCGGACAGACAGGAGAATCTGGCCAATGTTGACACGGGCGACAGTGCCGTTGGGCTTACCCCAGGCACCACGCATACCGGTTTGCAGTCTATCGGCACCAGCGCAAGACAACATCTTGTTGATACGGACGACGTGGTAAGGGTGGGCACGGACGCGCAAGTGGAAGGAATCCTTGCCACCAGACTTGACCATGTACTTGTTGGCGCAAATACGGGCGGCTTCAAGAGCCTCGGAACTCAACTGCTCGTACTCGTTGGAGACGAGGTGGATGCAGAGAGGGAACTCATCGACACCAGCACGCTTGCGGCCGAGATCGAAGATTCCTGCAAAAGTTAGACAAGAAGTGTAGGCTTCTACTAGAGTACACACTGATCTTAGGCTTGCAGGACATCAGTACATTGATTTAATTAAGCATTGGGAGATTTCAACATACGTCGGGGACACCTCTGTTGAAGCGCGACTTAGGGTAGGGCTTGTTCCTGTGGCGGTGTGGTTAGTGCATGTCGAAGGTATGTAGTGACCAGAAAGAGTCGCGCGGTGAAGGGTTGTATTGATATGACGGAGTTGTACGGGTTTGACGATTTTCAATGTTCGTGGTAGATGATTTTGAAGGGCATGTTTCCGGGCGCAAAACGACTCGATCGAACGGGGAATCCTTACTTGCAGTAGCGGTAGCTATGAAGATGTCAGCAAAGAGTCTTTATAGGCGGTTTGGGACGTGAAAGGACGTCTCCCGGCGGTCGAGAAGCGCGATATCGTCCATGGGTCCAATAGACGCATTTCGAGGCCGGGAAAGTCGATCCAGTAGTCGTCGGGGTCGTGTACTCACCAACGAGCGGGACGGCGAGCCATTTTGACGGTGTTGTGATGTCGCTGGGTGTTCGAGAGAAAGGAAGAGTTTGGGTGGCGCGCGGCGATGTGAATATCTCGGCTGCTTTGTGTGCGTTGGTCTGTGCGTGCGCTGCGATTGGAAATGCCAGACAGCTCGAAGCCCTGGTGGCCCTTCTCCTCACCACGCTTTATTTACCCCGGCCAATGACGTGCAAGTCTCCGATTAGCAATCCATCAACGTCCTCTGTTGCTTTTCTTCACCTGCTGATGCTGCTTTGAAATCAACTTGCCTCCTTGAGCACGTCTTAGTACAGACACCGCACTCGAACATTCCCCAAAGCCGACACCACTCGCTTCTAGTCGCATCCTCCCGGGCTTCATAACAACCTGTCGGCTCCTCGTGGGCATGCCACCAATACCAATCTTGTGACTCATGTTCACACACTATGGTCGTTTTTCTGCTACGGTAGCGACAGCAAATCTCATTGGCTGGTCTCGGTTCAGTCCGTTTCACTCCAGCACCGTAGGCTGGTCGTTCATCAATGTGATTGCACAATATCTGGCACGTGAAGGTAAGAAGGATGTTGACTTAGGCCATGTAATTCTGTGGCCTACCTGGCCTTCAGTAGGTTGTGAAGCAGGAATCTCGTGTCCTTTTGCCGTCAGTCCTTTCTCTTATTCTCCATCTCAGTAATTGCATACAAGCTGATGTATGGCCTCAATTTACTCCGCTTCATTACACATTCTTGCTAGGAATGCCATCCAAGCACTACTTGGACTCAGTGACGGCTGTCGACCGTGGCCAGATTGCTTTGGCTTCATCTGCAGGCGAATTCGATCAGGCAGAGGTGTGAGAAACAACCAGAACGCTGAGATCTGGTCTTAAGATCATCCGTGCGTGTTGCATGTTCTCTTTACTGACACAATCTTGTTCAAGCGCGGGACAGCAGGCTTGTGTCTCTATCACCAAAACATAAAGAGAGCCTCACTGCTCCGCCGCCACTAGTTGTGCCGTACTTTGCGCTGCCAACACACTGCGAGTCCCAGAGGATCATCGGCGTGGTCCTGCACCTTGTACTCAAAGCCCAATGACATGCTTCCATTGCCGTAACTCCATCAGTCTTCCAATGGTTTCACGCAGGCAACTCGCATCCAACAGTCTACCTCTCGGCGATCAGCAATCGGCTTGCGATCTCTATGGTTGGCCGCGATACCAACATATCTGCACGAATTCATTATGCATACGCGACCAGCCTACGTTGGCATGGTAGCGGCAGGCTTGGTATTGTTCAGATTGTGTCGGGATCACTACGACGAATCAACTTATGCCAGTGTACGCCAGTTCCTATTAAGACAAGGGGCCTGTGAAGTTCGGCGCTTGATGTGTTTGAGTATATTTGGAGCGGTGAATAGTCCGTCTTTCATGGCACACTTCCATCCAAGTCTGCAACCTCACCTCCAGGTTCGACTCAAGAATCCGATCCAACGCAAATTCGCCCTCGAGCACAGATCCAAAAACCCTCAAGATGTGTTACTGAGAGTATCCAGCTCCCATCAGATACATCAAATGCCACCACACGGTCAATGTCCCTACCGAGCCCAAACTTCGCACCTGCGGGGATGCCATGCTAAGTGGCAAGAACTGCGAGAACCCGCAGCACACGAGCAAAGGAGCTACCACCGACAGACTCTACCTGTGCCCGAACTGCACAAAAGTACGTGTCCCTCATTGTGCTTGAGGCCGGAGGCGCACCGCTAACACCACGGCGCAGGCTGCCGCGCAGACAATGGAGACAGGCTTTTGAAGTAGGCATGTCATGACCATGAGGATGCTGGCTCTACAGGGAAGGAGGATACAACGGCGTGTCGTAGCTCATAAAGGGTTTTGAACTGACGGGACCATGATCTTGCAATGACGCTTCCAAGTGGCACACCACTAGTCGATGGAAGTTCTTCTGCTTTCGGCCATTCACTCATTTGTATGCAGTCAGTTTGGAACTTCTTCCATGTGCAAAGCGAGTAGATGATGTTAGTAACGTGTAATGTGTCCATCATCGACGTATAGCCGTCGCCATCTTTAAGTTCGCCAGTACTGTCCAATGGATACAAGCCGCTGTTTGCAAACTCTATGGCTCGAATTGTGTAGTCGTCTGCAAGTAGGAGGTTACGGAGAGCAATATCGTAAACAAGCACCCTTTTAGCATGGCAAGCTGCGTAGACATCCATGATTTGTAGTATCCAATCCCTCTTTTGTGACCATTCTGGTGGAGAGGTCTTTTCCATGTAGTCCTCGAGTGATCCATTCTTATAGTATTCCAGCAGCAATCCGTCTCCAGTCGCACCCAGATATCTGGCAACGCCTGGTACGCCGTTAAGTCGTTCGTATATCGCCTGTTCGCTACTCAGATCGTTCGCATATTCATTGTCGGCTTCAGGTTTCATCGTGCCGTCGGGGAAGAAATCTCCATAGAGTCTTGGTATTTTCAAAACAGTCGCTTCTCCATTGCTGTGGAGGACAAAGCCATCGACCCCCCTGCCGATGATTGACTTGGTCTTGACGAGCGATCCGTCTCGGCGAATAGCGCAGCTCATGATCGTCGGAGCCATTGTGACGACACGGAATAAACTTTTGCGCGCAACGCAGCAGAGTACTGATGAAAGTTTTGTAACCGAGAAGGCACTTATAAAGGAGGGTGCGGGAGGTTGATGTGACAGGTTTCGCAACCCCCTGCATATCCAGCCTTCTCGCAATATAATCACGTTGAAACTCGACACTACGCACTACCAAACAACCGCGCGCGTAACTCAGGGCCTTGTCGCGTCCATACTGTGCGCTCTGTACAGGGTGCGAGAGCAGCCGATGGATAGTGTGAGGCTTGCAGACTGCTTATTATCAAGGACTGCAGCGGACGTATGGTGTTACTGAGCTCGAAATAATAAGCAGTCTCCAAGCCTCACACTGTCCATCAGCCGCGTTCGCACCTCTCATGTCCATCTCTGAACATGCCCAACTACCGCTCCGATCGAAGCCAAGTATGGTATCGAAGCAACATAGGACAGTCGTACGTTCCTTCCAGGAAATCACGAATGACTCCACATGAACACCATTCTGATTCCCGAAGTTTGTCAGACCGTAATTATGCAGAGCGGGCGGTTTCTGGGACATGCAAAGATTTACCTCATCACTGATTGTACCTAGAATATAAAGGAGAAATTACGATCGTGCGGCTCATATTGACTTAGCCACTTATAACTTGCTCCTGCACACAACACCTCCCAATGCACCGTGTTTTTGGACAGAGGCCGAGAGGCCGTTTGAGATACATCCACGTACTATGATAAGGGAATAAAGAACGCGGTGTATATGATATAGTACAGATAGCCGATCTTTCCTTGTAACACCTGATTGTCCGCTATTGTGATCCGCAGCAGACACCCTGTCCCAATTGATGAGGTTCCCTTTACGTGCATCATCCGCCCGACTTACAAAAGTTAGCGCACTTCAGCCAATCGAACTGTCTGCTCGGCTTGATCATGCAGACGTCTTTATCGTTATTGGACATGACCAGCAGCAACGAGCGTGAAGGAGGGTTTCGACACAGGACACCATCGGCCAAAAAAGGCTTACTTGTCGTTTTCAAGCTAGATGATCTCTCCATTCGGGGTCTGGAGATAGGCATTTCTCGCTTCTACCAGAAAGGGGCGAAGACTGATCGACGTGCAGTGTGGATCGGTCAGTTGGACCAGAAACAGGAGTCTTCTGCGTGTCGGGCACGCTGCCGGTTGGTAGTTGGAGAGGTGCTGTCGGTGTAACATGCTCGGTAAAAGCAGACTGGCGCCTCTGAGAAGGACTTGATGTGGGCGTCAAGGCAGATGAGTTGATCATCGTCGCGACTACAATCGTTGGCATTGCTTAGGTGCGATGCGTGGACTCGGTAAGGCCATCACTG
This sequence comes from Aureobasidium namibiae CBS 147.97, assembly GCF_000721765.1. Taxonomy (NCBI): domain Eukaryota; kingdom Fungi; phylum Ascomycota; class Dothideomycetes; order Dothideales; family Saccotheciaceae; genus Aureobasidium; species Aureobasidium namibiae. The sequence goes on along the minus strand of NW_013581197.1, from coordinate 438,341 downwards.
ACCTCGCCGCCGCTCTCAGAGTCTTGCGTGTGGGACTGTGCCCAAGTTCCACCCGCATCATCTGTATTGGCATGCGTGGTTGACACACTTCCAAGTTGTCCGTCTTGACGACTTTCCTCTGGTTTTGATGTTGAGGCATTGGTTGGACCTTGGTGATCTCCTGTTAAGTCATGGTCAACTACAGTCTGGTTTTCCTGCAGGACCTGACGGGCCGGTGAAATGTTTTCGCCAGGTGGAGGGGGATTCTCTTCCTGGTACTTCGCAAGCTCATCTAGCTCTTGCCTAAGCTCGCCGAGGCGCTTCTCATCTCCTGACTGTGAGCCTTGGGGGAATTCTTGGATATGCTTCCACACATCCTCTGCTTCTTTGCGGTAGCTTTCGGGGATATACCACGATTCGAAGGCGCTGGCCAGCTTCACAGTAGCATGTAGTCTGACAAGCAAAGGCAGTCGGGGCTCCAAAAGCAGGTTCTGTACCTCACCGGTTGCTTCATCGTGAGCGTCAGTGTATAGCTTTGTTGCTGCGCTGTTCCATCTCGAAGTCAAAGACCTCGATAAGTTATGCGCGTTCTTCGGCATCTTGAACGATGTCTGGTTGCGCGCATAGTGGAGTGAAGTCAAGAAAGCAAGCTTGCTCGTAGAGGTTGGCGACCGCCAAGCATTCAGTGCACGGACTTATCTTGCGACCAAACAAATCTGACTCCACACTCTTCCATCTGCACAATAACAATGACGTCTGTATCGATTCCAGGCAGTCTTTACTACCAGTCGGAATCAAGCTCATGATTCATGAGCGAAGAAAGCGAAGGCAATGACAAAAGTGTAAGGTTACGAGCAATGCTCATGTGAAACTGCCAATGATCCTTGCTATAAAACACGAAGAACGAGACCACGTGCTCGGAGGAGATGGCAGTATGTCTTTTTTGCCCCCCATGTACAGAAGTGTTAATCCCTTCAGCACTGGAAGGATACACGACGATATGTCGGGCCTGTATATTGTACCTCGATGAATTCCTTTGCAACTTCGACGCAGTGGGATGCTGTCCTAGCCACCCTGTCAGAACTGAAATGCATCTTTGCCGACCGTAGGTAGCAGAGAAATCATACCGACAGAGGCCATAAAAGAAGATACCATGTGTGTATAGCTAGCGTCCCTGCATTCAAGGATAAGGACTAGAGAGACTTATATGAAGGACCAGTACATCATCGGTAGGCATGACCAAAACCTTCGGGCTTTGATGATAACCTCGACATGACACATGCTATGTGAAGAGTCGACTTGTCATTCTTGAGCTCAACTACTTATGTGATACGATGCTGTGTAGGCCCCACTATCTTCTTTAATAGAAAGCTATCGACTTAGCTGATCGAGTCGAGCTGAGGAATTCGTATCTACGCTAAACCACCATTTGATGATCCTGCAATCCGCTCTGTATCAGCGACCGAACTCATGTCTTTCATGCTATGCAAACAGTGCTCAGACCGACTGTTGAGGATGATCTGCTCCACCGATACACAAGTCAATGTTTCGTGGTCTTTTCAGACCACGTGAGCCAAGTCGCATCTCCGCTGAGAACATGCAGAATGCAAGATCAGGTCGAGCTGTTGCGACGAAGGTATTCCAGATAAGAAGTTGCACTCTGGGGGCTCTTACCATATTCCATAGCAATCTGACCATTACCATGCATAGTCTGGACAATATCCGCGAGAAAAGCATCAACATTCTGTTCGACAGATGCGCCCCGAGTAACGACCTGGGGTGCCTCGTCACCCGAGCTAGCAAGCGGGAGCGCAGTCTCAGTCGAGGAGAAGTCGGCCACGGATTGAGCACCAAGACCTGCTCCTTCACTCAATCCGAGAAGCAAAGCTTGACGGCTCGGGTGGACATGGCTGCTAGTCTGGGGTGGCACGGATGGAGTGAACACAGAAAAGCCGGGCATGCTGGGAGGAAGTCCAAAGTGGACGGTCTTGTTCGAGTCAAGGGACCAGAACATCTGTCCATTTGCAGCAATGCTGACGATCATGTTGACAGGAGCTGCAATGTTGGCAGGTGCGACTGGCGTAAGGTGTGTGGAGTTGGCCGACTGCTCAACGTGCACCGCGTGGGACTGTGTGGTGTCAGATGAGGTCTGGAGCTTCGATTTCTTCTGCTGAAAAGTGCCGTGACCACGAGCGAACACATCAAGGCGATCCTGTAGAGTCTGCTGGGCTTGCCAGCAGGAAACGTGATCGAAGTGCTTTGTACCGCACTTGGTGCAGGTCGGCCAAGTACATGGTCTGTTGATGTAGCGACCACAGTCTCTGCAGAATCTGGTACCCTTCTTGAGCTTCCTGGACTTCTTGGACTCAACTCCAGGACTGAATGTACGACCCGGGCTGGGGGCGGAGGAGCGCCTGAATTGCAGACTGGTAGATGCCATATTGTTGTTCATTTCAGCCATATCCTGTGAGCGCTGCTTGATTTCCTCTTCGACTTGGACTTGCCTGGCGGCCTCTTCATCGAGACGCTTCTTGAGTCGCGCCTCAGCCACGGCGCAAGGAGTCTCTGGGTGGTGCTTGACTTTGCAGGTCTCGCATACGAGCCATTTGCAAGGAGATCTGTGGAAGCTGCCACACTCAGGACAGATAGGGCAAGTGCGCTTGCCAGGGCTTTGTTTCTTCTGGTCAGCGGCGGAGGACCGAAAGACCGATCCAGATCCAAGAGCGCGCATCTCCGACAAGAATGCTGATTTGACATGATCTTCTTCCCGGAGGCGCACGGGCATTGAGTTCAGTGCCGTCTTTCTCTTGTTCTTCTGCTTGGGCGACAGTGTTGTCCCAGGAAGGTCATGCAGCTTAAGGCGCTCTTTCAACTTCTCCGTAGCGTCCGAGCATGGGACATTGTGATAGTGGTTCAGATCGCAGGCATTGCAGAGGGGAACATAGCAAGGCGTACTATGGTAGTTACCACACTTCATACAGAGTCGATCACTGCGGTCATCCTTGGCTCTGCGCAGTTTCTTGGACGAGCGCTGACGGTCTTCTTCTTCCGAGTCTGCACCTCGCTTTCTGTCGAGAGGTAGCTCTTGAAGCGCGGGAACCTTGCCTCTGCGGGCTTGCTCCGGAGTTTCATGAGGGTTGATGCGCGGCGCAGTGGTTGTTCGGGGTCTTCCGCTGCTGTGGTCGGGACCATGCATGACGAGATGGTAGCCATCTTGGGAGTTGTGTCTCTTGTGTTGGCTGACAGCTCTCTTGTGGCGAGGGATGGTTGACTCCAGGTCAGACTCGTCGTATTCGAGAGCTCTGGGTCCAGTAGGAACATAATCATAATCTCTATAGTTGCGTGCCTTGCGGTTTGGAACCACGCGAACGGCGGCGACAGCATCGCCACTGACAGCAAGCATCGGCTTGGGGTCTAGTCGACCCATCTTGTGGTGATTGCGCGGTGATGAGACGCGGCGATGCGAAAGATCTTGCTGGTAAGAAGAATCCCGAAGAATGGCGGAAAGATCTCAAAAGTGACGAGGAACAATTTACGATTCTCCGGCATCGAATAGGCCTGGCAACCATCCGTGTTCCTCGATGTAGAGGCGCAAGCGAATCCTTGAAGCAAGTCAGAGTGACAAGGCGTGAGCAAAGGCAGGCACGGAGAGCACCTTCTCTTCATTTCTGACCACACCTTGACCGCCCCTTCTCTGATATCAAACCTACACTCCCGTACCCATAGAGATACACAACGGTCTTCAGAGAATTCGAGAACGCCCGGTGAAACACGTCGCCGTCACTGTGGCTGTCCATGTCTTTGACGTAAGGATGCATGCAGTTCGATAGCTGTCAAGATACAGGACAGTCTTCTTAGAAATAGCGACATACCTTGATAGTCGTTCTGTGGGAGTACTCTGGTCGAGATGGGTGAGTTTGACCGTAGTCATATTGAATCAGCCAATTCGACAAAGATTTGTGTCAGAAGGCTTACCATCAAACAAGTCTCCCTTCGATGTTGACTCAGCATTTCAGGAGGCTGAAGAAGGTAGCTACAGCACATACAAACATGACAGTGACACAAGGAAGAGAGAGTATAAATGGATATAAAGAGAAACTTTTGTTTGGGGTATCAGATTGACATTCCTCTATGATATCTCTTTCATCAACACGCACTCTACGCTTATGCGACGGAGGCGGTGAGGATGTCGGAGTCACCGGCATCGATGATGGCCATGGTGGAGCAACGGAAGAGCTTACCGGCGGCGGTACCGAGCTCAATCTGTAAGAGAAAAACACGTTAGCCAATGTTCTGCTCTCCAAAGCCTTGAGTGGGCAGTGTGTTTGATTGCTTTGCCTCGCCTTCACCACTGAAGGCAGAATTGGTTCTCCAACAGTTGGCGAGCCAGCTTGATGTTGAATCAACTTGCAGGAGCAATCAAACACACGCCCAGGCTTTTTCTCAGAGCGAATGTTTTCACGTACGTTGTTGCCGTTGAAGTGGTGGACGGCGGTCTTGCCGAGCATGGAGTAGTACTCGAGCTCAGACTTGCGGAGAGGGGGGGTGTTGCCAGCAATGATGATGAGCTTGGCCTTGCCAGAGCGGATGGCCTTGATGGTGGACTTGTAGCCGAGGGTGACCTTTCTGTGCAAGTCGTCAGCAGTGATTTGGTGCTGGCGTGTCGCAAGTCGACTTACCCGGACTTCATAACAAGCGCAAGGCGCGAGTTGATAGAGTCGGAGGTCTTGGTCTTCTTGGGGGCCATCTCTGCGTCGGTTTTTGGTGATTGTCTGGTTGTTGAAAAAGTACGGCGCTCCGGTCCTGGTTTGGCTTATAATCGCTTGCTGGAGAGAGAAGAAGAGAAGTCGGACGTCGAATTTTCAAAAGTGGTTCGAGCGCCCAAGCGAGGGCGTGCCAAGGCGCTAGGATGAGTCGGGGATCGCTTACGCCGATCAGTGCTCAGGGCCCCTCGAACCGTTGTGGTTGTTGTTGGCATGCGACGGTATTCATCACATGCATCAACCAACACATGTCCAATGTTGGTCTGTCGTTGCTGCTGTGTGTTGGACGGAGAACCGCTGAATCCAGTGGTAGAGCGAGTTTGAACGTGAGGTGCACGTAACAGGAAGCGGAGGCAAGGCAAGGCGGTGTCGGATCGCTCATCAAATAAATATGGTACTTTAATCTCCTTCGCTCCAGCTGTTTTGCTGTTGGCCGAGGGGCCTTTTTTGTTGTCTGTCTTGCCTGTTCGTCTGTCAATTCGTCTCCACGTCCTTGACCTCGACATCCTGTTACTCACGCATAGCCTGGCCCTCAACAAACATCTCGACTACTTGTACCTGTGACACGCACGAATCTAGGCTCAAGTAAGCTCGGCGCTCAGCTTACTTAGCCTTCACCATGTCGACGCCTTCCAAGCAGCCCCCTGCTGCTGCTACCGCTACTTCTACCCAGCCTGGGGCACCTCCTCGTCGTCCGTCCATGAACCCTCCCAAGACAACTCCTTCTCGCAGTCCTTCGCGTCCGACAGTCTCGACAACGCCTGGCTCAGGCGCAACCCCTTCTCGCGCTAAGTCTGTCCGTACCCCAGTCGGAGGAGCCCCACCATCTGCCCGCGCTGCTGTCAAGAAGCCGACCACAACAACAACATCCACTCTGAACACATCCAAGTCTGCCATGGCCGACGCAAAGGCAGAGGCCGCTGCTGTCATTGACGATCTGCGCGAACGCCTGCAAAAGGCTGAAGTTGCGGCCGAAGAGGCACAGAAGCAGCATGCCATCGCCCAAGCTCGTCTCGACGAGTCAAGCAAAGAGCACAACAATATAGAAGAGTCGATGCATGAGCAAGAGGAGCGCTTGGAGCAGCTGGAAATCGAGAAGAAGGAAAGCATCCGCCAACGCAGAGAGTTTGAAGCAATCTATGAAGCAGAGCGTGCTCAATCCATGAAGGAGAAGGAAGAGTTGCAAGTCCGCGAAGAGGAGCTCCGCGACACAATTCAGAGATTGAAGGAGACGATGGCTCAGAAAGAAATGCGCGGTGAAGACGAGAGGCGGCAGAGCATCTCCAGAGCGTGTATGTTATTCTGTTGCCTGACTACCGCAAACCACAATACTGACTCCTTTCCCAGCAAGCTTCAGAAGCAATGCCTCACCGAACCAAGAAGCCGGCCAATTCGCTCCTCCATCTTCCCTCCAGCGCAGCGACTCCTCGCGCAGTTCGTCCCGTCTGGTGCTGCAAAAAGACAAGATCATCGAATCACTACGTCTCGAATTGGCCGAATCGCAAATCAAGCTGGTCGAGATGGAAAACATGGGCGGTGGCCGCATGCAAGAGTTGGAAAAGACACTGATGGAGACGAGAATGGCAAATGCCAGATTGATGGAGGACAACGAGAGCTTCCAGCTGCTGCTGAGCGAAAAGACGCTGAATGGCGATTTCTCTCACAGCGGCTTGTTGCGTCCTCCTTCAATCATGAGCGCTGGTTCTCGTCCCTCTTCGCCCTCGGCTATGGTTGGAGCATCGAGTCTGGCCGATGAACTCGACAATGCCAGCGACGATGGCATGGCAGACAACAGACGTCTGCAAGCCGAGGTGGCGTCCATGAGAGCAGAGAACAAGGCATTAACACTGTACATCAACAACATCATTTCCCGCCTATTGCAGCACAAGGAGTTTGAGAACATCCTCGATAAGACTCCCAACCTCATGTCAGGAGCCGACCTACCAAAAGACAAAGACCTGCCACCACCTCCCCCAGCAGAAAAAGACGAGCAACCCTCTCTCCTCAAACGAGCCACCTCAGTCGTCCGCGGCGGCCGCCCAAAGCCCATCGAAACACACTCAGAGCCCCAACCCAGCTTGACCGAAGACCCAAACACCGCACCACGCATCCCCCTCACCCGCACTCAATCCAACCGCATGTCCATGGGCAACGCCCCGGCCTCCCACAACCGCACAAACTCTGAATTCGGGAACCCAGCAGCTTTGGTCAACAACATGTACCGCGGTCCTGCCAGCCCGGGCCCCACAAGCCCCAGCATGGTGCCTCCACGAGGAAGCTCCCTCTTCAGCCCCTCCCTCCCCATCGCTCCCGCCGCTGCAGCCCGCGTCCCTTCCTCGGGCTCCGTACCGCAAGTGGGCGACGACAGACGCCAAAGCATGCCCCCGCCCGCTCTGCCTCGAGACTCGGCTCGCAACAGCGTATACTCCGAGTCAGGGCTGCCGGACAACATGAGCACAGTCAGTCCTCCCCGCAGCACAGCCTCCAACAACGAGAAACCCACTGGGGCCATTATGCGGGGAGCAGGCATGCGGCCCCTGCGTTTGGTGCAGGAAGCCAAAGAGGAAGAAGAGGCAGCCAAGAGAGCAAAGAGGTCGAGTTGGATGGGCTGGTTCGGCGCCAACAACCGCAGTGTGAGTAGTGAGGCTGTTCCCAAAGAATGATATGTCTGAGATGTACGACGAATGTCTTGTTGGATCATGAGGTTTCTTGTTTGGATTTAGGCGTTCTCGCTTGAGTTTTGGATGTCTAGGGAGAGATGGGGTTTTGGATGGTTGGATCATCTTGTATCTTTCCTTGCCTTGGATCTATTTTCCCCTGTCACATATACCCCCCCTCAAATCGTTGGCGGATCAAAGTCATTTCATGTCATGTTTTCTTTTTCCTTGTTCAGCTGTTACGAGTGAGAGACTGGATCCGATCATGTATGAGTACGCTGTATTGCAGAATGTTGTACGGAACAATGTTGTCGTGTCTATGTAACTTCTGCCTTTTCTGTAACGAGTATTTTCATGATCATGCAAATTCGTTAATCTCCCGTTATTTCCTCACTCCAATGCAAAACCTATGGACAAATCAATGTACGCGCCGAAATACCATGCCAAACCTCCAGCATTTCCCACCATGCATCCAGAGTAAGAATTCCAATCACCAACCGTAAAAGAAACCATTTTTCCAGCACTTGGTTCATGGTCCTTGGCACCGGACAAAGAAAAGGCGAAGAATGGGTGTCCAAGCACAGAGCGTGCTCAATGATCCCAGTTGATCTTGCAGTCAGCAAGCTCGTCCCGCATTCCTTGGATCCGGTCCTGTAGCCATCCGCTGGACCATGTGTCGCGATGTCTCTCGTCAGTTTCTCCTAGCCTGATATCCTTGCCCAGCTTGCAAACCCCATCTTCGTGCATCCATTGCAAACAATCGTTCCAAGCGAGACAAGCTTCAGCACAGCTGTCGAAGTTCTTGACTGAATTTCTTTCTCTTTCGGACAATCCTTCCCAAGCCTTCTTCGAATTTTCATCAGCATCCTCAGCTGGTGCAATAAATTCTTTGTCTTTGGAGATATTGTTCCAGTGAGTACGGTTGACGGAGACATGCCGAGCCACAAAGCCATCGTATACGTCGCGGTAGAGATAAGGCTCTGACCATCCCTATCTTGGTATCAGTATCGCGGACGAATCATTTTGGAGCTGGAAATGACTTTACGTTCTTCTTTACCCATTCGTTCTGGAACCGCCACATGCTGTCAACCTGTGATGGAGTGACATGGTGCCAGGTGATGGCAGGAGTACACCAATGCTTTCCAGTCCAGTCAAGTGTATGCACCCTCTCACCCTGGAGACGCGGCCAGGATGGTGTCAATTCAACGTCGACTTCCATCAGTGCACGTGCGACAACTTCGTCACCGCAGCAAGAAAGACTCGTCGACAGCTCCCACCTATCGTCGTACTTCCTGGCACTCATTTGCTTCCTACGATCCTCCATCTTTTTGACTGCAGCACGAGAGATGATGAACCCAGAGCCGCCATGAGCGAACGTGGTAGGACCAACGACATTCTGCGCACCTAGATACAAAGGCTTCTTTGGATTCATTCTTCCCAGAAATTGCAGCAGATTGGTCCAGCTCACACTAGTGTCGGCTTCGATGTATACAAACCAGTCAACGTCAGGAGAAGCTAATCGATACGACTCGTGCATCATGGGGAGGAACTTCCACTTGTCGAGATTCCATCCTTTGTCACCCTTCAGCTTGGATACATCCTGACCTTCGCGGTGATACTTTTGTAGCTTTCGATAGAATTCAAAGTCCTCATGGTCGTTCTTGTAAGTGTCACTGACGGTAGCCAGAGCATCATGAATCTGATAATCGGCATAAGTCTGGGGCAGGTCCGAGAAAATCAGGTAGTGATGGGTGCATCTGAACAGAGTGATGAGATGGGTTGGCAGTTTCGCGTAGATTTCTGATGCGCCAGTCTTGAGCACAATCATGACGCGGTCGGCGCCTGGTGCATTGAGACAGTTGGCAGCATCTTGAATTGATACCGTGTGGTTGAGAGTCAATTCGGTTTCAGCGGATGCTGACGATGGAGGGGTAGTTGTAGCAGTGGCATGCACCGGCCTGGTTGGTGTGGATGGAAGCCATGTGTCGCGAAACAGATATAGTGAACACACCAAGGCGAAGATGATGGCAAGCTTGGAGGCGTTGAAGACTCCGGCCGAGGATGTCGCCATGTCGTCAGAGATGTGTAGCACACGAGTCGTTGACAGGCTTGGTATATCTTGGCTTGTAGCAGATCTCGGTCGCAATGGCTGGACAAGACCCTAGAGGAATAATTGAGACCAAGCAAGCAACATGAGGAAACGCAATGCTCAGAGCGAGGTACGAAAAGAAGAGGAGACAAGAGAATGTTTGCAGAGCTGACGAATCTTGTACCAATACGAAGAGCAGCAACGACCCATCCACTCTTTCCTTCACACCTGACTTCTCGTTGATCGTGCATCCTACCGTAAGCTCTCCGTACGCCAGCGTCTCTCCGAAAAGTCTAAATCGCTATTATGGGAGCTTCAACAATAAACGCATCAGCTTGTTTCAGGAGAGTCGATTTTCGATTGGACAAACGTCAGCCTCAACGGGAACTGCTCTCGAGCTCCCTAAACTTTGTTGCGCATGACAAGGGCAAGGTCTGCAAAAGTCGGCCTCTATTTCAAGAAGGATAGCTCGCCAATTTGTTGACGAACCGACTCCAGCGGTTCAGCTTAGGCGTTGTACCGGTCAGCGTGGGTTTGTCTGAGACTCAGGAGCTGGTCTGGTTTGAAATGACAACGTCTCACGAAAGGGTTGGGGTGGAAGAAGATTCGCGCACGGCGAGTCCGAGCATGTGAAGCCGTGATCATCAGGTACAGAGGACATGATAATCATGAGTATAAATCGACCTTAGAACCATAGTCAAGCATCGTACAGGCTATGTCTTAACAATAGTGACCGTCTCGTACCCTGCAGGATCCTTGAGCGATGTGTAGTACCCAGCTGCTTGTTGAACAGTCGGCTCGAATGTCGACAAGGCCATGGGTCCACGGCTGAAGACGTTATGCTCAGCTCGCCAACTCGTATAGTGACCTTGTTCTGCATGTTTTCTGCAGATTTGTACGAGTACCTCTCATGGTGCTCGTCGATCATGTTGAATGTGCTCTCCTGACTTGTGAAGCGAAAACAAAACAAGAGAGTTTACTCGAGTACACAAGTGGGGTTGTTGATGTTTATGGAGTCATGCTCGTTGGCCGGGCAGACGTTCTTATGGAAAAGATCTGGCCATGGTATATGTGGTTGTTCGTCCACCAAGACGGTCTCCAGATGAGCACAAGGTGAGATATGCTGCTGAGCAAGGAGCAGAGGACTCGTCGGCAAAAGCAGCGCGTATCCACAAACCTTGAGCCAGCCTCGCGTCTCGAGTTCTGCCGGTCGGGGCGCAGTTCTCGTACACATAGGAGATGGACAATTTGTGTAGCCGCACACGCCATCTCCTTCCACCACATGCATACAGCACGACAGAGCATTTGCATTCAGCCCATCTTATCTGGATCTTCATAGCAAATTCTTTCTCTCCAAGACAAGGCCCGCGATAGATTCGCCCCGAGTTGCGCACGGCGAAAGACTCCCGCCCGCAAACCGCATCCCCACATTGTCAGCACACCATAAACGTACAAGTCACCTCCGTATTACACCTACGACAACGCCCTGTACATAGCCTGATCTGCCGTCGTGTTTCTGCTGGACATATTCTGAAAAGAGAAGGACTTTGGACACGAACCATAGAGGAACATACATACCGACCAGACACATCCTACAAACCACCAAGCGCTTGATGCTGCGTGAGCAGCGCAAAAGATAAGGCGTTCCGACGTCGCAACAATCCATACTTTTGTTGCTCTTCAAGCCTTCTGATACGACATGGATTCCGCCGGCCATATTCTATTGACAGCCAGCAACTTGTACGCTCGGGCAAACGCTACCAATGGAACCAGCACCGAAGCAAGCCAAGATCACGCCTCGAGACCTCCAGTATACAAAGCAATTGGTATCATTCTTGCCGTATGCTCTGGTCTCTTTATTGGCACATCGTTCGTCTTGAAAAAGCATGGCTTGCTCAAGGCGAATGAGAAGTACAACGAGGCTGCTGGCGAGGGCTACGGTTACCTCAAAAATGGGTGGTGGTGGACAGGAATGATTCTGATGATCATAGGGTGAGACACGGTCGCCCAACTCATCTTTGTGTCTAAAGGCTGACCATAATGCAGCGAGATTTGCAACTTTGTGGCATACGCTTTTGTAAGATCATCCTTTTCTTCCTGAAGTCCCTTGGAAGACCACTGACTGTTGTTCTCTCCAGGTCGATGCCATTCTTGTTACCCCTTTCGGAGCTCTCAGTGTTGTCATCACTACGGTACTATCTGCAATCTTCCTCAAAGAACGTCTCAGTTTCGTTGGCAAGGTTGGTTGCTTTCAATGTGTGATTGGCGCCGTCATCATCGCCCTGAATGCTCCTGAGCAATCTTCCGCTGCCAACATCCAGCAAATGCAACATTTTGTCATCGCACCGGGTTTCTTGACATATACTGGAGTTGTCATTCTAGGCTGTGCCTTTACTGCTCTTTGGGCTGGTCCCCGCTACGGCAACAAGAGCATGTTTGTCTATCTCACCATTTGCAGTCTTATTGGCGGATTGAGCGTTGTTGCGACCCAAGGTCTTGGTGCTGCTATCGTTGCTGCGATTGGCAAGACTACCCCTGTCAACCAGTTCAAGCAATGGTTTCTCTGGGTCTTGTTCGTTTTCGTTATTGGTACTCTCTTGACTGAGATCATTTATCTCAATGTGAGTAGCAATCAAGCTGGTTGCACACCAGACGTGCTGACCCTTTACAGAAAGCGCTCAATATCTACAACGCCGCTCTGGTCACACCGACATACTACGTCTACTTTACTTCTGCCACCATCATCACCTCAGCTATCTTGTTCAGAGGATTCGGTGGCAGCACAGTGGGTATCGTGAGTGTCATCATGGGCTTCCTGACAATCTGTTCTGGTGTTGTGCTGCTCCAACTTGCGAAATCCTCCAAGGATGTGCCGGACACAGCTGTCTTCAAAGGAGACCTGGATCAAGTCCGCACCATTGCCGAGCAGGAAGAGCCAGAGACCGAACCACGCGCCGATACTATTCGTGGCGGTGCCGCAATCGTTCGCGCGATGAGCAGAAAACGTACTATGAAGCAGCTTGACGAAGCTCGCACAATCGCTAGCGAGCACATGGAACCCATTGGCGAGGACGATCAAGTCTACTTCGATGGCATACGTCGCCGCAAGACTGTCGTCGGATCCAGTGGACACCAATCGTTACGGTCATCAACAAGGACTGCCCATCCTCCTCTGGGGCTGACACACTTCATCGATGGCCACCACACCGATAGCGACAGTGACAACGACGTTCATCCCGGCTTCCTACCACGTTTCCGCCGAAGTAAGAAGAAGCAACGAAACCACTCTGGCGACCACTCTCTGATGGAAATGAAACCACCACTAACCCTGAAATCACAATCGAGCTTCGCAACCACCACAGCAGACGAAGAACCCGCACGCGAGCACGTCTACGGCCTACCCTCTGGTCTCCGCTCACCCATCCACGATACCGACACTTCCTACAAAGGCGGCAGTGCAATCCACTGGACAACCAGCATCGACGAGCGAGAAAGAGAACGCGCCATGAGCCAAACCAGCTCCCTCATGCCTCCCAAGCCGCCACCACACTCGCGACCAGATTCCTCCGGCAAACGCACCTTCAGCTTCCAAAACGTATTTCACCGCAAAGGCCACGGCGACGAGCTCGCAGACGACGGTACCATCCGGCCCCTCTCCCGCGGCGCTTTGAGTTTCGCCTCTCGCAAGAGCAGTTCCTCCCACCAACGTCCCTCCAGCCGTAACAATGCCAGCGAGGAAGAAAGACTAGGTCTCGTTACTGGTGATGCAGCTGAAACCTCTGGCAGTAAGAGCAAGTTACCTTTGTATGAAGCTGATGATGACGACTGGCTCGTCACGAGCGGCAGAAGCGAGAGTCCTGAAGATGTCATGGGTGATCTCGGTCGCGCGCGTATGGACCGAAGTCGCAGTCGCAGCGACGAGAGCAACTACGAACGTTATGACGACGAGGATTTGGGTTATCTGAAGCCCAAGAGACCTAGTGGGATGGATTGAAAAATTTGACTGGGGTTCATTTGGACATGTTTTTCCCCCTGTCTTGTAGAACTTGCGTTCTTCGGTTCGTTGGTAGATACCCTTCTCTTCCTATCACATATCCATTTTCTCTCCCAAATTTGCTCTTTCCTTCACCTCCATCTTGTCACTGAAACCACCACTCTGTCCAGAAGATTCGACTATATAAACATACCATCACAGCAGTCTCAGCTTGGATCCATCAACCCCACCAATGCTGCTAGTAGCAGCACCGGGCAACCGTCTCCAACACTGAAGCTGCCGATCGTGTGTGTGTGTGTGTGTGCCGTGTCTCACATCGTTCTCTTTGGCTCTACCGCACCCATACATCGACACTCGGGTCACGAACGCGAGAGCTGGGTAATGTAAATCGTTTCTCGACCACAAAGCTCAATGTAGAAGCTCGTGCTGTACTTCCGAGTCGACGGCTGAGGAAAAAAGTATACAAGAACGGTAACCCGGCTCAAACTTTTCACTCTTGCCCGGTGGAATTTCATCGGTATCGAAGTGTGGGGATCTGTGGTCTCATCGTGGAGATGGTGGTCGTTGATGGACTATCACAATGCAAAGAGTTGTCGCGAGATGTAGGGTCGTCTAGTGAGAACAGCCGTTCTCTGGGCTTTCCGCGGATGGCGGTGAGATGTGTAAAGGTATTGTGACTTTTGGCTAGTTTGACGTGCAAAATTGGTACAGACGAGATGTGTACAAGTGTTTGACGTCAACCACCAGGCCTTACAATCTCTTGACATCCCCCAGTCATGTGGTTATCATCAGAACAATCTAAACAGCGAATCAGGTCACTGATGCACAATCGTGAGAAAGAGATTTGAGATACATCGATGTTCAGAAAGTGATTATCAGATCAAACGCCAACATCTTATCCAAACGGTACGAAATTCTATGACCGTATGAGCAAACACCATCTAACCAACTCCTGTACATCAAGTCGTGACACGTTTCGCACACCTGTCCTTTACACCGCCATGCTCTCAGCGCGGGCCATCATCTCAGCCACCCTCTTCTTCTTGGCGTTCATCTCCTCCTTGAACACGATATCAACAAGCACATCTGCAACCCAAGATGCCTCGATCAGACCGCCCTTGACGCCATTGAACACGACTTCATCTCCATATCTGCCTTTCGAGTCGCGTCCACGGTGTCTGAGCGCTTCAGCATCGCCCCAAGAACCTGTATCGTATTGCAGGCGATCCCGCTTTTCTTGTGGTAGAAGTAGCGACATGAATGAGTCAACAACGTGCAGATGTGTTTGCGTCCATACGAACCGCTGGTCAAGTGCGTTGGTTTTGGACTTGCCGAGTAGACGTGATAGACCGTGACTCAGAGGTCCACTTTGAGGTACAATACTATTGCCAGAACGGGACCGTGTAGAGTTCAGCATGCGATGCAGTGTGCGGATATGTGCGTATATGAAAGGATGGGTATCCGGCAGCAGACCATACTTGCGACGCAAACGCAGTACGTGATCGGGTACGGTGGCAATTGGAGCCGCTTCTAGCACAACTTGAGGCTTGCGTTCCGGTGATGCATACACTGGAGGCTTGGTTACAGCCTCCCAAAAAGATTCAGTGAGCTTCGCCAGCGGGGACTTGGGTTCTGAGTTCTCATGAGACTCGTGCGCAGGTTTCGATAATGTTGAAACATTGTCAAACAAAGCAAGATATTGTCTTTTGGGCTCCAGGAGAGTCGAGTTACCAGCGTCATCGTTGAAGTTGACCTTGACACGCATGGGTGACTCCAAGTTCAGGTCTTCCTGATAGCTTGTTGATCTCGAGGATATTGTCGAAACATCATGCTCAGACGAGCTACTGATAGTGAGGTCAATAGTATTTGCACTTGGTGCTCGCCTCGACCCTCTCATCTGGCTTCCAGATGTCAGACTAGAGATCGTGCTTGCAGCTCTGCTAGACTTTCCTCTCATCTCTCTTTGTATCTGTTGCGCATCTGAAGCCAGGCTAGAGTCTGTCTGTGTCTCCGAAGTGTCGACTTCATCACCTCGTCGTGTCGCTTGAGTGCCGACCAGGCTTCGACGAAGTGGTGACGGTCCAGCGGAGAGATTTGATCGTGAACCGCTTTCGATATTCTGGACATTCTTCATGGGACTGATGTCCAGGACAGTGTTTCTAAGCGGGCTGCTGGGCGCAAAACTACTCTTTGCCGAGTCTGCGATTTGTTTGGTTGTTCTCGAGTTGTACACCGAGGGAAGATTCTTCTGGAAGAACACACCTGTATCATCACCAGACTCGGACTGACTGTGGTCTTCGTCCGTCGCAGTTTTAGCGGAAGAGTCAGCTCGTTCACTCAGCTTCTTTCCGCTAGCAACGCTGCCATCATCAGATGATGGTGGTGTCATAACGCCACTGCTCTTTCTGGAAGAGCCCTTGGTAGAGGCACTTGCTTTGCGATTCTGGCGTTCTTGAGACTCAGGTGAATCACTGTACGAGAAGGCTGTTCCTGAGTTGCGACGCCAAGTACCAGGTAGCTTATTCCTGCGTGGCTTGACGACCAGGTCATCCAGAAACAGATCAGTCTGTTCAGGAGAGCCTTCTGCCTCGTTGACGGAACGGCTAGCTTCCTCTTGCCAGATGTCTTTGTCCTCCTCGTCTACGTCTTGCAAGGCTGCATCTTCCACAGAGTGCTCAGCTCCATCATGTCCGGAAGCTGGCGAGGAGCGTGGTGGGCTCTGCATATGGGTGGCTGATGGCCTTGAGACATCGACGTAACTCATCTCGGGCTCCTCGTGGACTGGACCGCTCTTTCTGGATGCTTGAGCAAGTTCGGGATACTCGACGCTGGCTTTAGGTTGGACGTCGGCAGTAGACCGTGATTGACCGACTGTTTCAGGACTGACAAGACGGCTAGGAAGCGAATCAAAGGTCTCTTGCTGTCGCACTGGGCTGTGAAACGGGGATAGATAGTTTGGCATGGTGTTGATAGTAGGTGAAAATCGGGGCGCGTTCTGCATAGCGGTCGGTGTAGCTAGACTCTGGCCGGTGTGGAGACTCTGGCGCAGCTGGCGTCTGGTACCAGAGCTAAAGCCACTGAAGATAGATTCTCGAGCTGAAGGTAGTTCTCTAGACACGGATTCGCGGAACGGACCATTCAAAGCGTCTTGTAACGCCCTTCCCGACTTGCGCGCGCTTTCTCTCAAAGGTGTAGCAATATCGGCGTCGTTGTTTTGCGAAGGCTGTGGCGCTCCGGGGTTCTCTGGGGTCGAATTCTCAGGCATGGGGGTAATCCTGTCGGCAACAGGAGGAGATGAGGGCATGTATGAGCGATTGGCGGAGGCATCGCCCTCGGTAGCCTGCAGAGCATGCGAAGGCGAAGAATGGCTAATGGCTCGGCTAGGTAAGGAATCGACCGAGATCATGCTGAATTCCTCGCTCTCGAGCATTGTTGCATCGCCAGGAGCACAAGCGCCAAGTACATCCTCTTCCTCGTCGTCGTCTTGTTCAAACCGAGGTTCATCTGCAGCAGTCGGCTCTACGCGAGCTGATGCGAATTTGGCACTGCTTCTGAAATGTCTTCTGGATGATCCAATGCGCGCACTCGGAGGTGTTCTGCGATCTGCGAATGAACACATTGGCTCAGATGACAGAGAGTCGACAGCTGCTGGAGCAGGAGCGTCCTTGAATGGAATGTCGACAAAGTCGATTTCTGATAAAGAGTAATCAATTCCAGGGTGGTCGCCAGACTGAGAGACGGGACAGAGATCGGGAACCTGACTGTACTCTACATGGCGTTGCGGCATAAATTGTGCCCTTGTGGTCGACTTGGCTGATGTAGGCATCTGTTCGGCCTCAACAGTGACCTTGGACTGCCAGGGAGCACCTTGAGAGTCCTTTGGTTCAATGAGCATAGATTTGACAGCGGGCGATGTGTGGTAGTTGGATGATCTAGGAGCCAGAGGACCTCTGGTAGACTGCTTGTGGGTTGGTCGTAAAGGCGAAGTTGCGCTTGTTGTCGCAGAGTCCAGTGGAGAATGCATTCTCATAGTTGCGAGTCAATTGCGAGTCGCAGGATATGCTCAAAGCCAGATATGTACAGATGCAAACAAAAATCAATGGCCCTTGCGTAACGAGTAAACAATCAGCTCGCGCCCGACCTCGAAGCCTCAAGATCTGGTGACGCGGTATGATCTCCAACCTATTGATGACCGAGCCAGACGATGAACAGGCCAAACAAGACCAGATATCTTGGGTATATTAATGCGATAGACAGGCACGATAGTTTCCAAGAAGACCATCAGCCATCTATGTGGAAATGCAACCAAACGTGTCGACAGGAAGGTACGGCGCAAAGAGGTCATGTGATGCCGCGGAGCGGGCCGCAGCTGCCATGGCAACGCCTCGAGGCAGCGGCGGCTTTGGTCAAACAAGTTTGCGACAGAGACAGAGAACAGTCGACCGCAAGAACTATCATATGATAGGCTCTGTGGCTATGGATGGGAGGTTGGTTTTGGTACTTGTTGCGCTCACGAACGGATGAGCACCAGAGATGGGTATTCATGGGTATATTGCCGTCCGCCTTGGAATTATACAAGGCCTCTGCTCACACAGGATGCAGCATCTATAAAGAGATCGGCCCTGGTCAGCGCATCGCCGTAAGCAAACTCGCCGCCGAACACTACATCCAACATTCCCGTCCCTTCCGCCTCGCAATCGATATCAGCATCTGGCTCTTCCAAATTCAGTCCGGCAAGGGTGGCACCAATCCTGCTCTGAGAACCTTCTACTATCGCCTCTTACGCCTTCTCTCCCTCAACATCCACCCTCTATTCGTCTTCGATGGCCCTAACAAGCCCACCTGGAAACGAAACAAGAAGGTCGGAGGTCCAAATGTGAGGGTATCGAGTGTGCCCGAATTCTTGGCCAAACAACTTCTCAAACACTTCGGCTTTCCTCTCCACTATGCTCCGGGTGAGGCCGAAGCTGAATGCGCTCTGCTCCAGCGAGAGGGCATTGTCGACGCCGTCCTCAGTGAAGATGTTGACACTCTCATGTTTGGAAGTGGCATGACTTTGCGAAGCTGGACTCCGGAACAAAAGAGCAGCAAGACTCCAACCCACGTGAACGTATACCGAGCCGATGCCACAAAGGAAACCAGTGGCCTGGATCGTAACGGCATGATTCTGGTTGCCATGATGAGCGGAGGTGACTACATCACTGAGGGTATCCCTGGATGTGGTCCTAAACTAGCCTGCGAGGCAGCAAGAGCTGGTTTTGGTGACGAATTGTGCAGCCTAGACAGAAACGAGACCGACGCTCTAAACACTTGGAGAGAGAAGCTTCGCCATGAGATTCGGACCAACGAAAGCAAGCACTTTCGCCAGAAGCGTCCAGCTCTGACCATTCCGGACACGTTCCCCGATCAGAAAGTTCTCCGCTACTACACCCATCCATGCATCTCCGCACCCGACAAGATCGCCAAACTCAAGGATACCCTCAAATGGGACATGCCGCTGGACTATCCCAGTCTTCGAGACTTCACAGGTGATGCGTTTGACTGGCGATGCATTGGTGGTGCCAAGAAGTTCATTCGCAACCTTGCTCCTGCTGTGCTTGTCCGAGAACTCAGAATGCGAGGCGAGACTACTGAAGGCAACGGGGATAGTTTGTCTATACAAAAAGCTCGAGAAGCATCCTTGGTCAACGCGATCCACAGCAAGCGCTTGCATCCAACGACTGACAACATACCGGAGCTCAGAATCAGCTTCAAGCCCATTGAGTTGATTGACATCGATCTCAGTTTCGAAGATCCTGATGAGGAGATCCCTGAAGATGAGGAAGATGAGGACTCGGAGCCTCTGCCAACTGAGGACGGTGAGTGTCCTGGATCACCAAAGAAGAAGCGAGGTCCTTCTACCTACGATCCCACTGTCCATGACAAGGTCTGGCTTCTGGACACCTTTGTGCGTCTCGGTGTGCCGCTAAAGGTTCAAGACTGGGAGGCCGGTGCCGGCGCGCCCAAGTCGAGACCTGCCCCACGACCTCGTAAAGCCGCCACCAGCGAAGTGGCAGCTGTTCGCAAGCCTGCAGCCACTAAGAAGGCCGGTGGTATGCAGAGAGGTGCTCTGGACCAATTTACAAAAACCACCAAGCCTGGTGTAGATCGCACCGCGCAATCTAAGTCCAGATCGCCAGAATGTGATGAGCTGGATTTGACTCAGATCGATGCTATCGCAAAACAGAATTCGAGGGAGCATAGTGCGAAGCCAGCACCCAAGAGCAGCTCATTCAGAACCAGAGCACCCGTGCGCCAACTAGATCTGAGTGGTAATACGGCAAGCAAGACGCCCTCGATAGCAGAGGTAGACCTCAGTCTCGAGATGATAATTCCTCACAAGCGATCTTCGAAGCGGCCTTCGCCTGAGCCAATATCGCCTCCCAGAAGAGCCAGGCCAAGGATGACTTCGCCAGCCCGAAAACCCTCTGGACCTCCGGAAGTCGTTGATCTACTCTCCTCGTCCCCTGTCAAGCCAGCTCCACCCAGAGCAGCGCCTGTGCGGTCAGCCAGCATACAAGACCATTTCAAACAGTTCAGCAAACCAGTCGTGCCTCCCCAGGAAGACGTCGACGCCGATGCACCACTTCCTGACACAGTAACGCGAAGGAGAAGAAGATCACCTTTGAAGCGATACCAGACCGCACCGATCGCAGGCGCCGATGATATGGACTCACTCCTGCTTCGGCCTTCTACTCCTCGAGGTATCGACATAGAGGCAATCGACTTAGCTTCACCAGAGTCGCTACCGAGACTTCCTCGATTTGGTGGACTAAAATGCGTGTCTGATAAGTTAAGTGAGGCAGTCGAGCTCTCAACCATACCTACGCCCATTGGCGAACCATCTGTCGAATTGAGTGCATCAGAGGATACTCATAGGCCAGCTCCATTCGCAAAGGAGATCGAGGTGATTGAGTTCTCGTCATCCATGCCCACACCGCCTTGCGAACCCGAGCGGCCACAGGAGATGCCAAGCCCCGAACGACCTATTGTATCGGCTTCTGCTTTACTTCCAGTCAACAAGCGGTTACGTGACAGAAAGATCGAAGCTACAGTCACGAAAACTGCGGCAGTTGCAAGAGATTCATCGATTTTTGCGTCAAACGTAGCAAATGCTGCGCGTGCTCGTGATATCCCGACGGTGCAGTCAATCCATACAGCTGACGACCGTCAGGCGCTGCAGACACCAGCACAAAAAGTGAAGAAGAGATTTATACAACCTCGGGATAGCTTGCCCGGCAACTGGAAAGAAGTTGTTATGGAGGTTGATTTGACTGCACCAACGCCAAAGGATCGGCGAATGTACAGGAAGAGTGGTGTTGAGGAGCTGGATCTGACAGGAGATTGATTTCTTGACATTCAAGAACAAGACTCGAGACCAGCAATAGCATATAGGTGACTGAAACGGCGTTTACTGGCACAGGCGTTCTGGGATATACCCCTTCTTCTTCTCTTTCAGCATGGAAATATCGCATCAGACGAACTTATGTATAGAACAAAGCACATTTATCTTTTCCGACTCTGATGTAATATCACTGTACCATTTTAGAGCGCAATCATCTGTTCTTTTTTCCTGTTGGAAGGGAATATTCCATGTTGCAGCACTGGAGGCTCGTATATAAAACGTCCTTCCTACCGTTGAAGCTCGATCACACTTGCCGCAGCGACAAAACGCAGCGAGCACCAGCCAGCACCAGTGCACTCAGGGTGCCTGCGTGTATCTTTGTCCATTGCGCTGCTCAATAACACAATATTGGCGTATCGGGTCGCCACCGGGTCGCCACCGCCTGAGTCTCCATCTATCGCTTGTCCTGCGCGTGTAGTGTACGTAGTCCATCGTGCAGGCCGACGAATACTGTCGACCACCCAGAGCACCGTGTTTCAGTCACCTATGCATTCCCTTGTGAAGATCTAGTGTGGATGATCTCTTCCGTAGGAAGGCACAACGATGTTTCAGATCAGTGACGTATCCGGAGAGAGCTGAGGATGTTTGGCATTCCAATGGACATCACTCTGTTTGTCGAGAACTTTGTGCCTTTTTATAGCTACAGGTTTTACTTGTCTTTGCAAACACTGAGAGAACAGCTTCGACTACAATCGAAGGGTCGCGATGATTGACTGAATCATCAACGCTCAAACGGTCTTGACTGTTGAATTACAAGGAAGAAGGGAAACAAAGGGAAGCAACTGCAGCTCAGCAAAAAACAAGAACCACCGTGAGTGCATCCAGCGCATGCCCCCCTCACAACCAACAAGGCAAGTTCCCACGTTTGACTTCAACCTCCAAACTCGCGATTCCTGTTCCGAATCCTCTGATCCATTTATCCGCAAAACTGATGTCTCTACCCACGCCGAACATCAAAGGCAGCCTTCCTCTGAGTATGAATTTGAGTACCGTACTGAACGTCTCTTGTGTCTTTTCTCCCTCGGCAGATCCTTCGGTAGATAGCACAGGGCTTTTTGGCACAAAAGCAGTCTCGGCGATTGCGTAGCTGGGGATGGCGATTAGAGTGTATGGATGTTTGGGTGCGAGGGAAGCAGAGCGCAAGACCCTTGTTGTCGTGGGTGTGCCAGAATCGCCGAGGCAGAAAAGCAACCAATCTGTATGGGAAACCTCTTCTTCACTGCCCGTATCGGCATTGAGTGCAGGTGAGAGAATCATTCTGATCATTCTGACCTCGGTGCCGCTTTCGGGCCCTTCGGTCTTGTAGTGGGCATGTTTGGATGTTCTGGGTTGCTTTCCGTTGCTTGTAGCTACGAGAGTCGGGTCCGGAGGTGGTAGGTGGAAAGTCAAGCTTTGGATAGGTGTTTCTTCGATCAGTGTTGCTGGGTTGGCGAGGTGATGGGATAGCATCTGTGGCAGTGAAGGCTGCCAGTAGCGGGCATTACTGTTCTCATCGATGACGAAGGGAGAGATGTTGAGTAGGAATGCTGGAGTAGGTGACAGGATCTTGTGGCTGAACAGGAGATTTGTCCATGGGTGATGGGCGTGTGAGCGTGGAGTAATGCATTCAACTGGGCGGTCAAAGTTGATAGTCTTGAAGCCGTGAGCCAGCACTGCTTCGATGGGTGGCATGGAGCGACGTCGAGGAGGTGATGGTGTATCAGGTCTGACTGCGTACTCGACAGCCTTTGGGTACTCAGACTTGCCCGTTTTGAGTTTGATGTCACTCTTGATAGTCATACGTCCAGTCATGCGACGATAATGTTGAAAGGCTTGTTGACACACGAGATTGGGCACGTCTCCAGTGATAGAATCGTCTACGGGGGCTGGCGGGATGCTGACCATGGATAG
Source organism: Aureobasidium namibiae CBS 147.97 (assembly GCF_000721765.1). Classification (NCBI taxonomy): domain Eukaryota; kingdom Fungi; phylum Ascomycota; class Dothideomycetes; order Dothideales; family Saccotheciaceae; genus Aureobasidium; species Aureobasidium namibiae. Next base: position 415,525 of record NW_013581197.1, on the reverse strand, counting down.
CTTACGCTTGAGTACCTTGTTCGTGAACTCATCGGCGTTGAAAGGGGGTCTGTTATCTTTCACAAGAGGCTCTAGATTTGCCTCCGTGGAAGGGAGAGGAGCCAAACCCTCTGTCTCAGCTGCGAAAAGATGCTGGGCGAGAGCTTTGTTGTGAAGTGAGCGTTCGAGTTGGTTAGATGGGTGACCTCTTCTTCTACTACGTTTCGGGCGTGGTCCGATTTGAGCTTGTGTGTTAGGGATGTTGGTGTTGTCAAGACCAGCGATGGTGGTATCGGCCGCTATGGCTGCGGCTGCATTGAGCGATTGAAGAGGCCTCTTCTGAGGCTGGCCTTGTAGTTCCCTAGGCAGAGGCATATGCCAGGGTGCGACAACGAGCTGTCCGTGATTATTCATTTCTCCTGACTCGAATCCCATGGCGACCTGAAGTCTGTCTGCTGCCGTGTTCGAGTTAGGCAAGGCGTCTCGAAACACCTTTTTGAGTTGATACGAGTCTCTCTCACGCGTATTCATTCTGGCGATTTTGAATATCTGTTGGAGGATCTCTCTTGACGATCTCAGAGATGTTTTCTCCAAGCTTCGAGTTGTTATACGCCGTGGAGGACAGAGAGCTGGAGTGCTATAGTACTGAGATGTCGCTGACAACGTGCTGGAATGTCCTTGACAGCTGGTGACGATCTCTGTTGTACTGCGCAAGTCTGGGTGTTCTCAGAAAGAGCCGGCGTAATGTTGTTAGTGTCAGAAGAGATGTGCGCCAGTCAACGGACGTCAGAGGGTAGATGATAAAGAACGAAAACGAGGGATGAACGAGGAAATGTGATGATGGAAGTGTATGGGCGGGAAATCGCTTGCGCATCGCTAAAGAGAGTGAAGCATAAGTCCATCAACACACCGCGGTGAATATCTGATCGATAAGCTCGACTGCCGTCGTCACTTACATTCCGAGTCATGTACGTTCGTGCGACTTCTATTCCTCACCAAGTTTCTATGTCGTCATCTCTCATTACGAGCTTCACAGCGACGGCACCGCGTGAGTATCTCAAAAGGTATTGATTAGCTATTCATCGTTCATTATATCGATCTTGCACGTCTATCTGCCTTCTAGTAGCTGGATGTGCTGTTAGAGGTAGATGCCACGTCGTTGACCGAGAACTTGTAAGTTGCCTGGAGAACATATGGGTCGTCACCAGGGCCAAAGATGTTTCTCTTTTCTCTTTGCCATTCAGGCTGGTTGATGGCGTCAATCCAGTCCTCAACCTCCATGACCATGCAGCCGTACTTCTGGACGACGCGAGGTTGGTCAGTCTGGTTGAAGAAGCCTTGAGTCTCCTTGATAGCAGTGGTTCCTATTCAACAGAGTCAGCAAGATGCTATCTTCGAATGGCAGACAAGACATACCATTTTGACCGGGGCAGGTGTAGATCTGGAAGGCTTGCTGGTCGGAGAAGATGTCGATCTGGATACCAGAGAAAGGACTGGATACAGTAGCGACAGGTCCTGACTCGCGCCAGTCGTAAGGTCCATTCTGCTCTCTGTTGACGAGCCAACAGGTGTCGTAACCGATACATCCGCTACCGCAGCCACCAACAAGATCGGGGGAAGTCAAGTTGGCGCCTAGCTTCTTCGGAGACGACCAGAAGTCGAAAACATCGCCTTTCTGATTGGGCAAGATGGTTCCGTTAGGAATGAGAATACCATCGACTGCGACACGCTGGCCAGAGTAAGGCAAGTGTACTGTGTAGTTGTTGACCGTAGCGTCGTTAGGGTTTTGGAAGCCGTCAAGGTTCCAGTAAACCTGAACTGAATCAGCATATGTCTCGGAAATTCTGAGCAAGAGACCATACATGAGAGCTCAGCATGATGGGTGTCTTCTTGGTAGTTGCGACTGCAACCATCTTAAAGTGCCATTGGCTGCATACAGTTAGTATTTTGCCGTACCCTGGATACTACACCCATGTCTACTTACTAGGGAGTCAACGTATAAGTGACGTATGATATAACTTCCCCAGGAAAGCCCTCCTTGCCGTCAGGGTCAACAATGGAGAAGGTGATGGAGTCAGTGGTGTGAGCAACCACGGTCCAGTTGCGCCAGTCCCTATAGAATATGTCAATGGCCGCATGCCACCTGCTGATTGTAGTACTACGAACCAACCATCGAGTCCACCGTGAAGGGTGTCGCGGCCTCCGTTCTCGTTGGGGGTTACGTGGTAGGTGTTGCCGTCAATCTCGAAGGTCGAATTCTTGATGCGGTTGGCGTAACGTCCGGGGACACCACTTACAACCTGTCAGTAGTTGAATTGAATCCTGGCAAATGATACTCACCCGAAGTGAGGGTGGGACTTGTCCTCGGTGTAGTAGGTAGCATTGTCCCAACCAAGGACGATATCGCGCTCGATACCGTGGGCGTCTCTGATGAAGAGGTTGGAGATGGATGCGCCGTAAGGGATGAAGTTTGCGCGGATGCCCTCAGAGGAGATCTCGTATTTGCCATTGGACAGCACTGACGAGCCGTTGCCGGCAATGCTGGCAGCAAGAGCTGTCGCAGGGAGGAGGGCCGCCAAAGCAGCGAGTTTGGAGAACATGGCTTGTCTGAGTGTTGATCTGACCCAACAAGTGATTATGAGTGAGTGCGATGAGTAACACGGACAACAAAACAGATGTGAAGGTAGGCCAAGCCTAAGTATTATAGCATTGGATCTCTGCCGGACCCCGCTCTGGGAAAATTGATTCAAAGAAAGGATCGTCAGGTCCACCGCTACAAGATGGTATCGGATGACGTTGCGGGGATCCTGAATGGCAGGTGCATTGGCCTTTCTTCCTTCGCATTCAACAAGCGTAATTGCATGGCTTGAGTGGCGGGTCCAAGGGTGCAGAGCAGATGCATTCCTGACGCGTGTCTGCTGTGGACGTCAAGATCACTCAATCAACGCCTTCAGGAGCTCCATATCGCAATGATTCGTTGACGTTCACGAGCAAAAATGAGATGAGATTGGATGAGGCCTGTGAGAATGGGGTCCCCGCGTGGGGAAAGAGCTTGCCATTTCGCCAAGTTTCCTGGAGGAGAGGGCGAGAAACGAGTCTTCAGCCGACGAACCGAGTGATCGACCTACTACTTCCTATGCCATCGTAATTAGCCGATCACGTCTGGTCACCAGGCTACTTGAGTACGGCACGACTGCTGGTGGCTGACAGAACTTGTATATGAAGAGGCAGGACCAGGGTGGTTCAATATTGTGGCCGGCAAACCTGGGTACGAAGGCGTCGACGCCCCTCCCTTTCAGCCAGCTCGAGGATTCGTGTCCTTCTATTCACCCATGACAATAAACCGACCATCCTTCGGTCAGGAATGGCACTCGGCCTTGAGAGAAGGCGACGACAGCATCACAAGTTGAGCAGAAGCGGTCCGGAAAGAGAAGGGTAATAGAGCAACGGCCACGACGAACCAGCGACGTCGGTCGGTCTTGTTTGCCAGCTAACACTATAGCGTCTCGTATCTGAAAGCCACGGAAAATACCTATCTCTTTTGACATTCTACTCTCTGCTTCCGGTAACTCTTCGCCTCAATGGTTGCTATACCCCTGGGTCGAATGCGGTGGCATGTACCGCGGGCGCACGCTGTTGATGTTTGCCGTCAGTATATGCTGTTGGTGCTGGAAACATCGACCACGGACCTTCAATAAACACGAAGTCGATTTTCGATGCGTTCGAAACAACTCATCCTTCAGAGTGGACCTTTCCTTGGTTAGACAAGACCGACGAGCACGACGACGAACATGACTTACAGGCTTGTGAGTTGCGACCTTAGCAGGACCCCAAACTTCATCGGCAGCCCAGCAGAAGTCATCGATGGTCAGCTGAATGACAAAGCCCTGGACCTGCAGCTCTTCGAAAACACAGGCGTCCCACTGGGCGCATCTGGGGCTCTCTGGCTTGCGCACATAGCCAGACTTGAAGAGTTTTCTCAGTTCTCCAAGGGTCTTGATGGGGTTGTATGCGCTGGGCTGGGCGAGGTGCATGTTGGTGGTAAGCAGGCGATCGATGCCGGCTTCGTGTCTCTCAGCCTCAGACATGTGCTCTCCAGCCTTGATGAAGCGGCCAACGTCCTCGGGCATCTTGAGTTCAACGACGTCGTGGTCAGGGCGTTTAAGATCGTCGGCGTAGCGGATGGTGAGAGACAGGTGGAGGCGAGGGTTCTGGTGCTCTACGATCTTGTAAAGAGCCTTGAGCTTCTTGGCCAGCATCTTCTTGTGGACTTCCATGGTTTTACGTTGCTGCCGTTGGTTGTTCTGTCCAATGTGTGGGTGATGTCGCCGAGAACAATGAGGATAGGGACGCGTTGAAACGCCGAAACGCGACTCTGCCAGCTCGGTGACCCAAAAACAAGACTCAGCTTTCCCTCACTGGGTATCTTTCCTGAACTAACGAAGTCCGTATCCTATCGTCAGATCAACACTTTCCTAGCATGTTATGCCAACATGAAGTATGTTGAAAACTACAGGTAATGGATAGACTCTCAATGATTTTGACTCATATCATGCTGATAAGATATGGGCACCTGAAGTGTGCTCGATACCAGTGGGCTCGGCCGTCAAATTACAGAACAGCTTTGCAACGGGACCTCTCGTCCACGGCAAGCAGGGCTCCAAGATGCACTGGCCATTGGAAGATATCTTCAACACTCGTCTTATCGATAGTCTCGCAACAAACTTCCGCATCGGTCATACAGGAAGTGTGACACTGTGTGATATTGTAACCTGCTCGTGGCCCAGGTACTGAGAATCGAGCGAACTAGGGGTTTCCTGGATCTCAAAAGTGTCTCTACTCGATATGTTGTCTCGAGAGACACACTCTACCACCACAGTCCAGCTGTGGCTTTATGGTGAAGACTTCCACTTCCCATGGGCGGTTGTAGCATGGAAGGATTCTTGCCTGGAGTGAGAAGACTACTGACCTTTGGTCGCTGGCCTTGGTCCAGCCCTCGTGGATATGCTCGGAAGGAACCCTGACAAGCGTCTGGCCGACGTCCAGTTTGTGCGGGTCAACTTTTGGAGTCCAAAGAGGCGGTGATGAGATTCTCCCCAGCGAACACTGTAAGATGTTGTCTTGACATGGTGAGAGTGAAAAAAGAAGTGTACTGCTGTGAGGATCTCAACCAGGGAAGATTCAGCACAGGATACCCCGAGTTCTCGAGATTGGTCCAGAGTTTCTCCACGTCTTGCGGCTATCTCTGGATAATCATTCAGGTCAGATGAAGCCTACTGCCCTGGTCCCATCAAGACCTGTTTTTGCGCATGTGGAAAGCCACAAGAGCAGAGATTGACCACCAATGAATTGAAGGATTTAACTAGGCTCAGGCTTCTAGACAAGGCTCTCCGCATAAGCGAGGCTTGAAAGCAGGCAAGTTCGCGGTAACATCGTCCGAACTCTCCACCACGCCTTCCTTCAAACGCGGGGTTGTGATCTGGGGTGATGTGGTGTGATTGGTGGAATCGACCACCACTCGACGATCTTCCTTCATGCATCGCATCCTTAGCAAATCATTACTCTGAACGTACCGGATAATCTGCAAACTCCTGCCTTACCACACGCTAGCATGCCATCTTCTTGTCATGCGTCCACCGTTTCTACATAACAGTCAATTGATTTAGGGTTGCGATCAGGTGTTACATGTATCTTTCCTGTACAGTCCGAGGTACCATGGCATTAAAGGCACGCTGTTGCCCTATGAGGCTTGTGCAAGACAACCTCTCAATCTTGTCCTTTGCTTCGCTTCTATCCTCACCTCAACAAGGTGGTTCGAGGAGTTCCCAAGATGGCATCTCACACAGCAGACGATTCGCTCAAGCATGGAGCTAACCATGTCGAGGAGGTGTTTGGCGTACATGCCATCGTGGATGCTAAGCATGCATCCGATGCTGAGCACAATACACCGCTCATGCAAGTTATCAAGAGGAATTGGAAAGCGATTGCCTGGAGCATGGTTATGTCGATGACTGTTGTCATGGAGGGCTACGATACTATCCTGATGTCAAGCTTCTTCGCCTATCCTTCTTTCGCTAAGAAGTTTGGTGTATACAACGTGGCTACCAACGACTATCAGCTTACTGGTGCTTGGCAAACGGCTCTCAAGTGAGTAGGATCGTAACACAAGTAGACACAGCAGATACTGACCTCGAAACAGCAACGCTAGTAATGTCGGTATTGTTCCTGGTATCTTCTTGAACGGATGGCTCGCTGCCAAATACGGCTACCGCAAAGTCATCATCGTGGCTCTCTTCTTCCTGAACGCCTTCATCTTCATCACTTTCTTCGCGCCAAACAAACCTGTCCTGGTCGTCGGTCAGATCTTGTGTGGTTTCAGTTGGGGTGTCTTCGCGACGATCGGGCCAGCTTATGCCTCGGAGATCGTTCCTTTGCAGCTACGTGGCTATCTGACGTCTTACGTGAATCTGTGCTGTAAGTAGTCTTCTCGCTCGACAAGGACATTTCTGACGTGTCGTAGGGGCTATTGGGCAGTTCATCGCCGCCGGCGTTCTCAAAGGTCTCGTCGCCAGAACCGATCAATGGTCTTACCGTATCCCCTTCGCCGTCCAGTGGGCATGGCCCGTACCCCTCATGGTCGCCTGTTTCTTCGCTCCAGAATCACCATGGTATATGGTTCGCAACAATCGACTCGACGAGGCCCAGCACATCCTGAAGCGCATCTCGACAAACATCAACGAAGACGAGATCAAAGGAACACTAGCAATGATGGTTCATACCACCGAGATTGAAGCTCAACTCGACAATGTAGCTTCACAGACCTCCTATCTACAATGCTTCAAGGGCACCGATCGTCGGCGAACGGAAATTTGCTGCATGACCTTCATGGGCCAACTGTTTTCAGGCTCGTGCTTCGCATATACACCTACCTACTTTTTCCAGCAAGCAGGCATCAAAGACACCGTATCCTACAGTATCGGACTTGGCGGCACAGCCGTAGCATTCTGTGGCACAATCGCGTCGTGGTTCATCCTCGCGAACGTTGGCAGAAGGAAGATCTACACCACCGGCATGGGCGTTCTATGTGCTTTACTCTTCATCATCGGCATTGTGTCCTCAGCAAGCAAATCCGACGACGTCAAATGGGTCGCTGGAGCCTTGACGGTAGTCTGGCTCTTCACTTATTCTTTGACCGTCGGACCTGTAGCTTACACCATCGTCGCCGAGACCTCGGCCATCCGCGTACGCGCAAAAACAGTCTGTCTGGCCCGTAACGCCTATGCCTTGATGAATATCGTCTGTTCCACTGTAGGTTTTGCCCTCCCTTCCTCTCTTCCTTCTGTTCCACCACTAACACCGCTGCCTCTATAGCTCGAATCCTACTTCATGAACCCAACCGAGTGGAACCTCAAAGGAAAAACCGCATTCTTCTGGTTCGCAACCTCCTTCCTCACTTTCATATGGGCATACTTTAGACTCCCTGAGGCCAAAGACCGTACCTACGAAGAGATGGATTTGTTGTTCACCAAAGGTGTTTCGGCGAGGGAGTTTGCCAAGTACAAGATTGATGCTTATGCGGGTGCTGCTGTGGATAGTAAAGCAGAGATTTTGTATGAGGAGAAGGTTGCTGCGGGTGAGAAGTAGAGGGAGAGGGTTGGGTGGGGAGGATAGTGGGGTGTTCTTGATGATTGTGCGATGTTTGTCATTCCATCTTTCGCTTTCGCTGAATGCTTGATGGCATCTCGATTGAAAAACATTGGTCGCTCCGGTCTGTGTCAATTTGCTTCTTGACAGTCTAGAATATCAAAGTTTGGATCAGTACCTATGCTTGTCGCACGACGGGAAACTTGATGTATGAGACAAGATTTGGAATTGATGGATATCTAAGCTCGGTCATTCTCAGGAACATATGAAAACCCTAAACGCCATTTACAATTTGAGGGAAGAGAGGTTATGATATGAGGCGGGATACGTTTCAGGTTTACCTGCCACGGACAGTGTCGTCCTTGACCGTTTACAAGACGAGCATCTGGCTGCCGACAGCGATGGCAGCAGTGACCATGAAGAAGAGCTCGATGCCGGCTTCCTTGACGTAAAACTTGACCAGGCGAACTCTGCTGGCCATGTCGAATGAGCGCCAAGCCTCGACGAAGAGGCTCTTGCGCCCAGCACGGCTGTCCAGAGAAAGCATGTTGACGGCACCATTGAAGGTACGGTCGAAAGGAACAATGGTGTTGGTGTCCTCAGGCAAGAAACTGGCCTCGATGCGGGTAAGGGTGACGGTAGCAGGAAGGAGGATGAGGACGTTGAGCATAACAAAGGCAAGAAGAGACATGGCACCTCGGACGAGCAAGTACTCGTTGTCCATGTCGTTGGTGATCTCGGGGCCGACGAAAAGGAACATGGCGAGAGGCAGACCGTAGGTGGCAAGCTCGGCAATGGAGTGGACAAAGGTGGGCAGAGCCAGAGCACGCCATGTCTTTCTGTCAGTCTGGGAGAGACGCTGAGCCCAGGTCAAGGGCGAAGGCTCAGAAACGACAGCGTGGGTCCAGACCATGTGGATGCGAGCGCACAAGACGCTGGCAGCAATGTTGGCGAGGATACGGCCAACAACAGGCAGACCAGTGAAGGCAGCAAGGAACATGGCGATGAAGTTGACAGACAGCGAGTGAACGAGGTTGTAGATGAGCGCAGAGCCAAGGCCTCTCCAGCGAGCTCTGAAGCCTCCGACCGAGACGAGGTGTCTGATGGTCTTGCGAATGCTGGACGTCAAAGGGATCTGGTTGATGACCATGACTTCCTCGTCGATCAAGCGGGCCTTGTCCATAGAAGCGTCAGAGCCCTCTTTCTCATCGACAGCGAGAGTACGTGTCTCAACGACGGTAGTTTGGCGATCCTCGATCATGGCCAGACTGGCGACAACTCCTCCGATAGTGTATCTGACCTGTTATCATGTTAGTGACTTGTCGACCTTCTTCAGACAATAGTCTACGTACCGAAGCCAGGATGAAGACAAACAGGGCAACAGTGAGGCCGACAGGAAGCAACTCGAGAGGGTCGATTTCAGCTACGACTGTCTGGCCAGACTCGTTGATGCTCACGGCTTCGAAGCCGCGACGGACCAGGTGGTGGAGCACTTCTCCGTGCATGGTGCTGAGGGTGGTTGGCTTATCGAGAGGTGGTGTATGTGATAATTGACGAAGACAAATGCTTCGGTGTGGTTTGATGATAGGGAAGGAGCGATGGGCTTGCCAGGACGGCTGATGGCAAAGGAGATAACAAGAAGACGTTCAGGAAGGCGCTGGCGTCAGTTGGGTGGTTCAGGCAACAGCCCGCCTTGATCCGTGGCGCAGGCGTCGGATGGGCGGCAAAGGAGCCTCTATTCTTGTCTCGATGCTTGGCACTATCCTATCTCCACAGTTTCACTGTTGCCAACGGAACAACCGCGCGACTCCTCGTCATACATGATACAGCATGCGCACTGCCTCGTGTTCCGGACCATTCAAGTCGACATCGATGACGGACAAATCAGTGGGGCGCTTAAGAAATGTGCTGTTTTCAATATTCAGGCTTTGTTCGCCAACCGATGTTGGTGCACTCTAGAAGCTACTCTTCCCGACCGTGGTGCCAATTTGCTACAACGTACTCGGAGTAGACACCGAATCTGCTGTTGTCGAGACAGAAATAGGAGACACAAACATTCAACAGATACTCCGTTCGATTACGGGCCTTTCTAACACAGCGCTTCGGGGAGTCTCACGATCATGAAAGCTCTCAGGAGAACAAGTAAAGACTGCGGAATACATCTCAGAAGTCGCGAGAAGAATCTTCTCATTCTTGGCTTAGTCCTTCCATGATACCATCCCGATCAAATCTATTTGCCATTCTTTCCAGGCCTGCTCAACTCGTCTCAAGCTCCACCCCTCCAATCGTCTTAGATTTGATCTTTCCATCATGCTTAGGATACCTGAGTGTCTCATCACCTCTCTTTACCACTATCTCTTCGGCATACTCCAAGCTTAGTTGGCTTACCGTATGTTTGAACCACGATCTGATCATGATTCCATACGGAGTCGATGTGTTGATCGTCCTTTCCGAGCTCCATTCGTTCAACTCCGTCATTGTAAATAACCTTTCTAGGGGTAGAGGTAACCGTGGGCATTGATGTCAACGGCTTAGATTGTTGGACTTGTAGGTTTCTGTCGATCTCGTTGGCCTCGTTGATTTCGTTCTCTTCACCATATCCATCGACCGCCCTGACCCACTCTCCAGCTCGGTCGTTCTTATCATCGCTTGAAAGCTCTGTGATTCGATCCCCTGCTTCTTGCTTTTGGTATTCTGGTTCCATCCCCATCTTACGCCTGAACCCATCCACGAATTCTTCCCTCCCACGTCTTCATCTAGGCGTGTCAGCGTCACCGTACAGATCTTGCATGTCTCTTTCCATTTTGCGAGCAGAGCGGCGGAGTTCCTCGTCTCTCTCTGCAGATCTGGGAGGGGCAGAACGTCCACGTCCGGGACCTTGACCCCTAGGTGGTGGACGTGTATGATCAGGCTCGGGTGCACGTGCATGTTCCTCAGCGGCAGGTCTGATGTCTTGCTTGCGAGACCTGACGTGAAAAGCATTTCCAGGCTCATTCTGTTTACCATTCCAGATCTTTTTGATCACCCACCAGATGATTCAAAGATTCTCGTAAAAGTTCAGGAGGTAATCCATGAGGGAGTACATAAGGAAGTCCACGATCGATCGAGCCGTCCAGTTCATCAGCCTGTGCATCGTCCACAGTACCCAGAACAGCAGTCTCCCAGCAACAATAGCAGAAGCAATGACAGCAAAAGCGATAGAGGCACCAGCATACATTGCTATCTTGACCTTATACCTCATGGTGACCGTCAACAACACTTGCGACAGCACCAGATTGACCGTCGTCACAAAGTAATCGAAGCGTGGACAGTAGGATCGCAACTCTGCGAATATTTCTTGCAAGAACTCGGCTCCATAGTCGACGACTTCGCCTCTGTTGTAAGGTGAGGCTGGGAAGGTGGCTTGATATATCGTTCTGATGACCAGCAAGGTCATACAAAGTAACCAGACGAGGAGGATGAAGCGCAAGATTGTGTACAACATGGTTGCGAGACTCGAGTAATGCCCAAGACGTATCGAGAAGTTATGTCTGTTTCGCGGACTTTGACATGCACGAAACGTGAGTATCTGGGTAGAGTCATGAGATACCATCGATCGACATTTCTTTGTCTGAGAGCCGCACTCGGTCAGATTGAGGGTGGCTTTCTTTGTGATGCTAAAACCCGAGTCGCGGTGCTATGAGTATTCATCCGCGTCGGCTTTGTTTCTTTGTCTTGAGATCAGACATACATGAGACAATGGGGTTAGTAGAAGACTATGCCGCTGACAAAGAGGCAATCAACTCTGAGATCGTAGCAAAGTTGAGCAATAGTAGTGATGCACTCTCTATATACAGTAGCAGCAAATGGCAAACTCCAAAACCCCGTTGCTGCTCCATCCATCACCGTGAAACCAAATGAAGAAAGCTACCATGCTATGCTATGCTATATTTGTCTATATGCTTTCCTCAAGACTCAGCTTGCACAGCGACAATTTTGTGAATCTGCCCATTTCTCACTTGCTCTCCGATGACAATGCCCTTACCATCCGGACTCTTCTCAACCTTCGACAACTCAACGCCATCAGGGACAGCCTCGGCCCATCCTCTGTATCCGTCTTCGAATATCTCTTTGCCAAATGGTGCGCAAAGGTCTGCGGCGTCGAGCCATTCATTGTCGACGGTCCAGACACCACCGCGACCGCCACGGGCGTCGTACCAACGTTCTCCGCCGATGGCTGCTTCGGAGGCAATTTCCTTGCTGGTAGACTTGGAAAGGTATTGTTTGAGAAGTGGTCGTGCGTAGGGGTAGAACCACATTGACTCCCAGAGTTCGCGCATGTTGGTATCTGGAGCTGTGAGAAGTTTCGAGTCTGCTTTCGTGTTGTCCTTGGCTTTCGGTGGCAGCATGGAGATCAACGAGGGCACTCGTTGAGACCTCGGGTTGGTGAATAGGGGAACGTCTGTCCAGTGCAAATCGTAGGGAAGTTTTTCTTGTTTTTGAATCAGGACTGCGCTGGTAGAGTTGAGGTGGGGTGTCGAAGTGTGTATGATGAATGGATCTTGCAAGGTCTTGAAGGTCTCGGGTACAGGGAAGCTGGGGTGTTCTGACAGCGGGATGACACTATCGGCGACATGCTGAGCTGAAGCTGGGATGGTCTGGAAGATGGTAGCCCTATAGTCAAGACCCATACCAAGGTCCTGCTTGGCTGCAGCAAGATCCTCTGCCATCTTTGTCTTGATCTTTTTGTTGGATGGTAACACATTACGCGTGAACCATGTCTTCAACTCGCGCTGCTCTTTGGCCTGGGATGTGCGAAGGTGCCCTTGCTGTGCAAACATGGTGTTGAAGGTATCGCGGTCTGTACGCTCAATGCGAGTGTTCTGCTCCGATGCTGTTTCGAACAGATGACGAAGTCCTGACCCAGATCCAATTGCAAGATTGCTGTTCAGAAGCGTCTTTTGCTTTCTCTCGGGAAGTCTGAATCTGCTGAGGAATCCGTTGTGCGGTTGTTCCACGAGCTGATATTCTGCTGCAAAGAACACCGATTGATTGAAGCGCTGCAACTTCTGCTTACCCGCTGTCTTGACAGGTATGTCACGATACTTGCTACCCAGCTCCACGTTGACACGTTTTGTCTGTGCATCGTACTCGGCTAGGAGAGCCTCTGAGGGCAGCTGGAAAACAGTGCTCTCTCCGTCAACAATGGCAATAGAGTCTTGAGCCGAGATGCGATTTTGTTGTGACAGATATGCGGTCACGTCTGCCAGACCGTAATCGAGCCAGAAATCTCCTTCCTTGGTCTCATTGGGTGGGGAGGGTCTGTATCCAATCAAAGTTGGAGTCGGATAGTCCAACAGGAAAGATGACAGTAAACTCCGACAGACATTACTCGTGATTTTGGGTGCATGGATCAGAAGGTGAAATTGAGGGTTCTCCTTCTTGAGTCCGCTAGGTGCAGTCGAGGTCTTTCCGGCTTCCAGCTCTATCGTAAATTCCGATGGCTCCAGCACAGATGGCGGCTTCCACATGAAATCATTCTGTGGTCGACCTGAGATTTTGTTGTAGAGCTTCGACCGCGCGTTGGGATCCGAGTTGGCTTGCCAGATCCAGAAAACAAGCAAGAATGAAAATGTTCCGATGATGAGGCCCCTCCATCGAGGAGCCTGGGCTAGATTCAGGAGGGCCTGTTTGTATGCAACATGTCCACCGCGTCCTGCAGCTGGCGTGGCTTGCCCCATCTTTGTGCGTTGTATGGTGAAACTTCTCACCAGAAAGTCGTCACGGCAAAGCAGTCAAAGAAACAGAGGTACTTAATCAATGAGATCGATTCGGCGCATGGGAGGATAACGAGTGAGTCCTTGAAAGCGAGTGACGATGCGTGAGTTGACGCGAGAGGAGGTGGCGGGTTGCAGCAGATGTCACAGGTTGGTGTTGCACGTCTTGCGCGTCCCGACTTCCCAGCAGAAACCTGAAACGCCGCAGTCGAAGATCGGTCGAAACCCCGAAAGAAAGCTTGAACGATGCACGACCGCCTCAAGTGCAGATCTCTGCAGATAGACCACCCACAACGGGATTGTTCCACAAGCCATTTATCATCTTAATACTCAGCGAAACTGGCGCATCGGCCTGTTTCCTGTGGTTGCGGTAATCACTCTTTACACAATTTCGAGAATCTTCCTTATCTCTATGCGCGTTTGAGGCTCTATTGGCTGTTTCGTTCCCATCTTGTGCCGGACTCGACCCATGCAAGATGACGAGGTCAGCGCTCGTGCAGCGGCACAGAGCGACACGATGATGCTGACAGCTTGGAAGACTGATATGAAGATCGCCAACTTACCGAACGTGCTTCAACACAACAATCAACGTAAAAAATAGAAATAGTTATCAATTGATGCTAATTCATACCATAATGACGCGAGGAATAATTCGATGTGAGCCATAGTGTAGACGATTAGACGTTCCTTCATTAGGTCCGGGCTCCAGACGTCCTTGAAGCGACCTGTGAAGGAGAAAATGGGACGACCAGAGTTGCAAGCCCTTGACCTCGTGACAAAGCGTCGAAGAATGCTCGTTGGTTGCCCATTGACGTGTACATATATTATCAACAGCTATCAAAGAATGTGGTGATGCACACAATAGTGGATACATCTTGCTGATACTTGACGCATTCATCTCTCGCTTATTAGTTCGTGTTCGCTTATCACGATGATCTCAAGAATGTTGTTGTGCCTCCAACCCTGCGCCTCTCACAGACTTATTGTCTCCAACGGTCGTCACGATATGTATCGCTCATATCTGCCCTCTCGAGGAGGCGTATCGTCTATAGTGAACGTACCATCTGGTCTCATACGTCTCAAGAACGCCTCCCTCTCTGCTTCCATACCATTTGTGATTGGATCGATGACATTTTCGTTGGACACCGCTCGAGCTGTGCGTCTTCTTTGGACCGCACTGATAGCAGCAGCATTCCTCAGGTCGAGGTTGGGTGAGTAGGGACTAGACGGTTGCGAGTTCGTCGTGTACGGCTGTGGGCTAGGCTGTTGGAACGCAGGGTATGTGTTGCGATGAGCGTTTCGAGGTGGGACCAGAAGCGACTGTTCCGTGGCCGAGCTCCTGGCATGAGTACGTACTGTTTCACAAGTGGCAGGCGCCACAGTGTCGGTACTGGGTTTGAATCGATGGCGGAGGTCTGCGGGCGTCTGAGGTTGCAGGCTAGCTGGCTGCTCATCATCATAGACTCTCACCTTTGGAGTTGCGTGAGGTCGAAGGCTGGGACCAGGCGCGTGAGCAGCTCTTATTGGCCGCGCCAGCTGTTGACCTGGAGTGCTTTGTGGAAGGTCAGGCAAATCTCCAGGGGGCGAACTGTTTACCAGGGCGGTGTCAATCCTAGGGTTTGAGTTCAGAGACTGGTTAGATGGCGACGTCGAGAATGGTCTGATTGTTCCGCTCTGACAATCAGCCTCTACATCTACGATTCGTGCCGCTATCCCGAGGTGACGCAGAGGCTTGCGATCAAAGTCGCGTTCTCGTTCATCGATACTTTGCCCGTCGGTATGCGACGACATTTGACGACTGTAGTTCGGGGACCTAGTCTCGCCCTCACCAATCTCCTCGTCAGAGTCTGAGTAAAACACACTGCCACTCAAGAGACGCCCGTCTGTGGATGTCGCGCCAGAGGCACACTCTAACGAAGATTGTGATCTCGCTGATTGATCCGTAGACAACCGCCGCAACGCTTGAGTCAGTAGATCCAGGGGTGAGTGCGATGGGGGGAGTCCGCTACTCTGGTTTCCAACACTTCCACTAAGCAGGGAAATTCGGCTACCAGCATAGGAGGAGCGGACACTGCCTACATTGATGATCCCATGACCATCCCAGCTTCTAGCGCCAATGGAACCATGTCTTGAAGCCTCGTTGGGGGCGGAAAGCATGGGCGTATCGGAGAAGCTGCTGCCAGAGGCTCGAGATGATACGGAGTGTTGAGATTTCGTAGCTGATGAGAGCCAAGATGGAGGATGCGGCGTATTGTTGATCCTCAATTCCCTCGGTGGAGCGAGAATGCCTCTTCTCTGAGGTATGCGTTCGCGTTGTGGAATGAATAGGCTGTCCGGTCTTGATGAATCGGATTGACCGGCCAGTGAGGGGAAAATGGGATAACGGTCCATGACTGAGTCTATCGAGGATGCAGCTGGTGGTCTCAGATGGCCGCCGGTCCGACGAGCTGCCCTGACTGATGGCCTTCTAGGCATCAACGATCCTCGAGGGCGCGGCATCGGCCTAGGCCTTGTTTGATAATTCATTCCACCACGACCGACTGTAGCACTACCGGACATAGACGGCCTTGTCCTGAGTGTCCCTCCTCGACGATATACAGAGGCGATATTGGCCCGGTGCTGAGGATCAACTTCCTGAAAGGGAGAACCAAGATGTTCGCGAGGAGCAAAAGAGACAGCGTTTGGATTCTGTCCTCTTCGAGAAATAGTCGTCGTCCTTGGATCGGAGTCTCTTTGAGGAATGTGACTGGGAGCTTGTCGAGAAGGCTGATGTGGATAGCCAGCACGAGTATCTAGGCTGTAGCGAGATCTGACAGGTGCAAGGAGGTTGTTCGGATGATGGCGATAACCGTCGGTCGTTCCAAAACGGTGATGGCCTTGTGTTGGCCGTGGCTCAGGGTCGATGGTCACAAGAGCAGGAGGATCGTAGCCAGATACTTGAGTGATGATGGGACTGACCTCTGCTATATGGACAACCCGAGCAACGGACCTGAAAGCTGTAGAGGCGGTGTCGTCAGAATCACTGTCTTCAGCAGAGTCAATTGACTCGTAGACGGCAAACTGCGGAACATGGCGGTTTGGATCAAGCTGAACGAGGCTCGCATCCCTCGATCTTTGAGCGTCTTCACCAAGGTTGTAGTGGGGCTGTGGCGGAGTGCGGGTATTCTGTTGTTGGTGATGGATATAGGCCCAGTCAGTCTGGGCAACAAGGGGATGCGAAGCCTGCTTGAGCTCTAGGCGTTGCTCCACCTGATTGACATCAGCCATTCCAAGAGGGACTCTCGATGGACGATTGCGAAGCATAATGTATTCTACAAAGGCATGAGTACAGGTATGAGGGAAGAATTTTGCAACAAGCAGTGTTGAGACTGGCAAGTGTCATTGTCCTGAGCGCAGCATTGAGCTGTCTAGCATTTTTCACTGGAGACATGGGAAGCAACGATTGAGGCAGGTGCGACCAGATTGTGCATCCATCAAAGGTGGGGAGAGGGTCTGGAGACACATATCCTCAAAGATCTGACGTCTGTACAACAAGAGTACAACAATGTCCCTGATCTAAGAAAAGAGCAAGACACTCAGCCAGTGAGGCGGAGTGAGGCGCATGTCGTCGAAAGCCAACATGTGCGTCTTTCTATATCGAAGGCACGCGCACGAACAGACATGCAAGGAGAGCAGACAGCAACGGCGCACATGTTGATCGATGAGCGAGCCCAAGACGCGCATAGTCAACAAAGACAGCTGTTGTGTTGTCTCAGAGCAGTGGGATGAGTTCGTGTGGAACATGGATTCAGGAGAGAAGCAGACAGGATTCATCAGGTCGACTTGAACTACGTTGCTGGCCCAAGCTGGAGGCGGTCCGTGCGGCATACAAGTGCGAGAGGATCTCAAGTCGTCGACTTGTTGGATGCAGCTGGCACCAATCTCTGTCTCGTCGGTCCTCTTTGTGCTTGCATGCAAAGACGAAGCCTCCTGTCTTGCTGATCGTGTCGTCCTCGTGTTCCGTGTAGCACACACGACCAGTCGACCATTCCCTCGGATACACCGCATATCTCGTAGCCAGACAGACTCGCGCCTGGTCGTGTCTGGCCTTGGCTTGGCCTAGTCACTCGTCCCCGACGAAGCATCGTTATAGCCAAACTATGAACGGCGACCTGAGTCTGTCGCGCTCGCTGGGTGGTCTCCGCATAGCCAACCCCGACAGCGACGACGACGACAACGACCAACAAGTTCCCATCTCCAACCGGACGCTCCCAGCCCAGACGCAGTTGCATACACCGCCGCCCACCACCTCGACCGCTCGCTCGCCCAACGACGTCGCTGCGAGCCCGAGCCGGCAACTGCACTCTGCCCACTCGACTCCCGATGACCGACCCACCATCTCGTCGCAGTCGTCGGGCAGCACCATCACCAACCTTAATCACTCGCGTGGCTTGTCACAACTCTCATCCATACACCAACCTGATCAGGACTCGCACTCCCAATATGCCGCTTCGTTCCACTCCAACGCTCCGTCACATTCGGACTATGATGCAGGTCACCTAGCCTCCGACCCCTATAATTCCTCCAGACCCTACCGTGCAGCCTTAGGCGACGCCGACCAAGGCTATCGCCAACGCTCAGGCTCATACGAGGCTCAGCTCCCTCCTTACCCTCAAAACTCCGCCCGCATGTCAAACATGTACACACACCAGAATGCCTCGAGTAATTCCGCCATCTCTCAGGCTTCTTCATATAGGTATCGAGATGACGCCCCCTCTCAGTCTGGACTGGCCAGGAGCGCTTCACGAGCCGCTGCCGCTGCCATGGCTGGTCATCCTCCTGTCCGCTCTGTAAGCCGGAGTTACCGTGGTCCCGACGGCCAAAATGTTATGCCACCCAGAAGAAGCTCCCAGCGTATTACCTCTGGATACGGCCATGGCCCTGCTGGCTCTGTATATAGTGTCGAGGGTGGCCCGCTGCCCAGCAGCGAAGAGTGGAAAGAGCGCGGCGCCGCCGTCGCTACCAGACAAGAAGTCGATCAAAACGGAAGGCCGGTATCCAAGATCGTTAAGAAGGGTGTCAATGACTTCCACTTCGGCCGCACTCTGGGAGAGGGTTCGTACAGCACAGTCCTTGCAGCAACCGACCGTCAGATTCACCGCGAATATGCCGTCAAGGTTCTTGACAAGCGCCACATAATCAAAGAGAAGAAGGTCAAATATGTCAATATCGAAAAGGACGCTCTCAACCGACTCACCGAACACCCTGGTATTGTCCGTCTGTACTATACATTCCAAGACGAGCGATCGCTGTATTTCGTCCTCGATCTCGCCAACGGTGGCGAGCTACTAGGCCACCTAAAGAAGATGGGTACTTTCGATGAAGAATGCACTCGTTTCTACGGCGCTCAAATGCTCGACTCCATAGCGTACATGCACTCGAAGGGTATCATTCATCGAGACCTAAAGCCGGAGAATGTTCTGCTCGATGAACAAATGCACACCAAGATCACTGATTTCGGAACCGCCAAGATTCTCGATATCAGGTCCGCGGGCGGCACTGGTACCGACGGTCCCGGTTCTGGCGATCCTATGGATGGCGCTGAACAGGAGAGGGCAGTTTCGTTCGTTGGTACTGCAGAGTACGTCAGTCCAGAACTTCTGACCGATAAAAATGCCTGTAAAGCAAGTGATCTCTGGGCCTTTGGCTGCATTCTCTACCAGCTACTCGCCGGTCGACCGCCATTCAAAGCTAGTAACGAGTATCAGACATTCCAAAAGATTGTCGCACTGGACTATCGTTTCCCGGACAATTTCCCTGCAGTGGCGAAAGACCTCATTGAAAGACTGTTGGTCCTTGATCCCTCCAAGCGTTTGCCTATCGAACACATCAAAGCGCACTCGTTCTTCGAAGGTATCCAATGGGGCAAAGGTTTGTGGAAGCAAAAAGCACCACGGCTCCGTAGCTACGTGCCTGGTCCTTCTCAATCTCAGCCCATCAGACTTAACGGTGGAGACCACATGAGCTCAGCTCCAGCTCCTACCATCCCAGGTATCCCAACGGCGCCCATGTCGCATGCAACTTCACCTCCAACAGCTCCCTCCGGTCTACAGGTGCCTCGGCCACAACTACGAGCTATAACTGAGCTGGCCCCTCCCAGTCAGCTGGATATCGACTGGTCGCCTGTGCTGACACGCAACAACGAGCGAATCATCAAGTTGGGTAATCTCAACGTCATTTCTTCTCCAGCTGCGCATAGTCCCACGTCAAAAGGCGGCGAGGAAGCATCAAAGAAGTTTTCGAGATTCTTCGGCGGTGCAACAACCAAGAAACGTCAACGACTCGTTATGATAACTTCCAGTGCGCGAGTCATAATAGCCGCTGCTGGCGGCGATGAGAAGAAGGCCAAACTTGAGCTCAATCTGCTCGCCAACGGCACAACCTGCAAACCGGTCCAAGATAGCAAGACCGGGCTGACCGCCTTCTGCATCAACACAGTAAGTACCACGGTTTTAATAACAATGATCCAAAAGCTAACAAGGTTCAAGCGCGACAAACATTTCTCGTTTGAAGATCCTCGAGCGACGACATCAGATCCGGAGGGCTCCAAGTACTCCACCCAAGAGTGGCTGGAGGCCATTGACCGTGCCAAGGATGTCGCACAGTCGCAAGCCATGGCAAACTCGTACTCGGGTGAGTCGCAGTATGGCGATCTGGCATCGACCATGTCTAGCCCCACCAGTGCGAGTGGTGGTGATGGTGGCGGTGAACAGCAGTCAATACACTCTGTTCGGAACACCCTCCGCAAGGATCCCGGAGACAACGAGAGCGTCAAAAGCAGAAAACCACGTTTCAGTAAACGGCACTCCAAGAGCGGACTGGCGGCTGTGTTCTAAGGAACCTCACCTCTCAGACCTCTCCTCTTTCTGGATAAAGCTGCGACATTATAACCCACCAACACACAACTAGCAACTATTACAAAACAATAGCCCGCAGAGCTCAAGCAAAAAGAGCCTGGGGCGACTGACTGTACATGACTTTGATTCGCTCTGGTTACAAACCTTCATGACCTTTATGACGAGGACAAAATGCCTCTGGTGTTTATCGCAAGCCCTTTTCCTTTGAGCCTCATCGATTTTGTCTTCCTGCATCATTGCAAAATCCATATCCCCGTTCTCTGATCGAGACGCAAGCGAATATCAAAATTTTCCATTTCTTCCTGTCTTTTCTTCCTATACCTCTCTTACATGTCAGCGAATGGGAACTTGGCGGATTGCGAGGGTTGTTGTGTCTCTATACTGCAATGGTCAAGATTCTCTTGACTCTATAAATTTTACATTCCAGCGTTTCCTTGCTGATGTTACCATGTATGCATATGGATCAATCAGATGAGTCGCAGTAAGATCTTGAATCCGTTCTTGAATCTTCTGGGCGCTCCGTGTTCACAAAGGAGTGTGCCCGTAGGATGGTTTATTGTTTCAGTATGACACAGACGACGATATACGGCAGCCAAAGTATGGCTTTTGAGCGCTGTGGCTTGTGTATAGCAATTGTTAGACCGGAAGAGGGTGATGGTTGGCTTCAGGCTGTTGGTTGCTTGGGCGGCGACGGAGGAAACAGCAACATAAAGCCGCCAGCTGCGGACGGCAAGGCAGTAGTGACTTGAGTATTCTTGTTTCATTGCTCAATCTCATCTTGTCATCTATACTAGACTGTTCCATTCCTGACAGCAGTACTTGATTCTATTTGAAAGATTATAATAATTGTCGTCGTCGTTGCAGTGAAGTCGAAACAAAACCCCGGGCTTTCACATGTTTGGAGGGGCATCGAGCTTTTGCGCAACAACCAAGCAGCGGGCCTTCGTAAATTGAAGACAACGCATGACACGCGCTTCTGACCGTTGGCCGCGCTTCATTTGCTGACTTCGCCTTTGAATGCGCATCAATCCTCGTCTTGGTGCCAGCTCTCTTACAACCAAACACATCACCGACATTCCAGCAGCACGAGCCGACGACGCAGGGCCTTGATGGTATTGCATCGCACCACGCCTCATTGTTGTGAAGCCACAGTCTTGTCAGGATCATGGTGAAGGCCGATATCAAACGAAATTACTATGCCGATTTGGAACTGCCTACTGTACGTCTGCTCGCAACATGTGAGCTCAGCGACAGCAGCTGACACCGACACCAGGATGCCTCTGTCGAGGATATTAAGAAGGCATACCGCAAGCTCGGTACCACTCCCTCTGCTCAACAAAATAGCTCACGCTGACACATAGCAGCGCTAAAGTATCACCCCGACCGCAACCCCGGCAAAGAATCAGAAATCGTTCCAAAGTTCCAGGCCATTCAAGCCGCACACGAGATCCTCCACGACCCAGTGTCCAAGACCCGATACGATGCAGACCGCAGAAAGGCAGGCCTGGGCGGTGGTGCTTTCACCAAGCCCAATGTGCCACCGAGGAGCTCGGGAACGAATCCCATGTACCAGACCAGATCCGACTTCCCTCCGCCGCCGAGACGTACACCCAACCCTACTAGCACATGGCGTAGCACAGCTGCCGGCGCCTCAGGTGCCGACCGATTCACAAACTTCCCGAAACCCGCTCCTACAAGCAAGAAGAACCCGGCAGACCCTGCAAATGTCTTCAATGCATGGCAGAACATGAAGTCACAGACGGCGGGTGCATCGCCGCAGCCACCGCCACGACCAACACCCAAGCGTCCAGTACCAAGACCTCCTCCCAGGCAAGACACTCGCTATCCCACCGAAGAGGACATTCGGGCGGGCATGAACTACCGCGAGGCTCCTCCCAAGCCTGCGGGTGGATACGGTGGCTTCCGCTCTGCCTGGGCCGAACACAACAGTGCTTCTGGCACTCCGAAGAAGGATGGCTTTGATCCCACGTCAACTGGCGATGAGGGCCAGGCAGGCAGTACAGCCAACTATTCATCGTCCAGGAGAAAGTCTGCCGACCCACCATACTATCCACCTCCTCCACCGCGCTCTGCTTCGCAAAAGGATTACTCCGATGTTCCTGCTGGAGATGCTCGCACTAGAACAAGCTACGCGGCCGAAGATACCCGGCGCACAGCGAGCACTCCCCATGTGCCCGGAGCCGCGGGAGCATCATCACAGTTCCGTCAGTCGACACGTAAGGCGGGTACTGGTACTGCCAGGAAACCTTTTGTCGTCTACAGCTCAAGCGATGACTCCGAGACTGAAGATGACTCCGCTTCCACTACTCCTGACACTGCACAGAAGAACCCCCAACCGACGACTACCGATCAGCCCGCTGATGCATTCGCACGCTCTTTCACTCGTCCTAAGAAGACACCCAATCCGCCTAGCCGACAGTTCAAGAATGGCGTACCGTACAAGGCTCCAGGCAAGGCCGGCGGAAGCACCAACTCCGATCCAGACGCGGCAGAGAATGCTGGCGAAAAGGACAAACCAACAATGTATGCCAACCATTTCTCTACTCCTCCTTCCAAAAAGCAACAGAAAATGCCCTCCCCTGTTCATCCTTTTGGGAGAAACTACCAACACAACAAAAGCCCCGACTCGATTCCTCGATGGGCTGTTCCGTCCTCTGTTCCTCCTTTCAAACGGAGCCATTCGGCCGCTCAACGCGCCTGGGTAGACCTGACCAACTCCGAGTCGTCTGTGAACGTGGAAAAGAGTCAACCAACTTTTCGCAAGAGACCGCAGCAACCCCCGCCCATTGATGATGATCTTGTCGACTTGACCTCCGATGACAATCCCATACTCAAATCACCTCACAAAAGAACTTGTTTCACCAAAGACGATGCTGCTGATTTGTATCGTTTTTGACAATCGTTCATCACACTCGTCCGATGCTGACATATTGTCCAACAGATTTACGATGCCCATTCATGCTGACACTTTCAGACCAAACATGGCTAAAAGCCGCAGCGAAGACAGCATCAACACCTCGTTCGTACCCGAACAGTGGGCCGGTGACTTTACCAGTAACAATGTTTTTGCTGCCGCCCAGGCCGCTACTGGTCGCAAATCTTCTACACCCTCACGCAAGTCGTCGAGAGGCTTCCGCCAACCATCGAGGACCAACACTGTTCATGAGACGTCTGCCCAAGAAATGCCTGTTGATCCTACCATGGACCCTACGATGCCATCGCCGCCTCCGCCGCCGGCCAAATACTCACCTGAAGAATGGGCAAAGCACTTCCAGGACGCATCCTGGGCATTTGATCCCAACACACTCCGTACTTCCTCGCCTGGTAAGCCAGAGTCGAAAACAGCCTCTAGGAGTAACTCGGCTGCAGTGAGGAAAAGCTCGAGAGTTGCCAATAAGATTCCAATCAACACACCAAAGCCCGCAACGGTAGCAGATGAAGTAGACGAGAACACCGCTCGAACACAATCACCGGACGAAATGGACGTTGACGACGCACCACCAGCGAGCACACCGACTGTACCTCAACCCACCACTACACAGGAACCTCGCATCTACCCCGTCGACACCTCTAATCTCCGCCAATCCGACTCCGAAGCAAAGGCAAGCGAAAACTCAGGCTTCAACGTCAAACTCGACGACCTCGGTGCCGCAGTGGATCCCCAACCATCTCAGGGTCTAGACGGTCTGTCCGACATCAGCAGCACTTTGCCGTTCACCTCTAAAGCCTCTACCACCATTCCCACCTTTACACCCCAGAACCTGGTGCTTCCCCCCTTACCTCGCGCCCCTTCTACTCCCACAAAGCTCTCCCGCAGCTCATGGTCAACCTACTGCACCACCTTCAGCATCTACCTCGACAAATTCAACAAGTACAATGCAGTGATTGTCGCACACTTTGCTTCTCGGCAGGAGTTGGCTGCAAAAGTAGTCAGAGCGGGTATCAGAGCTCTAGAGGCTGTGGGAGAGGCCAGTACCGGCGAGGGCTTCATGAGTTATGCACAGGGCGTCAAGGAAGATGAGAGAGTGAGGGAACATTGGATGGTCGGATGTGAGAGACATGGGGAAGCGATTAAAGAGTTTGAAGCGGTCAGGGAAAGGGTCAGGAGTTTGAGTTTGGGGGCTGGGTTGCCTGAGAATTAGATGAGGCAGGAGAGGCTTGGACTGACCTTTGATGGGCAGCTCTCTTTGGCGTCTAGAGGTCTTTTTGGCTGATTCTCTCGGCTACCCTTTTTCTTTCGCATGGTCGAAGTTGTTTTCATCTTTTGTTTTGCTTGGGTTGGCCGTTCCGAGATGCTCATTCAGGGGAGGAGAGTAATGGAACATAGACCTTTGCTAGGGCAACAGAGAAGATATCGTGTCTTTTCCACTTGGGTAGTCCGGTAGCATAGAGTACAGGATGTTACCGCGTCTATCTTCTTTTGGCAAGAACCAGATGTTTTGCAGTTTACTGTTCCACAGTTCTTAGTTTCGGCTCAGAAGATCGCAGAAAAGCAATACTTGCAAACTGATTACATAAAAAAAAGGGGGTATCTCCTGCAAAAACAATACGACCTCGCCTTTTCGCTCCCTTCGGAGAACTTTAGAACTCCTTGGCAGTGACGAATGACTCCAAAGGCGGTCTCACGCTTCCTTGGGCGCTGTTGTCCTCAGTCCTACCTTTGCCCTTGAGACCCATCACTGTCTCATAAACACCAACACCTGGCTCATCAACAATAATGCCATCCTCTTGTCCATCCAAAGCACCTACACCCTTGCCCGTAGCAGGTCTCGAGCTCTCGGCCACAGACTCATCATCAGTCCTACCCATAGGCCTTACATGAGCCGCAGAATCTAGCGTCACTGTACTAGCGGTAGCAGCTTCATTCTTGAGTTTGAATGGATAGGCGACTTCACCATTGTGAGGGCGAGCGCTGTTGTTGCTAAGAAAGGTGTTTTCCGAGCCGGGGACCTTGGTGTGCATGCCATAGGGCGCGAGATGTGCTTCGTCGTCTGTGATGGCTTCTTTACCTTTAGGCGAATCTTTGGCTGGTACCGGTGGTGGTGGGATAGATGATGAGGTGGTGGGTCGGGAGCGAGGACCGGCTTGACCAAGGTCTGTGATGGTGCGATATCTGGGACTCATGCTGCGGTCGAATGTGGGTCTAGTTTCCATGGAGGGTGAAGCTGCTCTTGCGGCTGCTTGGTCCAGATCGCCTTTGGCAGGTGTAGCGCCGGCTTCTGGCACCACGACTGACTGAGTGGGCGCGCGGTTAATCTTTTGTTCACGGCCGAGAGTGTCCTCGTCGTGTTTGGATCCCCATCCTGACCACATGGCAAGACCCCACGATTTACCCTTGCGTGCTTTTTGACCTGGCATATCCTTCTTACGGCGTCCAGCTAGAGCGGTGGGCGGTGGGACTTCTCCGGCTCCGAATGTATCGTAGCCCTCGGCTATGTCCTTGATGCGTTGTTTCTGTATCGCGCGCTTGTCTTTGCCATACTTCACATCCCAATCAGCCTTCTTTGCGATCCACTTCCTAACAGGACCAGGCTTGATCATGCCGATAGTATTGGGGTCCAGGTGCAAACATGGCAAGTCCTCTTGTTCAGCAAGCGGGTAAGTGACACCGTGTCTATCGACTCTCTGCCGTACCATATGGTCTTTGAAGGGGGGCAGAGGATCACCAGCCTTGCCCACAGATCCAGACGCGGTAGTAACGATATGAGCACGGATCGGAGTACCTAGAGCATCTGGAAATTTCTTGTCCACGGTTCTACCACGGTCGCTTTCGTCTCTGGATGGGTCGTCGCTCTCCTGGCTGGATCTAGTGCTGATGATGCTGATTGCATCATCGTCAAGAATGGTGATTGCTTGGTCTTGAGCACGAGCTAGTGCCCAGGCACCAAATTGTGCGACACTGCGATACATGTACTTTGCAGGTCGAGTAAAACTGAGAGTATGCGGGACGTGGCAGAGATCATCCCAAACCTGCAGAACAACATGGGTTGGCGGATACTTGTCTACAATTTTTCGCTCAGGGTCGAACTCGTCCATGACCTTTTTGTTGGGAAGGTAGGCAGGTGGATTAGCGGCCTTGTGGGCGATGTAGATTTGCTCGTCACGCAAGAGCTCGCCACCGCCTGTCTGAATGAGAAGAGGCGGTAGACCGCCGAGAGATGGCTGCATCACAGGTGAGACCATGGGATGTGCGAGCATGTCGTTGGTCGTATACATCTGGATCTGATCGGTGAGTTCGATGAGCTTGCCATCCAATTCAATAGACAGATGCTCGCCGCCCGGAATGCTCTTAGCACGTGGGCGCATTGCTCTGTCGTATTTCTCGTCCTCGGGTAAATCATTCACGGAGAAGCCCATGGTTGCTTCTCGTTCGAGCTTCTTCTTTTCCTCTTTGGACCTCCGGGGTGGGTTGGGATCCGGGGATTTGAGCTCTCTCATGTCGTTGGCGTTTGGAGGTGGCCACGCCATCGACGGTCTGTGATGGAAGCCGTTGGCGGGAATGTAGTCAAAATTGCCCTCTCCAGCCACACTGGGGAAGGAGTGGGTAAGGTCGACCCAAGGAGATAGGAGCAGGGCACCAGCTGGAAGAGGGATGCCCTGGTCGCGAAGGGTGACGAGCATGTTGATGACCATGCCACCACCAGCTGAATCACCACCCAGAAGGACAGTCGACGGATCGCATTGCTCAATGACATGGAGGTAGGCGGCGATGCAATCGTGCAGACCGCATGGAAAGGGAAATTGAGGAGCAAGGCGGTATCTTGGGGCAAATAGGCGAGCCTTGAGCTTTCGAGCGTGTCGTTGCATCTGGTAGCGATGTTCGTCGACCGAACCGAAGTAGTAGGCGCCGCCATGAACGTAGAGGATAACGCGATCGCTCTTGTTGTCGGCAGCGACTCGGTCGTTGTAGTCCTGGCGCATCTCAATCCACTCGCCCTTCAAAGCAATCTCAGGTCGTCTCCATTGCCACCATTCCTGACCTCCGACTCTTTGCAAGCCTGCGGGACCAAGTTGCGCTTTGACGAGCTGGGCAGAACGTTTGAGATGAGCCTCTGAGATGGGGACTTCATCGAGTTTGACCCAGGTGGGACTCGGCACCCATTGGCCCGTAAAGGCCTGGATATCTTCGACAGTGTGTTGTGATGCATAAGAAAGGAATTGGCGAATCAGGCGCAAACCTTCGTGGTACGAGACATGGGCGGTAGGTTTTCCCTTGAGCGGCTTGCGGTTGAGGTACTATCAATCGTGTCAGTACAGTCGACTGAGTATGGCGCAATGACTGGCCAAGACTTGCATGGGAGAAGAAGGTCTCAATGACTGAGGGGGTGACATCGGCAGCCACGCCGAGAGTACTCAAGACCATGGCTGATGTTGTTGATCAAGAGGCTCCTTTGTGATGAATGCGATCCGGTTGCCAGTAGTCGTGGTCATGGACGCATAGCACCTTGGTCAAAGGGAGGCGGACTTGGTGCAGGGAATTGTTTACGCAGCAAAGTCCGAAACAGAGACTCGGAGCTCATGCATGTGAGGCAGGAGCCGTCTTGTCTATATTTGTTTCGAGCAAGCGCAACCGTCCAAACAGCGGAGATGGAGCCTCCCGCACACCGCCGATCGTGACGCTGGTGGCGCGCTCCGCCGTCCCCAGGGTCCACCACCACCCACCAACCTCCTCCGAAACCTGGAGAAGAGGCGGTCCAAGCTCAAAATTTCCTTGTCAAGAGATAATTATGCCATCACTGCAAACTCGACACCAAAACACAATCATGGCAGACCAAGGTATGCAGAGTCGCCGCGATTCAAGTTTGGATCCAGTAGCTAACAGAGTGCAGAAACAATCCAATCCAAATTCGACCTCGGCATCTGGTACGCTCTGGGCCTCTGGCCTGCCCTCACCATTGCCGTCACCAGCAGCTGGGGAGGCGAGGACAGCTCCGCAAAGCGCGATTGGTTCGCCGGTGCCATCAGTGATCTGTTTGTCGAGCGTCCCGATACCGACGAATTCGACATCGAAGCCGTCTTGTTGCAGGTCATGCAGGACGAGTTCGATCTCAACGTCGAGGACGAGAGCGAAATCCCTGTCGCCGAAGAGATCATGAAACTCAGGAAAGAGACCGCCGAGGGCAACTTTGCTGGTTTTGAGGCTGTCAAGAGGAGATTCGAGGAACGTGGAGGAAAGATTCCTCAGAACCTTCAGGTTGTCGAGCACAAGCAAGATGGTGACGAGAGCAGCGAGGACGAGAGCGATGATGAGGATATCGACATGGACGATGCTGCCCCCGCTCTTGTCTCCGCGCCGCGCGAGAAGCAAGAGCCAGAGGTCGACGAAGATGGCTTCACCACTGTTGTCAGCAAGAAGAAGAGATGAGGGAATCCTTGCGTCACAATACCACATTCACGACGACAATAATGCCGATAGACTCACCTTTTCATGCATACCACTCTATGACGAACATTTTGATTGGCAAAAGTATACGAACGTAGGACGGAGTAATGGATGTTAGGTCTTTAGGTCGGTCGATCACTTCAAAGCACACGCAGAACCATCTTGATGCGTCCCTCCACCTGTGGACAGATGCCTCTGGTCCAACCCACTCCCAGTTCCTCGCCTGCCTCATACCCCATCGCATGTCGTTTGTTCAAGCCAGCCAACCGCCACCACTTTCGCATGGCTTTTCTTGCCACCATCAGTTCGTGCTCTTCAGGTGATGGTTCCCTGGCCAGCGCTGGAGCAGTCACCTCGGCCTCGTCTTCCGACGCACTGAGATCCATTTCTGCTGGTTCGATGATTTTCACTGGCGGTCTGTCCCAAATGGTACTGCTCTTTCTTCTTCCAGCTGACACGTCGACACTGGCTCTCCGGGCTGACACATCGCTGCTGTCTCTTCTGAAGGTGTGCCTGGTATCCGTATGCTCGACCACCGATCCAGCGCGTCGAAGATGCTCTTGCACTGCACTCCAGTGTTGTCCAAGTGCTGCACCCCAGTGCTTCCAGCGTCCAAGAGTCATCGATGACAGGAAGTGTTGTCGCAGAAGCATCGAAATCAGTATGCCATTCTCTTCATCGACCACAGACACAGTCCGTCCTCCGTGTGATTGTGTACGAAGACATGTATAGCCATCTGCATCAAGTCAGCGTTGCGTCTTGATTGGTCCGCGAATCTTCAATGCGCACCTCCACCTCTGACCAAGAAGTCTCGGGTTGCTAGAGTGTATTCTCGATCCATATCAAGCGGCGTTCCCCCAACCTGTACTCCGACAACTCGATCGGCACTGTTCCTGGAAGGATCAAAGGTAAAACTGATGTTGGATACCTGCGGGAAACGACCATCCAGAGCCGGATGCTTGGATACGCCGTTCCGCAGTGCTTCGAGTAGTTGTTGGCCCTTGAGCTTGATGACAACAACGGGGTCTTCGAATGGAAAGCTAGCAGTCTTCAGCATATTGTTCTCAATTTCCATTTCGTCGAAGATGATGCACTGACCAATCAACGATGTCCTTCAACCGTAAGATGCCTGGAGGATAGACTACATCGGCTCGGATCGTACCTCCAACAATCATTGCGCAGTCTGTGCCGTAGTAGTACCGCATCAGGTCTGAAACAAAATTGCCCATGTTCGATTCCTGACTTCGGACGGTGCCGCTGGTTGTTCTGACCGCTTCGATGTAGCTGAGCTGTTTGTAGTCGCTACCGGAGCACAAAATATGGGTCTCGCGTACCTTCGACTGGCGGTAGTGGTGGTCGTGACCAGATAAGATGATGTCAATCTCTGGGACCTCTTGAGCTAGTCTTGTGTCATGGGCTTCTCTCTGGTGACACAGTGCGATAATCATCTCAGCACCTTGAGCTCGGAGCTTCGGTATCAGCTCGCGCGCTGTGACGGTAGGATCGGTATGTATCAGGTTAGGCGGCAGAGAGTTGACAGCTTCGAGCCATTCCTTCTCAGCTAGTCCGATGAGTCCGATCTTGATTCCAGTGGACGACGTAAGCGTGGCGGTCTTGTGTGCGTGTCCAAGAGGAACATCTTCTCCTAGTGCTGGATCCGTCACATTGGCGAGCAGCCAGGGGAAGTTGCATTGAGCAGCAAGATACTCGAACTGAGGAACGCCCATATCAAGCTCATGGTTCCCGATGCAAGCAGCAGCAACTGGTACATTGTTCAAGATTGGAACCATATGAGCGCCTTGGTTCCACAGAATGTCAGCTTATCACGATGGAATCCTCAGCGGCTGCCTTGAACAACCTTTGGTCACA
Organism: Aureobasidium namibiae CBS 147.97; assembly: GCF_000721765.1. NCBI lineage: Eukaryota > Fungi > Ascomycota > Dothideomycetes > Dothideales > Saccotheciaceae > Aureobasidium > Aureobasidium namibiae. The sequence goes on along the minus strand of NW_013581197.1, from coordinate 384,977 downwards.
CTGCTCTCCAGGCTCGGGCCGAATCCGTCTCCCGAAAAGAGCGTGATGAGCTCCGGCTGCCCTTGATACTGCGGATCTTGTCTGTAATGGTTGCACAGGCTCTGGAAGCGAGTGACACCGCCAACTGGATCGTGTTCCGAAGGCTCAAGACGATAGACATCGTTAAAATGTAACAGTCTGACTGTGGGTGTGCTTCCAGATGACATCGCTCGATCAAGTGACTGCAAAATGATAGAAGTTGGTAATGCGATGATGAGAATGGACGGGATGAATATTAGAAGAAGTTGAGGTCCTGGTTCTCAGAGATGGTGGATTTGTACTACCGCCGATGCTTCCTTCCTGTTGTAAGTTGTTTTCAGGAAGGTGCACCTGAAGACTTCGTGATCATCATCTACAACGATGATTCCATCTGAGGAGGTTCGCCCTTCCTATCTGCTTCATGAATTCTGGCATAGTCCTTGCTTCGTAGCGACAAGAGATGCTCAGAACAGTCATCCTTCCTGACGTATTCCCGGTCGTCTTGGAATCGTTTGACGAAGACGATCAAAGATTACCAAGGGTGGGCAGACTATCCGGCCCAGGCTTTAGTGCGCTCTTGCCTTTGATGTTTTGTCATATGCTCGAACACACGCGTCGGTTCAAGCGGGATGGTATGGATAGGACAACTACTCTCTGGCGTAGCACAGCAAGATCAGCACCGTTGCGGTCACGTCCCCCTCCGAGGACGAAGATCTTCCTCCTTATAAGTCTGCCTCATGACTATCCTGATGTAGCTTGGTCCAAAAATAATACATTGTCGAATGTTCTTGGAAAGCTTGATATTTGCTTGAACACATCTAGAATAAGCTTCCTCGTGTTCATTCTCAAGAACAAAGAGATCAAGAGCTTTCGTAGGTGCTCGTATGTAACACCTGAATCGTTGATCCTAATCGATTCTGCGAGAATGTGTTGATCCAGAAATGCGCGGGAGTCTAAACTACCAATCGCCACCGCTATAGTTCACTCAGGTTGAGATGACATGATTGTTTCCGAGTGCTTGCTGGTTCTCTCTCCTAGTTGTTTATTGGTCTCGAAGTGCAAGAGGCTAGAAAGCGTTGGAGGAAGTACAGAAGCTCCGATGTCGAGTGGTCGACACCAAGCTTTGAAATTTGAGCTTGGCGGCAATGCAGTGCATGGGCGCCACTCTGGGTGTTATTTCTCTGGTACTCAATATTCTATGTTCGACTCTAACTGAATCATCAGGAAAATGTGTGTAACAGATGCACGCGGCCTCTTTCGGTGACGCGCATACACTTTTGCTGCTTTGCCGGATATCCGCGCGCTGTATGCTTAAGCTGAATCCTTCGACGTAGCGTCCTACCTTCTACGAACTGAGATGGTCAAGTCAGGCAGTATCTTCAGTCGATCTATTCCTCTCTTTGTTCTCCTGAAGGATCCAAACACCACGAAATTACGAGCGACGAGCCATGTAAAAATAGTTACACAGGTAAAAAGCTGTTCCTCAAAGTAAGTATCATCAAGCCATACATGACGTCCTTGTTATACCACGTGAATATATGAGTATATCTAGTCGTTGCGGATACCTCTAAGCGTGCGTAAGCACTATGCTCAGCTATTCGTGTCTCGCCAAAGACGATCTACTACAAGTCATCGTGGTTTGGATTCCATTGATTCTGACACAACCGTTCATTGATCCATCTGCTGTACAGTATATAATAGTCTACTTGATACATTCGTCACTTTGAGGTTGTCACTCCAGATCAGACGATACGAGTTCTCATGTCTCGATGTTGCACATACAACCCTGCTCTTTCCCGTGGACAATGACACTGAGTCAATGACCCTCGATACAACTTTTGTATACATTAATTGGAATATAGAATTATCTCGATCAATCAATGGCTCAATTCCCACGCCTGCCAACATGCAGCATCGATGGTAGTCCTTGACCATGTCGCCCCACAGATATCAGCTCATCACGCAGTCGGGCACCAATCGGCTATCACGAACGTGACCAACCTGCAGCAGAAGGTCGACCTGACTTGATACTTTGACGGAACAATCGAATGGCTCAAGTGGCCTGGTTCGCCTTGCTTGCGTCACCTTAGCAATCACCCTACATATCTTCCTCCCTCCAGACCCAGCCCATCTTTGATCAGCAAATCCACGTTCTTGAGCATCACATACCTCTTGACCAAGTGCCGACCGTTCAAAAATCAAGTCTCAACGAATGCAAGCCGAAGCATCATGCGCCGTCTGCGGCGCACCGCCATCCAAGAAATGTCAACACGAAGACGAAAGGTTGAAAAGAGCCTTGGACCAAGCAAGTCACCGCTGGATGATAAGCGTCGAGATACGACAGATAAAGCACGTTTAATCGCACCCACAATCAAACCTCTCAGTATTAACGCTCCCGCTTACAGACACTGGGCACTTAGACACGCTCGCGAATGGATAATCCACACTTTCAACCAGATGGTCGACATCCGAAAACAACAATACGAAGCACACCTAGCCACAGTACCATACTTCGACCTCTACAAGATATACTCTGGACGCCCACCCATCTCAGCACCTCAAATGCACCAACTGCGCATGCAAATGGCGACTGCACAGAGCGCATATCAAAGAGGTATAGATGAGGATTGGAAAAACAGTCTACAAAGATATCCAGAAGTGCTGGATTACTATTTCAATCTCGTGGAGTTCAAGTTGCCGAATGAGAAGAGTGTTGCGGTTCAGGAACCTGTGTTTGGTGGCGGAGTAGATCCTGAGATGAAGAGGAGGGAGTCGAAGGGGAGGAAGGGTATGCCGCCGATGCAGCCGCCGCCTATGCCTGGTGAGGCTTTTATGATGCCACCGCCGGGAGGGCCGTATCGCATGGCAGGCCCAGGTCCGGGTCGAATGTTGTGAGATGGTCAAGTGAATCGTTTCTAAGACTCTGGAGGCCTGTCACCAGGTCTAATGGCTTGTATATATCCTGTTCAGGGCTTCGGTGGAGGACGGACGAACGTCGCGTCCTTCATGATGTGACCTCGATGGAAGTTGATAGCCGACCGAACATCTTGGCCTCTGAAGTCTCGATGTGTTTGGCTCGTCATCAAGATCTCTGTCATAAGATCACAACGGATATATCGACATCAGGCAGTGCAACGATCGGGTATGCATGACTGTGACCATAGTAAACCATGCTTGTCGGTGTTGAAGGGCGCAATCGGCTCCAACAAAGGCGTCGTCGTCGAGAAGACAGCCGAGGCTTGCTCAAACGACGGGCATCTCGGACGGAACTGCCCCGCGATCTCCACGCTCCACCTCGGTGAGCACTTGCGCCTTTCATGTGATGTTCCGTTCCTCCATTCTTTTTGTGATACCCGGATTGTTCTCTTCTTCGTCTCTGCAGATCTACAACAAACCCATACACAATGTCATCCGCAGCTCTTCGTAATCCTCTCGGTCGCCTACCGCTCTCTGCTCGCCAAACATGCTTCAGCAGCTGTAGGCAATTCAGCTCCTCCACATCCCGGGCAAAGGAGATCCAAGACGCATACATTCTCAGTGCAGTCAGAACCCCCGTCGGAGTTGTACGTATATTGCAGACCTGCAGGGCTTCGAAGTCAAACTGATAAAGATCGTTCAGTTCAATGGAGCTCTCTCGTCGGTATCAGCACCCAAACTCGGCTCCTACGCCATCAAGGAAGCCATTGCCCGTTCAAACGTCCCCAAAGAGCACATTCGCGATGTCTACATGGGCCAAGTTTTGCAGGGAGGTGCCGGTCAAGCACCAGCAAGACAAGCAGCCATCTTTGCTGGCCTCGATCCCTCGGTAGAAGCGACAACCATCAATAAAGTATGCGCCTCGGGCATGAAGGCCGTCTCAATAGCCGCCATGAAGATCCAGCTCGGATTGGCTGAAGCACAAGTTGCTGGAGGAATGGAAAACATGACCCAGGTCCCATACTACCTGCCACGATCATCTCAACTCCCGCCGTTCGGCAACATCAAGCTCGACGACGGGTTGATCAAGGATGGTCTGTGGGATGTATACAACCAGATTCACATGGGCAACTGCGCCGAGAAGACAGCCAAGGACCACGGAGTCACTCGTCAAGAGCAGGATGATTACGCTGTTCAAAGTTACAAGCGCGCACAAGAAGCCTATAAACAGGGACTCTTCCAGGAAGAGATTGTTCCAGTGACAATCAAGGGCAAGAAGGGCGATACAGTCGTGTCAGAAGACGAGGGTGTGTACAGACTCAAGCTTGACAAGGTGCCTACCCTGAAGCCTGCCTTTGACAAGTCTGGCTCGGGTACCGTGACAGCTGCCAACAGCTCGGGACTGTCAGACGGAGCCTCGGCATTGGTTCTTGGTAACAAGGAGTTGGCCAAGAAGTACGGCAAAGGCAACAAATTGCTCGCACGTATCGTAGCAACGGCAGACGCAGCAACCGATCCCATCGACTTCCCGATCGCACCCTCCAAGGTCGTCCCTATCGTGCTCGAAAGAGCAGGCATCACCAAGGATCAGGTCAAGGTGTGGGAGTTCAATGAGGCCTTCGCCGCGGTAATCAAGGCAAATGCCAAGGTACGTCTGAAATCGTGAGAGTAATTATTGACCATATACTTACCCTAGACCAGATTCTCGGACTTGGTAACGACAATGTCAACCCCAGAGGCGGAGCAATCTCGCTCGGACACGCATTGGGAAGCTCAGGGTCAAGAATCTTGGTGACGCTGCTGCATCAACTCAAGAAGGGCGAATATGGCTGTGCTGCCATCTGCAACGGAGGTGGTGCAGCGACGGGTATCGTGGTGCAAATGGTCGATGCAGATGAGCTGTGATGTAACTTAGCAAAAAAAAAAGATGGCTGGATATTTTGATAATCTGAATCGTTCATGCCCAAAGAGACGCACGTGACGTAGATGCGGGAGTGTTTGACATTGCAAAATCGAGTCGCCGCCGGCCGGTGAAGCAGGCACGACCCCACCAAGACCAGACTCCGCTGGCGCTGTCAACATTTTTCCTTGTTAAACATCAGGTGCAGCCCGACCCACCTGCACATACAATCGACCGTCGCATAACCTTTCACCTCCGATCGCTACAATACCAGCAACCATGTCGGACCTCAACTCATGGGAAGACTCGCCGGACGCCCAGCAGGACCAGGACCTGTCTAGACAGGCCCAGCAGAGCCTGAACATGCGCGGCCAGCAGCAACAGCCCCAGCAACAACAGCAAAGAGGCGGCTTCCAACCCGGCATGGGCAGCTTCACCCCTGGAGCTGCTTCCTTCAACCCCGGCCAGGCCTTCTTCAACCCTGGTCAGGGCTACGGACAACAACAATACGGCGGCTTCGGCCAGCAGTACGGCCAATATGGCCAGCAGCAACAATACAACCAATATGGTAACCAGGGATACGGACAGCAAGGATACGGCCAGCAGCAATACTCGCAGTACGGACAGCAAGGCCAGCAGGGCTACGGTCAACAACAATACAACCAGTCCTACCAACAACCCGCCCAGCAACAGCAACAGCGTCAAGTCCCCGTCATCGCTAAGAGAGGTGACCAGACCGCTGCACCCAAGCCTGCTGCTGACGCTCCCAAGGCTGCCGTCAAGACCCTCTCGCTCAGCGCATCCGACACTGGTGCTTCGGCTCCCAAGGTCGAGAAGACTGGTGGAACAAAGGTCCTGAGCTTGGGCGTCCCTGCCGCCCCCAAGGTTGAGAAGACCGCTGGCACAAAGGTTCTCTCGCTCAACGCCGAGCCCGCCAAGCCTGCACCTGTCAAGGAGACCGTCAACAAGGCCGAGGCTGGTGCCGGAAAGGCCGTCACTGCTGCCAAAGCATTGGAGAAGACCGGCGACTCACCTGCCGCATCTGGACGCACATCCCCTACTTCTGGTCGTAGCTCGCCCACTCCTGCAGAGAAGCGTGCCGAGGCCCGCCAGGCCGATCTGGTTGCCGCAGAGCAGGCCGCCGATGTCGACGAAGAGACTCTCAAGGACATGTACGGCAAGGAGCACGTCAACGTCATTTTCCTTGGTCACGTCGATGCTGGAAAGTCAACTCTTGGTGGTTCTATCCTTTACGCCAGCGGTATGGTCGATGAGCGTACCATGGAGAAGTACAAGCGTGATGCCAAGGAGGCCGGTAGAGAGACATGGTACCTGTCATGGGCTCTTGATTTGACCAAGGAGGAGCGCTCCAAGGGTAAGACCGTCGAGGTCGGCAAGGGCTTCTTCGAGACCGAGAAGCGTCGCTACACCATTCTCGATGCCCCTGGTCACAAGACCTTTGTGCCCAACATGATCGGTGGTGCCTCGCAGGCCGATGTTGGTGTTCTCGTCATTTCTGCCAGAAAGGGTGAGTACGAGACTGGTTTCGAAAAGGGTGGTCAGACCCGTGAGCACGCCGTCTTGGCCAAGACTCAGGGTGTCAACAAGCTCATCGTTGCCGTTAACAAGATGGACGACGCCACTGTCGAGTGGAGTGAGGAGCGTTACAAGGAATGTACCGGCAAGCTCGCTCAGTTCCTCAAGGGTGTCGGTTACAACCCCAAGACCGACCTTATGTTCATGCCCATCTCTGCTCAAACCACTCTCGGTATCAAGGACCCCGTACCAAAGGATGTCTGCCCCTGGAACACCGCTCCTTCGCTTCTCGGTTACCTCGACAGCATGCAAGCTCTGGAGCGCAAGCTAAACGCTCCATTCTTGATGCCCGTCGCTGCCAAGTACCGTGATCTGGGTACCATGATCGAGGGCAAGATTGAGTCTGGTGTTATCAAGAAGGATATCAAGTACCTGATGATGCCCAACCGCGTCGAAATCTCCATTTCGGCGCTCTTCGGCGAGACTGAAGACGAGATCCCCAACGCCACCTGCGGTGATCAGATTCGTCTGCGTATCAAGGGTATCGAAGAAGAAGACATCATGCCCGGTTTCGTGCTGTGCTCGCCTCGCCGCCCTGTCAACTGTGTCTCTACTTTCGAAGCACAGATTGTCCTTCTCGACATCAAGTCCATTCTCTCAGCCGGTTTCAACTGTGTCATGCACGGTAAGTGTTTGCACTCCACTCGGACTCTAACATGCTTACTAACAATCACCTCACAGTTCACGCCGCCACCGAAGAAGTCACCTTCGACGCTCTTCTGCACAAGCTCGAAAAGGGCACAGGCAGAAAGTCAAAGAAGGCTCCTGGCTTCGCCACTAAGGGCATGAGCATCATCGCTCGTCTGAAGGTCACCAGCAACAACGGCGCTGGCGTCTGTATCGAGACCTTTGCCGAGTACCCTACTCTGGGTAGATTCACTCTCCGTGACCAGGGTCAGACCATTGCCATTGGCAAGGTTACTAAGCTCATCACTGAAGAGGCTGCCTAAGTGGTTGGCAGAGAACAGTCTTAAGCAGGCTGCATATGATTTCCCCCCCGATACCATGTCAAAATGAAGGCACGACTGGAGCAATATAAGTAGAGGAGATGCGGATAAAAGCTCTTCGATGTCTTCTTGTAAGCTAGTTGGCAGATCGCAAAAAAGCAAAACATACGATTTTTCTTGATTCTGATCATGATCCTCGCCATTTCCTTTGCAACCTCATTATGGCTTCAATATTCTGACCGTTGTCCATCTTTGGGGAATGCGAGTGTTCATGAGTGCAAGTCCAAGCTTTATTCCCCAAGCGCCTGTTCATCGGTCCTCTTCGGCCTTTGGGATTTCTTTATGCATATGGTTACATCTGTTGTGCTACCCGACGACATGACAAGTGCTGTCTGTGTTTCGCATCTTGCATTCGCATGTTCTGATAAGCACTTTCGGGTCGATCTTGATCCGAGGACGACATCGTTATCACAACAAACAGACGCAAGTCTGTTCGTCGGACCTCTCGCGATAGTAAGCGTGAAGCAACCTCACAGGCACGCGGCGAAGAGGCTCAATTGGTTTCTTGCACAACTCAGAGGACGTAAGTAAATTGCGTTGGAGGAAGCCTTTGATGACTTCCATCTACCTTTGCCTTAGGGCCTCTGCTCTGCGCCAACATCTGTAACTGCCATCCATCCTACGGTACGCGACACACGTTATGATGCTGACCGTCACATCCAGATATGCTTCCCCAAGCTCATGCCATCTCCCTATGCTCTGCCCACAGGCAACGTGAGATAATAATGTAAGTCAAACTGTCTCTGGGATGTGAGACGCTGTGCGAGTGGTGCGGCAGCCTTCCAATGAGCTATGAACATCTGGACATCTTTCTTCGAGCCAGCGATGGAGTCTAATCTGAGCAATGCGTCTTGCATCAAGGCGTCGCTGCGTCTCTGGTCCAAGAAAGTGGGGATACCACGTACTGCCCCGAAATACAGCTCAGCATGTTCCTTGCCCCACCGCGGGTATCGTCTTTTCAGATCTTGTAACTCGTTGTAAAGGTGGGAAAAATCCTCGGCTGGATGACCCTGACAGTCTATGTGGCTTGTAAGTGGAGTGCCTTTGGCTGTAGAATGTTATCAGTGTTTTGCTCACTGACTCGAGCAAGATGATGCTGATACTAACGTCTCGAGGTCTCCGACCCGGGTTTTTTCTTGCTCAACTTTGAGGACTTTGGCGTTTTCTTCGTCTTTCCATCGGTGGAGAGGGGAGTGACTCTCTTCTCTTTGTGGGCTTCGAGCGCTGTTGTGCACCCTTTTCGTGTAGCGAGGTCCTTCAGTCTTGATTCTTGATGATCTTCTCGGAGAATCTTTTGGCAGGGAATCCTTGGGATGATCTAGGCGATGTCAGTTCTGCATTAATCCATGTGTATGCATGCGTTCAGTGGACCTCACTTCTGGTCGTAGTCATGGTTGATTGAGTCGTTGATATGTTTCCGTGAAATGGCACACGGCAGACGTAGGTACAATCTATCTCAATCCGCTCACAGAAGATTGGAGAAATTGCTTGCAAGAAGCATGCAGAAGGAGATCACGTCTGTTTTGTATTTTCCGGCCCAGTGTCAGGTGCGATCACAGTTGAGATTCCTGCTGATTAATGCAAGCGTTCACTTGCCACGATTCCTTCCTTTTTCGTAGGCTATCTATGCACTGTAGCGACCACTTGGAAGCCAGGCACGGCCTACGACTCTGCATGATGCTGCAAGTGCTACCAAGAACAACATTCAGGATGTCAGAAGCACAACAAACAAATTTCATGTTTGTGATCAGTTGATTTCCGATCACTTTTCTCTGCCGTCTTCTTGGATGATTTAACCAACTTGAAACAGAATGCCTCAAATGGAAGATATGATCCATGTCCATGCAGGAGGCTGCTAGGTGGTTGCTTCAAGCATGCGGCGTCGTTGCATCTGCTGCGTCTGTGCCGCGCAGTAGCCGCATATATCAATATTTTGTGCTACCAAACAATATGACGAATGCTGTTTGTACTCTGCCCGTGTTTGAAATCGTGCATCCCTAGAAAACCTTGGGCGCTTCCAGCGACATCACGTCAGAACAGACGCAGACCCTCATGAACTTCTTGCAGTGACTTCTTCCTCTTTCAGGTCCACGTGCCGAACAGAGACTTTCCGACGAGAAGTCCCTTCCTTCTCATCTACAAAGGTCATGGAACCAGGCTCAGGTATGGCTGTTCAAGTACGTATCTCGATGAACAAACCACCAACTAACACTTTTCAGACTTGAACTCGACGCCACCCACCCGTCCGGCCAGTATGGAGATGATTGAGCCAACCAGCACACCCAATCGGAGCCAAGAGGCACTGTGGGATAACCTTCTTTATATGAGATTATTCCCAGAGAAGCTCGAAGGGAATCATCAAAGTTTGATTTCACGGAGAGACGAACTCGAGTTGATACAGACTTACCGAACAGCCCTCCAGAAACGCGAGGAACAAGAGGAGAAGATGAATCGGTCTTCTACACAGCTCAAAAAACAAATGAGAATGGAGACAGAGTGGTATAAAGAAAATGTAGTTGCACAATGGGGTCATCCGATGGGAATCGTGCCCCAGAGGAAGATCATGACACGTTCCGTTACAAGGTCCCAACCACGAGTCCAGAGCAAAGCAGAACAAGGTATGCAGAATCCATCTTCCTACATGTGGGAATCTAGGCTGACCAGATATACAGATGAAGCCTTGAAGATATGGAAGCGATCTATGGACAGACTCCGACATGACGATACCGCGAACCGACAGAGCATGGAGGAAGAACAAGCCAGATGGGCCGTAGAGATTGCGACAAACTTGAGAGATGCGAAAGCACTTTCTGAGGCAGCCGAGGCATCAGGGGTCGATGTGGTGGCGGAAACAGCATCCCTCAAGCTGTTGATCGACAAGCACGATGCAAGGTCCCGCGGAGAATTGGATAAGGGCATCGTTGCGATCAGGGAGATATGTAACAGATTACGTTGAATAGCTTCCGTCACCAGGAGTATACCACATACACCATCTTTAGTCGAGTCTCCGAAGTCTGTATTCACTTCCGCGCGTTCTTACTATTGTCCACAAGATAGGTGCAGAGGCTCGTTTCAAGAATGAGCAAGTGGACTAGACTTGGCTGATGACAGACACAAAGGGCTGTGTAAGAGTCGTCCAGAACACCTCAGGGCGTGCTTGCCTCAAAACTCAATCAAACAGCTAGACGGGAATCAACGATCACGAAGACGTTCAAATAGCCATAGGCTCTTTCCGAGGCAGTTAGGATGGTAGAGGTAGATGTGACGGCGAAGAGAGCTTCTCCATCGCCCAGGGGTAAAATCACAATCGTTATCGTTGAGAGTCTTGAGACATCGGCGTATCCTCGATCTTCGCAATCAGCTTTCTGCTGGACGACGTCTTTGCAGTGCAAAGTGTGACGTAACAAAGTGATGTCAATAGAGTATGTCAAGGATCTAGCCCAAGTGTATGCAGACATAATTCAAGTCCCTGCAGACAGTCAAAGCATGCAGCATCACCAATCGTGTTTGTTGTCATGCATACCTATGTTTTGATCGGCGCTTACTGCTCGATTTGACCCGAGAAAAAACCATGCAATCCATTTAAATAACAGATGCAGGCCCCTTCGTGCACTTCATCTGTTAGACATTACATTTTCACTTTCTACAACCAGCTCTGTGACATCCACTGCCAACGATCTCATGGAGCATAGTCTGCCACTGCGATCTAAAGGGTCCACAGATCCAAGCCCAGGTACAATCATACAAGCACATCTACCAATAAACGAACCATCGACTGACATTTCCCAGATTTGGAACTAATACGCCTAACCCCCCCATTCGACGAAGCCGACGAGGCGCTCCTACAGCTCAAAGCTGGATTGAGACCTCTACGGCAACGATACGACGAAATCAAGATGATAGAGGCATACCGAGCAGCCTTACAACCACACGAAAAAAAGAAGCAGGAGCTCACTCATCCTTCTACACAGCTCATAGACAAGCTGAAGGATGTGATGAGAGCAATCGCGGAAGACTTGGACAGAGAAAGGGGTATACCGAGGAAGTCTGCATACGAACACGTAGGAGAGCTGTTGGAATTCATGAGCATTGCTCCCAAGAAGAGATCCGCCACACGCGCTGTCACTAGATCTCAAACGCGAACGGAGACACAGAGTGTGTGCAATTATGAGTCATTCAAAACACAGGAGTCCAAGCTGACCAGGATACAAGACGACATCTGTAAGAGTTCGATGAGATGTGATGACCAACTGCCCGAGCGTGATCAGACGGTCGGAAAAAAGATGGCGAAGGAGAAGGAAACAGCCAAGTGGGCAACAGAGGTCGCGACAGACTTTGGGGAAGCCAAAAAGCTTTCTGCGGTAGCTGAGACATCAGGGATAGATCTACAGGTGGAGAGCGTCGTCATACTACATGCAATGATTGTAATGATCAGTAAATGGGTGTTTTGATAGGCGCTTGCGGTTCACTCATGCTGACCCGGACCTGGCATGGATAACATAACAAAACAAAACAAACGCAGACTCCTCTCGCAACATCTCTTTAAGATCTACGAACGGTATCGAAGTGCTTACAACAAAGCATCTCATGGAGACAAATTTGCCTTTGCGATCTAAAGGATCTCCGGGACCAGGTGACGGTATGCTCGTCCAGGCACGTACAACATCGCGCAAAGTACTGATGCTTCCAGATCTCACAGATTTGAGTTACCTATACAAGCCCACCATAAGGCACATGGGGTCTCTCCAACGACTCTCCGACAAGAGCCAAAGTTTGGAATCGCAGCTCGAGCAACTCGACATGATGGACCAGTACAGAACTGCCCTGGAGCAACACAGAGAAAAAGTGAGAGACCTATCGCAGGAACACACAAGACTCGGGCAAGAACGAGATCAAATTAGAGCGAGGCTCCACCGAGAAGAGGAAAAAATGGTCGCATTGGCACGCTACGCGCTCCAATGCCTCGATACTGGAGTCGAGAGACCGTGTGAGGAAACCAATGAACAATGTATGTTTGGCGTCGAGTTATTCCAGCATAGCCATCAGGACTGACCTAAAGTGTAAAAGTCTCTGCATTCCATGACGCTTTGATAGCGTATGTCTCATGCATCAAGTCTGACGAAGAATACGAGCATCGAGTAAAAGAAGAAGCCGGGAGCTGGGACACGGTGATTGCGACAAACTCCGAGGGCAAAGCACTCTACGAGGCAGCTGAGGCATCAAGTCGAGATCTAGCGGCAGAGAGGGCTTCTATTTGGCGCTTGCTGAGAGAGATTGAAGCAGATTACTGCGAACTCCTGGACGAAGAATTCGGGAGTTGAGGAGCCAGCGATTCCTTCTCGATGCCTATCAGTAGCATCCCGTACCAGTCCTTTACTGTTCAGAAGTCGTTACCATTACAACAAATGACCATATCAACACATGATCTACCAATATGAGCCATACCGGATTCAAGCTACATTGAGTTCTGCGACACAAATATACCTTTTGATCTTGCTTACAATCGCCCACCAAAGGGCAACTGCCGCAGAAGCCTTCGAGGAGGTTCCCGAATCAGCTCTCCATCTGCTGAAATGCTTAGATCGGCGGTTGGATATGTCTCAAGATCATCTTCAAATTCGCATGTAGTCGATTGATGATTCATTGCTGCTCGTTTGATCAAGATTAGTGCTTACTTTTCGTGGAAGGATATGGAACGTAGGTCGGCACCGGATAGAAAAGGTCTAGATAAAAGAGAATACAACGAATGAGTAAGAGCACGCAAGAATTATAAACACATTGTGATATGTAGACATTATAGAAAGCACAGGCCTCTCGCAGAAGGAACAAACCCCACGACCATAGTCAAAGAAGTTTATACAGGAAAGAGCAACCCCGTTGAGATCGACACTGCCAAGAACGAAAACTTTGAATTGCACCGTGCCAAAGCAGAAAGAGCCATTCGATCCAGCTCAAGATGCACTTGGCTTAGATCCCATTTATTGGAATCCAATCTGGGCAGCAGCATCGCCAAGCAGAGGGATGTAGTTATCATCCGCAAGTCTGAGCGACCAGTAAAGCTCTCCAGTGATCGCAACCTGAGGATGAACAACCACATTCTCCAACACTGCACCCCAAGAGTTTTTAGCCGAGCACTTCAACACCGAAGAACCACTGCAGACAACAGGAATATATCCGTTGGCCTTGACTCTGTTGGCAGGCAGGAACATGACGGTGTAAGCAAAGCCAGTACCGGGGAAGAAGGAGTTGTAGACAGCCATGATGTAGCCGTACTTCTTATCGGTGAGGTATCCAGTCTTGGGGTCGAGGAAGAAGCCGGGGGTGATGGCTGAGCCGTGAAGGAAAGTGCTGTAGGTGTAGTAGTCGACGTAGACGTTTGAGTAGCCCGAAGAAGCGGTCGAGGAGTCGAACTCGAGCTCTTGACCGTCGGCACTGGTGCCAGAGGACGAAATACGGAGAGCGATGGGTGCAGTGGAAGTAGCCGAAGCCTTAGCAGCGGAAGAGGTCGACGTGGCACTGGCGGTGACAACAGACACGATGGTGGTGATTGTGGTCGAAGTGGCAAGAGTGGTGGTCTCGTTGACAGTCACAGTCGAGGCGATGGTGTTCTGGCTGACCTGCATAGAGCAGGCAGAAGAGATGACTGTAGCAGGGTACTTGGTCAGGACAGAAGGAGTAGAGATATCACGCTTGGCAGGGGCAGCAGTGGAGCTTGCAGCAGCCTCCCCGGAAGCAACGGACTCGACGGGAAGGTACCAAGTGACATTCTTATTGGAGTCGTAGACGGCAGGGATAGCGTTGGTCGAGTTGGTGGTCAGACCAGGGAAATACTGAGACTCGTCTCCATCATCGCGCTTGCGCATAGCGGGCGCAGTCGAGGTGGCGTATGCGGTTGAGGTAGCCACGGGAGAAACGGTCGTGGTTGCGGTGATAGTGACGGTGGAAACAGCAGAGTAACCAAGGTACGAAGAGCAGAAGGGCTGGAAGACCGAGCTGAGCTGAGCAGGGTCAGACTTCATCTCGCCAGAAGCCTGGTAGATAGCACCAGTCTTGTCACCCTTTGTGGGGTCGATGCCAGTGCCAGACTTGCTAACATAGCCGTAGCTGTACTCGATGATAAGCTTGCCACCAGAAGTGGACGAGCCAGAGTTGGTGGCGTATTTGGAAGACCAAGCCTCAGTATACAGAGTACAGTACTGACCCTGAGGGTGCTTGTTGTCGTTCAAGTTGATGATGTAAGTGTTGAAGAAGTTGCACTGCTTGGCAGGAGTTCCATCGGCAGAGGGGTTGTTAACGGCGTACTGGGTCTGAGCATCGCAGGCTGCGGCACAGAGACGAGCGTCAAATGGACCAGTAAAAATCTTGCTGGTGATGAAAGTGCTGTAGCCCTGAGCATCAAGAGGTGCGTCAATAGCACGAGTACCGTAGTAGATGGCATCAGAGTACCCGGCAGGAGCAGCCAGAGTGTTGTTCTGATAGCCGTTTGAGCCAGCAATCAATACCTGGAACTGGTTGCGGTACTGTCTAAACTTTGTGTTAGAAAATGTCGATTCAGCAAGATGATAAGACTCACCCGTAGTTGTTGGCGTTAGATTTGGTGACAGGGCCACCCCAGAACACACACTTTGAAGGGTTAGTGTGGCTTCTTAGAGTATAAGAGAGATGCAAGGATCAGTTGTACCTTGATGTATGTCACGCTAGCGGGGTTCTCGCATCCAGATGCTCCGGAGCCAGGGTCGACGCTGGGATCCTGGAGGATATCACGGTCAGCACATTTTCGCAAGACTGAGTCTAATACGGCTTGGCTGGGCAGAGCCCGATACCATCCGCGGCAATCAGATCTTGTTGTGTACTCACTCTCTCGAAGTAGAGGTTGAAAGAGAGGCATCCGTAAATAGCATCTAAGACAGGATGATCAGCAAGGTCGTCGATCGATGATCTACGATTCTAACTTACTGCACTTAGCAGCACACTTGGTGGTGTCGAAAGTGCTGATGGTGGTGAAACCCTTCCATCGTTTAGTAATTTCCAAAATGTGATAACATCATATGTTATAGCGTAGTGCAAGTCTTACAAGATAGCCGTAGGCGCTGAGACATGGTCAGTTTCTTGCCCAACCATGAAACCAAATTCAGACATACCTGCTGGAAGCATTAATGTTGGAAAAGGTGTTAGTGTATCCACTGGGGACGGGAGCGTTGGAAGCAATAGAAGCAAAGTCCGAGTTGGATGCAAAAGCAGCAGGGGTATCAGGCGAATAAGCAGGAGCTCCAGTTGCTCCAGGGGCGAGAGAGGTGCAAGCAGCTCCTCTCTTCTCGATCGCGGTAGCAGTGGCAGCGACATCACTGGTGACCGAAGTGGCAGGAGCAGTGGCCTGGGCAACGAGAGAGGTGAAGTCGTAAGACACAACTTGAGCTGTGGCTCCGACAGCAGGGTCGTAGATCACTGGTTCGGGAGCATTGAGGACCAGGTTGACGTCGATCTCCTGAGGACGAGCGGCGGGCATGGCCACCGCCAGGGCGGCAAAGCCTTGAATAGCGAGTGTAAGACGCATCGTGGTAAAGACTTCCTAGATGCTGAAACGAATGAAGCTGGAGGTGGTCGAGTACTAGTTATGAAGGCACCAGTGGCTTTTATGGCTTCTCGGTCACAGGAGTTCCATGATGGCTGTCTTGAGACCTCGATCCCTTGACTACAGAGCCCATACCAAGATCGTGTATAATTGTCAGCAGTGAGGAGTCTAAGCGTGGCATTAGCGAAAGTTGGGGGCTAGTCTCTTTGCTCTTGGGGAACCAGGAGACAAACGGCGTGTTCATCTCGCGTCATTGTATGACATCGCTTGATCGCAAACTGGTGAGTGCGGTGGTATGACTGTCACCATACAGTGAAGTTTAGCCGGTATAGATGGAGTCAACAACGCACGGCTCTCCTGCTTGCACAAACTATTGAACTCATGTGCGCTAGACATGCATGAGGGAAACCTACTGAGCGTGCAATACCAGAGAAATGACCTACCACGCCGAGGTGAAAAAGCAAGACTGACTCCAGAGGGCAAGGAGATAGAAGGTCCGAGCAGCGGATGGCACTGGTTTCCCGCGGCCATGTCGTCGGTATATGTTCCAAGCTCTTTCTATCACCTCGGCCGTAAGCAGCGGAAGGATGTGCTGCAACTGTACACGCAGAGGTTCAACAGGCGAGGTAGTCCAGGCTATTGCTCGACTCCTAGGACTGTGTGCTGCAAACGACCTCGTCGGTCTGATTGTTGATACGAGAACGCAGTGGTCCTTGCGGTGCAGCGGGAGAGGCTGGCGTCTACGCAAGAGGCTACGAAAAGAAGCATCGTGTGGTCCTCGAGTCGAACACGACGGACATCGGTGCGATCCACGGTGCGGACGTCCGGCACTTGCAAAGAGTTCAGTCCATGCTAGCAGACAAGAGACTAAGCATCGGCATAGCACGGGACCAGCATAGTACAGTATTCGGGGTGAGTAGCAATGTGAGGTTGGATCCGTGACGAGCTGTGGTTGAACATGCCAACCACCAAGCTAGCCGCAACGGCTCTGCAGGATCTGCGGTGCGGGAGATTTTCAACACTTGGGCCGACGTAGCGTGGTAGGCGACATTTCTAGCATCAATTCTAGAAGCCATATTCATTGCAGTCTCTTCATGTTGTTGTTGGAGTCCGGAATTGACGTTCATGTTTGTAGTCCTCGTTGAGACAAGTCGCACTATGAAACGCTGCGAGGGCAACTGCTGGACCCTTGGCCGTGAGACACTCCTGTCTATATCCCTCACAAAAAACTTTCGATAAGCAGACAAGGTAAGCTTAAGTTAAAAACAAGGTTCTTGCTAAAGGCGTCCAACATGCTTCAACGCCGCCTGGTTCCTACATAAGCGTCCCAAAGGGTGGAAATTGCCTTTTACGTGCGTAGACAAGTGCACCACCAACGCTAACCACATGTTCACTGCGATGGCTACTCCTGAATCCGATTGTGGTATACTAGGGGTTCTCGCACTCGCATTTGGTTGGTTGGATTCAGGCTCATGGCTGACTTGGGCAGAAAGCAGCGCCTGCTTTCGCCTATACCTACACTTGCAGGCTAGCTCTTCGGTAGCACGACTCGTATGAGCGCCATGCCGTCAGCCACGAGGTGCAGCGGTATACAGCATCCGGCACTCATCATGAGAAGAAAAATTGATCAAGTGAAAAGAATGAATACAAATGCCTATTCTAATAGACAATCAAGAAACACCATGGCTAATAACATCCCACATGCAAACCAAAGACCCCAAAACACAACCCGATCAGATTCTAGCTTTTGTGAAAACACATCTACTCGTCGTCGCTCTCCTCCTCACTCTCGCTGCTTTGGTCAACAGCCATGACATCCCCGTTCTCCTCGGCATCTTCGTGAGCAGGACTTGAGACCTGAAGCACAGGCATCATGACGTCGAAGCCACCAGTACCAATTCTTCCAATCTTGCCGACGACAATACGTCCGGAGGGACCGCTCAAGTCGTCAAAGTCTTCCTCCATCACAGCGTCGCGAAGGAAGCCGACAGTGGTTTCGAAACTCATCTTCATGAATGGCGAGGTGTTGCCCTTGATACCTTGACGAGAGAAAGCTTGGTAGCCGCCACCACGGGTCATGTAGTCGGCGATGAGGTTCAAGTGACGCTGGTCGACACTGATACCGTGACCACCGAAGACAGCAGAAACCTCGCGCACGATAGACGCACGACAAGCCTCTACACCGTACAGACGGAGCATAGCGGCAATGTCGTTGGTGAAGAAACGGTTGGGGTTGAGCACGCCCTGGTGATTACGCATAGCCATAAGGTTCTCACCATCCGTCGAGATCACGTCGACGTCGCTCTCTTTGCCGGTGTTAGAATCGACAAAGTTCTTCTCCACTTCCAGGTGGCAGGCGCCAAGGCCGGGAATAGACTGAATCAAGGCGTCTCTGGTGCAGTTCTCAACCAAGTTGAGCATGAGAAGTTTGGCGGTCTCTGCAGCGTATTCGATTGTGAAGGTGCATGATGCGCCAGTCTTGTCGTCGAACTTGAATGCAGAAACGTCGTTGGTGTACTTGTTACCCTTGATACGCTCTTCGCGCTCCCTCGAGTTGTAAGCAACCTTCTTGACGCTGGCTCCCGAGTCCTCCATGTCGGAATCAGAGTCGTCAGAAGTGTTGGGGCTGCCAACAAAGCCTTCATCTTCTTGATCCTCTGGTGTAGTCTCGCGACGACCGCGAGCAACGATTGCTTCCTCGTCATCGTCGGGAGCATCATAGCCACCTTGTGCTTTGTTCGACTTGGCCTTGTCGCGGGTGGCATCGTCATCGCCTTCGTCGTCAGAGTCATCGTCTCCACCCTCACGTTCACCCTCAGGACGGCCAGACTCTTGCTCGATGGTACCGGCGGATGCACCAATCTCAGGCATGGCGTCGGACTTCTTGAGTGTCTTCTGGTCACCCTTCTTCTTGAGCTCCTTGCGCACAACAGCCTGAAGTCTGGGCAAGAACTTGGTCTCAATGGTGCGAGCGACGTCCTCGACAGTGATAGCGTACTCCTTGGTGTACTCATCAGAGGGGAACAATTGCAGGCGAACTGTGTAGGATTTGGCTTGCTCGTAAGCAACACCTCTTCCAATCTTCTCGGTGACAGTGACCTTGTCAAGGACCTCGGCGAGACTGAGTCTGCTGATACCCTTGGCAAACTGCTGAGCCTGATCTTTGGTGACCTCGGGGTTGAGATGCAGAGTCATGCTGGGTGTGGAGATGGTAGCACTGGCAGTCATGACAATTTCACGAAGACGGGGGATACCCAATGTGACGTTCTTGGCAGAGTGACCAGCCAAATGGAAGGTGTTGAGCGTCATCTGTGTTGAGGGCTCACCAACTGACTGTCCAGCAACGACACCGACAGCCTCACCAGGTTCGACAATCGACTTGAGGTATCTAACATCAATGATGGCCTGGAGACTCTTTTTGGTCAGTCCTGACACACCCTCGATGTTGCGCTTCTTGTCCTTGATAAGCTTGTCGGGGTTCTCATCAATGTACTTCTTTGCGCCACGCATGAGCTTCTCAGATGTGCTACCAGCGAAGCGGGCAGGTGAGTAGATAGACAAGGCCGGGTCGCTAGCTGCGAGGTCACCAGTCTTTCTGTACTTCTTCTCGGCGTTCTTGTTGTACTCGGCAGCTTCGGTGCTCATGATACGACCGAACTCCGACTTAATGCCAAGGTTGTGAAACATGGACATGTGGTTCTCGGCAATGAACTTGAAGTCGGACAGATACTTGGCCTTGCCGACATCGAGACCATCCTCGCCATAAATGAATTGAATGATGGATCCATCAGCGTCACGGACGGTTGTGTCGTACTCGGACTTGAGACCCTCCATACCCTTGATCAAACATCTTTGCAGATAACCGGATCTGGATGTCTTGACAGCGGTATCAATCAGACCTTCTCTTCCAGCCATAGCGTGGAAGTAATATTCTTGAGGTCTTACACCAGTCAAGAAACGATCAACAATGTATCCACCGGCTCTGACACTTGTCTCGAAAGGCTTGAAGCAAGGCAAAGTCTTACCACTGACCATGACGGGGACTCTGCGGCCTTCCAGAACTTGTTGTCCAAGGTTGCAAGAAATCTGGTTGGCGTTGACACCGGAACCCTTGGCTCCGGAACCAGTCATAGCTTGCATTTGGTTCTTGGGGAATGGTTTGACCAAGGCTGCGGGCAAGCAAGTGTTTGTCACGTTACCGGACACTTCAGAGTTGGCAGCACTCATGACAGCATCGAGACCAGCTTGCTTGCTATCGTCGCGAAGAACTTGTTCGAGACGTCTGCGAAGCTCTGGATCGTTGGTGTCGGGTGTTTCAGTCTGCAGAGAGACGTACTTGACGGCAACGCCAAGACCAGCGGCTTGTGACTTGCTGAGCGCTTCCCTTCTCATACTCTCGCCCTCGGGGGTGAAGATCAGATCTTCAACACCACATGAGAATGCGCGCATGTGGAGCATCTTCGTCAAGAGACGACCAAGCACACTCATCAGTTTTCCAGCAATAGTGTGTCCGTAAGTTTCGTAGATAGCGTTGACAAGACCGCCTCCGCTAGGACCGATTTGTGCTTTGTCCAAGATACCACACAGCAGCTCACCATCCTTGAAGATGACGGCCTGCTCTTCAGAATTGGGACCCCACTGCTTGAAGGCAGTGGAAGACTTTGAAGTCATGGTAAGACCAGGGAAATCCTCAGGGGTCAAGTTCTTCAAAACCGATGACACGACCTGCTTACCGGTCCAGAGCGGGCGGGGCTTTCTGATGGCAGGTGGCACAGTTTCGACACGTCCCGAGGTGGTGTGGTTGTTCTCAGGTCTCAGACCTGCGTAAAGCAACTGGTGGTAATCTTCACGACTGAAGAAAGTGTCACGATTGGTCAACCAGACACCCATCGAAATGTGATCCTGAATCAAACCACGAAGAGGTTTACCAGCAGTTCCAGAGAGGTATTGGTGGTCGTTGTCAGCAATGCTGATGGCCTCTGACCTGGCAAGCTCGTTTTGAGGGAAATGCAGATTCATCTCGTCACCATCGAAATCGGCGTTGTAGGTGTTACAGTTGGCGTAGTGCATACGAAGAGTCTTTTCTCCAGGCAGAACGCGAGCTCTGTGACACATCATAGAAGGCTTGTGAAGAGTAGGCTGTCTGTTCATGATGACAATATCACCATTGTTCAGATGGCGGTGAACCTTCTTGGTCTTCACACCACTGACGTTGGTGCTTGAGGGAGCCTGAAGTTGGTTGGCCAGAGCAGTACGCTCTTCGGCGTTCTTGATCTGCAAGTTGATGACTTGGCCATTCTCATTCTCAATGGCGACAGCACCAGGCCAGACGTAGGGACCGTTAATGACGGCTTGTCTGAGGTCATTGTAGTTGTGATCGTTGACGGGCTCGGGGTATGTAAGCTTGAGAGCAAACACCGGCGGGACACCGATCTCATTGGTTTCGATGTTGGGGTCGGGAGAGATGACGGTACGGGCAGCAAAGTTGACACGCTTTCCCATCATGTTCTTTCTGAACAGACCTTCCTTCTTTTCCAGACGCTGCTTGATACCGTCTTCGTTTCTTTTTCCAGCACCTCCTTGCACAGGGTTACGGTCGCGATCCAGTAGGGAGTTGACGCCATCTTGGAGGCGAATCCAGGCGTCTTGGAAGTCGGCGTAGTTCCTTGGTCGTCTGGTGTATTCGTTCTGAATGGTACCGTTAAGTTCCTTGTGAATCTGGGTCATCTGATCGCAAACGTTGATGATGTTCTTGTAAAGAGAGTTCTCCTGGGCTTCAGCAATTTCATCGGCGCCAGTTCTAGCCTCGGGTCTGAATCTGTTGGGAGGAACGATCAAGTCCTTGATGAAGAACATCTCAGCGCTGAGGGGAGCGCCTCTACGACCCTTGGACCGGGGAGTATAAATCATGCCCAGTACTTCTGCGTCTTGCTCGAAGAGTTGGACGAGATGAGCATGTACTTGTCCTGCGTTCAAGTAGCTCTGCTTTTCGTCCTTGTCGGCTTTTGAGGGTGCGCTCGTCGTCTCGGACTCCAGAGCGTTTCCACCTGCGACCTCTTGCTCGATGTCGAGCATCGAGATGTCGTCCCCTTCTCCTTCTGACTCTGCGGGCGAGTCCTCTAGATCTGCGACAGCCTCGTCTTGAGCAAGACCTTGCTTCTTAGCTTGAGCCTCGCGCTTCTTCTTCATCAAAAGCAGAGGATCTTGAGCCTTGAAGCCGCCCTGAACCATGGCAATTCTGTCCTTCTCAGACAGAGGCTTTCTGAAAATCTTGACAAAACGATCCTTTCTGTAGGTTGGTGAGATACCCATGCAGTTATTACACTTCTTGCTCTTTGTGATGGAATAAAGGAACTCCTTGACGATGGCGCGTCTTTCGTTTGCGACGGCTTCGATCTTGGTGTCAGCCCAGTCGTTGCGCTTCTTGCTGAAACCAGCTTGCTTGAGAGCATTCTTGACGAAAGCATTTCTACGAGCAATGATGCCCTTGGTGTCCTCGTCCTGTTCGTCGTCGGAATCATCCTTGCCAGGCTTGGTGGTCGAATCGGAAGTGGAGAGGGTGATTTCATCGACATCGTAGCACTCCTTCAGCAGGCCGTACTTGACAAGGGTGAGCTTGCAGACAAAGCGATTGACCTCGGCGCGAGACATCTTGAGCTTGTGACAATAGATGCATTTTGCGCGCAGGAGACGCAAGCATTGGTCCATGAAGGTAGGGTTGTAGACATGGACAGGAAGTTCGACGTGACCGCAGTGGCCAGGGCAGCCGAACTTGAGGTTGCAAGTGGTACATCTACAGAGAGTGGGTTAGCTTAGCTGCTCAGGTCGAAGCCAAAGCAGAGAGCCAACTCACGAGTTGTCGCCGAAGTTTCCGAGGGCAGCATCGTAGAGACCGCCAGGCACGGGGTTCAAAAGAGTATCGAATGTGGTAGGGTTGGTGATGCGCTTGACGGACAAGGCGCGAATCTCTTCGGACGGCAGAAAGGCGAACTCGACGCCGCCAATCTGCGACGATACAGGTTGTGAGATGTTCATGGTGGCGATATGGAAGCTAGCAAGCAGCGGTTCACAGCTTGAAGCAACACAAAATCGTCGTCGGCCGCAGAAGACGACGGTGGCTAGCAACAAAAAAGTTTCCCGGCTGGCAGCAACTTTTCGATCCGGGGAAGGAACCAACGTCGGCCCTGCAACGGCAAATCCCGTCCTCCAAAGCTGGTCGCTCTTTCCATATCCGTCGTCACTCTTTCTAGACTCCGACTGGCTTCGACTTTCTTGGCATCTGAACTTCTGCCTTGAGCTTGCCGTCGCTGTCCCTGGCCTGTCTCTATGCACCACCGCTCTACGACATGTCGGAAAAGCGCCCGTTCCCCGGCAATGGTCTGGACGATGGCCATGATTCGAAACGACCCCGATCAGCACAAGCATCACCTGCGCCAGACAACGATGTCGAGCGCAAAAGGCGCGAAGTCGCCGAGCGCATCGCTGCTATGCAGGCTCGCATGGCAAACAAAGGAGGACCCGCTAATACCACACCTGCTCCGACACCTGCCGCTGCCGCTCCGTCAACTTCTGCGAACGATATGCAAGCACGTATTGCTGCTATGAAAGCACGTCTGCAAGGAAACGCCGCGCCCTCATCACCCTCTCCTGCACCCACGCCCGCGTCTCCGTCCACCACACTATCCGCCGAGGATGCGAAAAAGGCCCAAATCCAGGCACAACTTGCTGCCATCAAAGCAAAGATTGCTCAGAAACAACACCAACAACCCCAAACAGATATTCCTACACGACCCGCTGCTCATTCTCCTGGACTCGCCCCTTCTCCTCCTGTTCGAGACGATACTACTGCACGCGCAAGAGGTGGTCTAAATGTCGGGCTCCATCCCAGTCTGTTAGGTGGTCCGTCAAAGTCTGCCAACAACAAGAAGCAAAAAGACGATCCCGCAAAGCACAACCCCTACCTGACCGGCGATGATCAGAAGGCTGCTGCCCAGAATGAGCCTTTCTTCGATCCCTCGTTGCAGAAACAGAAGGACCGCAAGTCCAAGCAACTGCTCTTCAACCAGAAGGGTAAGTTCATGGCACAGGCTGAAGCTTTGAGACAGCAGGCGAGGATCGAACAGATGGCCAAGGAGATGCAAGAACAAGCACGAAAACAGGCAATCGAAGAAGCCACGGAAAAGTCCTTCTTAGTCCCTGCTCCACCAGAAATTGAATGGTGGGACGAAGGTCTTGTGACTGGAGGCAACTACGAAAACCTTGAAGCTCCGAATAAGATCAACATGGACGTCATAACAAGATACGTTCAACATCCCGTTCTGCTTTTGGCTCCTCAGGATGCAAATGTACCGGCTCCCAAGGCCATGTACCTCACCAAGCAGGAGCAGAAGAAGGTACGACGACAACGTCGTATGGCTGATCACAAAGAAGAGCAGGCCAAGATCAGACTTGGTCTCAAAGCTCCACCTCCGCCTAAGGTCAAGAAATCAAACCTTATGCGTGTATTGGGTAATGAGGCTGTCAAGGATCCCACTGCTGTCGAAGCTCGCGTCAACCGCGAAATCGCTCAGCGCGCCGATGATCACGAGACGGCCAATGCCGAAAGACAACTAACAAAGGAGCAACGTCTCGAAAAATTGGCTCAACAACAAGAAGCAGATGCTACAATGGGTATGCGGGTGCTCGTGTTCAAGATTGACAATCTGAGCTACGGCAAACACCGCTTCCAGATCAACAAGAACGCGGAACAGCAAGCCTTGACAGGTATCACCATCTTCCATCCCAAGATGAACTTGGTCATCGTTGAGGGCGGTACTCATAGTATCAACGCTTACAAAAAGCTTATGCTCAACCGCGTGAAATGGACCGAGAACGCTATGCCGCAAAATGTGCGCGAAGGCAATCAAGAAGCCAATGCTGCATGGCTTAATGCCTTCGACGATGACGGCAAGCTCAAGGACAATACTTTCAACAGGTGTCAGCTCGTGTTTGAGGGTGAAGAGAAGCAGAGGGCATTCAAGCGCTGGATGCCATATAAGGCCTGCGAGACGGATGGTGAAGCCAAAGATGTCCTGGGCAGATATAAGATGGAGAACATGTGGACATTGGCGCAGTCTCCGGCGTTTCAGTAATTTACGAAAGCATACGACATGATCAAAAAAAGCAGAATCACCACTCGAAAGCTGAAAGGCGCAGAGCATTTGGTGCAGTACAATCACGATATTTTTGCAAACCTGTGGGATTTTGCACATCACAGTCAGGAACCGTAATGCAGACATTCTTGTCAAATCGCTACAGCTCGGTGGATAGGCATACCGTTCCTGAATTTGAGTGTTTACTGATCTTACGATATTCTGGTAGGTGGACGTTTCTGATACATGTTGCTATGCACGTTCCGAAGACATGATGGCAACAAGTCTGATTTGTTGGCTGCTGATGAGCTTCTAAGGGAACAATTGCAAAGCCGTCTAGGTGACCCTGACGGAGGTTGACTGATCAAAGTGCTCAGTGTTCCTTGAGGAACCGACATCAGACTGATCGCCGGCTTTGACCCAGACCGAAAGAGACGATTTGTTAGTACACGCTTTGTTGCTGACGCGATACGGGCCTTGCAGCGAGTTTGACCAACAAATCCTCTAATGAATCACAAGAAGCTGAGAAACACGGACGACCGAGTGGCACTTAACGCAGATGTGTCAGTGTGAAACGTGAAGTTGGTCCTCTGATTCCCAATAATTGCATCAGCCCACTGCAACGATGCACTACAGTTCAAGCTTTACATTTGAGCATTTTCTGTTCTGGGCATGGAGAAATTGTCAAATCGTTTCTGCGTTGTGGCAGTATCCCAGATATTTATTGCTAAATTGAGGTTTTCGAGCCGGTTATGCTCCGAGAACTCTACTAGTAACAAGGAGACGGCCTCCAAAACAGGGTCTAAGACATGGCTCCGTATGATCGCATGGAGAGAGATGATTCCAAACAGCCGTGCGCTGAAGGTTTATGGAAGCGACACTCACGTGCAGGCTACATGTGCTGTTGCAAGGGCTTAGTAGATTGGCGAGGATCATATGTCGATCATTCGAACGGATTGGTTAGCCCTTGAGGCTATCAGTCGCTAGAGACAAGGACGCAGCCGTCTATAATGACGACTGCAGAGCCTGTTCTCGTCCCGGATTTGATGCCAACATCCCTCCCGACCAAGTGAGAGACGAAGCTACTCTCGTCCGCCTATCTCAGTACAACGGGACCGACAGATACGGGGTTCCATGAGATGTGCTTCCACCGGACGCCTGATAAAGCCTCCAGAAGGGACACAAGACGGAGAGTCCTGTGGTGATGCTCTCATGCTGAGTCTATCAAGCAGTGGTCTTTCTTGTTGCAAGATGTCTTTCCTTCATTTGGTTCCACAGATTTCTACCAGCTCAGATGCCAAAAGCTTTCCCTATCGTCGCGACAAATATGCTTCCGAGCCACTCCAGTAGGCTAGCAAGCAAGTTTGCCAGGATGATAACAAGCGTGAGCATAATTAAGACTACTGATCGACGGCCAGCAACTTGGGTTCGGTGCATCTCTCCCAGCAGGTCTCTAGTGTAGGCTGCCGCTGCCATCGCTGCATATCCTTGCCAATTGTCACTCTTGTGACTATCACTGTAGTCACATATACCTCGTATGACGAGACATGGGAGTTGGTTCATGATTCCAGCTGCTTCCATCTCGAAGCATAAGATGTTCTGTTCCTCGGAATACTGATCGCGTATGAAGGCATCCTTCATCAACTGATTGCCCGAAGCAATGATTCCATGATGAACACGTGGGTTATCCTGATTCACTTGTCGACGTGGGCGTGTGATGATCTTGTCCAGTCTGAAAGCACAGTGGCCATCACAGGAAACGTTACCGCTATGTACAAAGCTGGAGATGTAGAGACGATCGCTTTCTGGAGGAGGACGAGAGAAGTCTTCTCTTAATCTCGGCCACTTCTCCAGGATCGATTCAATGGTCTCCTCAATGCGATGGCCACGCTGTCTGTATTTGCTCTTCAAGCCAGTGACAGCAGAACGCACGATAGGTGATGGCTGGTTCAGAAATCCTGTTTGGAGAAAATCCCTTCCCTGGATTGTCTTTCCATAATCGTATCGATAGACACCAGCTGATCCATCCTTTGGCGAGCTCACAACAACGTCTCCAAGGCGAATGTCATTCCTCTGAGTAGGGGCACCGCCACCAATGCCGACCATCAATCCAATCTGGATGTTGGGGAAACTTTCGAGCATATGGGCGAGGACTATAGCAGCAGAACTCGTCCCATACTCGCCGTCCGGGAGGACCGCCATCACAACGTTATGCCCCACGATATCACCGAGAGTGTAGTGATTGGTATCATGGGGCGACAACGAGGCCGGTGAATCGTGTTTGTTGTCGAGAAATGTCTGAGCGGCAGTATATTCAATTTCGATGGCACAAATCCAGCCGACGGTGTAGCTCATGGGGTGTGACATGATGTGTCAAACTGCCAGCGGGTATCCTGTAGTTCGGAACTCCAGAGATGGATGGATCTTCCAGGCGCGTCGAAGATCAGCTGATACCCAGCCACGATCCCGGGACGCTTCATGCATGCAGTCACTCAGGCTGGCGAATCGGATGTCGACACCATAAAGGTAAGAGATTTAGGCGCTAGAAACCTTTGCGCAAGCAGAATGTCGCTGCTAATTTCGACTCACTAGCGTCCATGGATATTGCTCTATGCTCGCTGTTGAGTTGTAACCAGATCCATACACGCTGTTGACATCGAGCAGAGTTCCCCGAAGGCTCCTGGGACCGTCTTCGTATCGCAGCCATCGTCACGGGGTCATTCATTAATTCACTGGCCTAGAGCGCCAGGGGTAGAGTTAGGTATGTGATGAATCTAGGCGCGAATTGAATCGTCGAGTTGACTAGTGCATGCCTGAGATTGCAGAAGAGGTGCGCTAAGCCAATGTGATTGCCATCAACAAACGCAACGGTTGCAAGGGCCAGACTGGGTTGTCATCCCACCAGCTTTTGGAAGAGCTTAGATCCTGAGTGTTGCCATCTCTTGATACCTGATGCGAACGTATCACTAGTTTGATGCTAAGGGCTTATCTCCGGGCTTCGAAACCTCAATACTCTATATAGCCGAGGCCACCAACCTCTTGGATCCCATCAAGTCCTCTGCAACTTCGAACGCCTGCGCTGGCAGTTGTGGCGGCCGCATCGGAGCTGGTATCCAGAGCACAAAAGATAGTGCATCGGAGCCGGTTGAATTGAGGAAAACGAACAGTCAATATCGTCAACTCGAGTTGGAAAATGTGATATAGCGGTGTCAAGATCGCGGCGCTGATTTGAGCCCTGTCCTGTGCAAGATACTGACAACTCGTAGGTTTTATCGACGACGAGTCCTCTCCATAAGCTCTCTTTTCGTCGGCATATCACGTTTCATCAATTTGATAAGAATGTACCTCAACCACGTTGATATGCTCGCCGTACTCTCTCAACTCTTGTGTCAACAGTAGACTTCTCGCGGGACTCGACATCAGAATTTTGAGACGAGTCTGACCAACAGGGTCCACACACAAGTAACAAACATAAGCGACCGCTGCAATAAGGTCCTCTCGCCAACGTGGAGTTTCGAGCCACGAGATGCCATCAATGACGTAGTAGAGTTCGCTGTCGGTAGGAAGCTGAGAAACCATAGCGGAAAAGGTCTCACAAAGTGTTTGCAGATCATGCTCTCGAAGTCCCTCTCTATAGGATTCGCTGTTGATGAAGCCTAGATTGAAATCGTATTTGAATGACAGCTGTGTGATCAAACTTCGCAGCAGGCCACTGGCTCCCGAGATGGCTTGATTAGGCTCAGAGTGCAAACCGCAGAGAAAACGAAGCACGACAGCCTCAGGATTTTGACTGATTCCGAATACCAACGAAGCGAGTACTGCTGAGAAGGGAGGCTCCCTAGCTGCTGTCATGTCACCTGAGCCATTCAGGAAGAGTATACCTCTGGTCGCGGACAACCAGTCCCTTATATCTGTGCTATTGGCTACAGTATAGGCTAGCCTCACCTCGTCCATGTCGAAGCGGGTGCTGTTTTCAAGAATATGTGAGATGTCTGCAAGATGATCGTCATCGACGGCCATGAAACTTGTGAGCTGGCCTTGGTGAATAATGGGCTCAGTCACCTTGGGCTTCTCGTTTTTCTGTTTTTGTCGTCGTCGTCGGTGTTGCTGCTGTTCTGACGGCAGAAGCACCTGACCTGTTACATCCTTAGTATCCTCAATCTGCATGCGTATCGATCTCCTAAAACCTACTGCCGATTCTAACGGTGTCACGGAGAATCAACTTTTCTATTGTCGTTTAGCTCCAGATGATAACAAGGATACTCGAGAACGACACACATATTGGTGGCTTCGCCAACCACTGGATTGAATTGGCGATAGCCATTAGCAGACAAACATCAAAGTCCTCCCTGAGTTGCACATAATCTTCATTCTTGTCGAAGAACTGGTCATATGCATGCACGTCCTTGACCAATGCGGGTATGTTTTCGAAAGTGTCAAGAATTTTTTTCCGTTTGTCTGCGAGCTTGATAGCGGCCTGGAAATGTGTTTAGCTTCAGCTTCAACAGCCAGAGAACGAGGAGTTTCTTGACTTACATCGAAAACGAACTTTAGACCCTGACAGATGACGTTCAAGTACATTTGGTCGGGAGCAAAGTCCAACTTGTGAACTATGGCGGGTGCAATGTCTCCGAGTGACCGACCGACCTTTCGAAAGCGCCCCTTCGAATTATAATCCGCTCTGGCAGTCTTCACAGTATCAACAATTGTACTCCAGGTAGTGTCTTTTCTTGTGTTCTCTCGGATTCTTGCTTCTTTCGACGCTACGGCAACATCGTCCCATGTAAGGTTCGAAGAGAAAGTAACATGTTTGGGATCAGAATTGCAGTAAAGTTCAAGGGCTCCTTTAGTAAGTTGTATTGCGTCACTTGCAAAGTCAACATCATGACCACTCCATGATGCCAGAGCGAAGATGGGTATGGAACGTACTGGCTGCTTGTCTTTGGTTTGAAAGTGGCCCTTTGCGAATCGTACTCAAGACCCTTGCTGTATCCTCGTAGGGTCTCGGATTCATGCAAGATGAAATTGGCACTGAGTTGTGAGTCCATGAGTTTCTGGTCTTTTGCGTTCAAGGTCATATCAACCGTTTTCGACTGCTCTGTGCAGCTTGCCGTATGTTGCAGCGAGTGAATCAAAATGTATGTCGAGCTTACTCCTCCGTCAGTGTTTTAGCAAGAGCTTCCACACGCTGGGTGATAACGCACAGTGGCTTCCTTTCCGGTGACCTCGGTCGCTTAGAGGCGCAGAACAAATGTACGTTTCTAATTCTGGACCAATATCCCGCGCGAGCCTCGAGGCGCGTATTTATGTCGCCGATTCGAGGTTCAAGGGCCACGCATGATCGGGCGTTTACATATCGTAGGATCGAAGCCCATCACCAAGTGTGTCATGGCCAGGGCAGCCAGAATGCAAACCATCGACCAAAGCCAAGAATATAATGAACCAGAAGATTCGGAGGATTCGGAGGAAGATGACGATTGAGAGTCTGCAGATCAGGTTGAGGTTTCCTAGCTCTTTCCTTGCATATCTATGTGATCATGAGGTAACAAGATGGGTCTACCAGTACGTACGGCCACAGTCAGCTGAAAACTGGGCATCCCGTCCGCTCTGCCATACATAAGCAGTTGAACGGCAGATTAGTACTACGGTGGGTGACCACGTGGGAATCCCTGCTGCTGTACGTTTTGTTTCGTGTTACGCATAATGAAATGCATCTTTCACCTGTCGGCATTGACATACTCAGCTGCTGCAATAGTTTTTGGCCCAAGATTGGAAGACATTGCTCCGGGCAGCGAACCAGGCTCAGGAATCGTGCGAGTTTCATGCTTGAGATTTTGTCCCGGCCTGCTGAAAGCCCCGTGGAACAATGCGCCGTAGGTCTCCGGGCATAGTCTGATTCCTTGAAGATGATTTTGGAGGTTATACATCGAAATCAGCTGCAGTCAGCATATTTTGACCTCTGACTGGGCTCAGAAAGCTGGTCTCGAGTACAAATGTACGTGACCTGATCAATCGAGCGAAGCCTACAGTCTTGGACAAGCAATATCGTCGGTCATTTCGTTTCCAAGCACAATGCTTAGGCGAAATTATTGTCTGGAAGTTGGCCGGCTGATCACCTCTGAGTGCCCAGAAAGATGGTCGGTCCACAACACTAGATGAGAGACTGTCAAGAGCACATAGCCCAGGATTCGAATAACCGACATGGCTGAAGTACGCGTGACTACTAGCGACATGATCATGCGCACATGGAGATTGGCGTTGCTTCCGGGAGCCCGAATTGACTATGATAGGCGAAGTTGGTAAGTAGAGCAGGCTGTCAAGGGCCACGGTACGTAGAAACACAGCTAGCACGGTCAAGATGTCGAGTCTGAACCAGAATCTGGCTGGGCGGATGACTCCTTCGCGTCTCGAATCTGTTTCTGTTTCCACTCCAGAATGCTCTTGAACAGCTTTTTGCCTTCGAAACCTATGGGAGTGACCTTCGAGAAGTCTTTGGTGAAACAAGGAAACACTGTTGGCGAGAACAATAGTCAGCATGTGAAAGGCGTATACGAGATTAGGGGTTTGGTGGATGATGATCAGAACGCGATTCAAAACTGAGGACGACATCCAAGTATCATTTCCATCCATATTGTAGAACACGCAGCGGGAGTTGGGCGGCTCTTTCTGTACTTACTTCATGTCTCCCATCTGATTTGCTCTTCCACCAGATTTTAGCGCGGGCTTTGTAATGTATACGCCCGCAGCCAGCGCAACGACAAACTACGCCTTCGTCCACGATCTCTGGAACATGATTCTCCCAATGCGGGAGCCTGCCCTGCTCTAGCCGATGCTTCACGAGCCTTCGAAACCTTTCGTATAAAACTCGTTGACGTTTTTCATCTTCGCTGAGCAAGGCAAGGCGGGCTCGAGTTCTTGTTTTACTGTCGAGCAGAATCTTAGCGCGATACGCCGGGTCTGCCCTTTATTTTTCCTTCATGGTTTCATATTCTCCAAGACGAGACTGTGGATGCTTGTCTCTATACGGCTCGCTTTGACGTTTTTCTGGAATTTGCCAGGCATTCCTAGGAACTGAGATGGCAAAGGGCCGTTGCGATCTGGCATGATGCCATGGCAGCCAACCAGCTCGACGGCCTGTCCCGATGATTTTTTGGTACATATTTGAGGTATGGCACCACGTGAGATCTGAGAGACCTGGATCTTGAGGACAAGCGGGGTGACCAGACCTTGAGTCCACGCAACCTTGATGACGAGAGTTTGATAAGTGTGATGAATATTAGGTGTTTCGCGAGTTTGTCTCAGTCGATGGACGGGCAAGGACAACGCAATTTGCCATGGCCAATACTTCTGTCCTTGAGTTCAACAGTGCTGCGTGCAAAGACTTCTGGCCATATCTCAAGTTCAATCTACTCTCCGTATAAAACTGCTGACACGGGTTCATGTGCATCTGAGTAGAGAAGTGGCGACCGCGGGTCATTGTATGTTAGATTTCACGGGGACTTGGCCCTGAGCTTTGACGGGATTCAACATTGCAGATCCAAAGGTCATAAAGATGTTATTCATAAAGTTACGATCTTGGAGTGAGGTCGCTTTGTTATTGATACCACCCTTGACTTGAGGTCTGAGGTTTCAACAAAGATGCGACTTAGGAACCATGGCACTGCAAGTGACCAGAATCAATCAAGCCTCCCACGCTACAGGTCACAGGGCGATCGCGTACCGCCCAAGTAAACATATGCGGCACGGAAATCCTCTGTGAAACAGTCAATCAGAGACCCAACAAGTGACTATATTTCCGGTCCCTTGGTCGTATGTGGAATGTTGTGGGATCGTCGGTCCGACGCATAGCAAGGCGGAGGACCCAGAAGGACGTGTACCCATTCCTAATTCTCTGCTACCAGAGACACATTGACTGCAGTGGACTATACCATCTACTACTGTGCTTGAATCGCCAGCTTAGTTGTAGTGTGCCGGAGCACTATCATAAGTCGTCGGACATGAGCGAGATACAGCATTCCAGGAAGTTGCGATTGTGCATGGGTATGGCCCAATCATTGACTTACTACTTTTTGGTTTCAAGCATTATCTTAAAGAAGCGGCTGTCCTCACATGAAATCGTCCTCCCAGTCCGAATCGCGGTTCTGGTTACTGGAGGCCATGACCTGCTCCTCCTGATTCCAGTCGTCGTAGGCGTGGTCCCTCTGGTATGCCAACTCTTTCCTCTCTCGTGCAATACGAGCTTCTTCCTTTGCCTGTTGATGATGGTGTAAGCTAGTGTTTCTCGTTTGCCTCGGAAGACGGATCGACGCACTCTTTCAGCAATGACCGAACGATCCTTCTTTCGTAGCTCCTTAGCCCTGTCTTCCTTCTCTTGTCTAAAGTCTGGGAACTTTTCGACCTTTGTCTTGTTCAGGCGGTTGACGATGGGGTTCTCGCGTTTGGCGACATAGACGCGCTTGACCTTCTTTTGATCCTTGAAGCCGACCTGGCCAGTGGCCATGCTGCCATCTTTCTTCAGGTTTGACCACGGGGTGTAGATGATTGTGATGTTGTCCTTCTTGTTGCCTGCGTTTGCCGTCTCAGTCGCACTCTCTTGTAGGCTCCAGATGTTCGTCCTCACCCTCGATCGAGTTTGCTTTTGTCAACTGAGCGCAGTCTTCCAAGAGCAGCTTGGGAATGTCCTCCCATGACTCTCCATCAGGGAGACGGACGTAGACGTGAGCACTGGAAAGGTTGTCGACGTGGAACTATGGTGAAAGGTAGTCAGACGATGCGTGCCTGACATTGTTGTGTATCGACCGGCCGTACCCAGACATCCTCTTCGAAGCCGTATGCGATCAAGTCCTCGTCTCTTGCCCAGTCAGCGACTTGCTCGTATGTTGAATGCGACGAATCAATGCTGACTTTCGACCTTGTCCTTGCCCATGTAGATGTACGCCGACGGGGACGTCACATTGCTTGTGAAGTAGTAGACCATCTTGTCTTCTTGCGGTCACGCGATACTCGAGTCTTGTTGTCCGAAGATGAGCGAACAATAAAAAGGCCTGATCAAGTCGCGAACACTTGGCGGGGCTTCCGGCGCCTCGGCTGGTCATGACCCTGTCTCGATTCTAAGAATCTCCATCTACCACATCACGATCGTCTCGACAATGAACACTGGTCATGCTGAGAAATCTTCTGCGACATAGTCGACACTACTCAACATCGGTATCTTCGTTCCGTGCTGTACCCATTCTTCCAGACGCCTCATTGAAGACATTCCGGGACCAGGCCTTCGTTCCCGCCGTACCACATCTTCTGCCTCAAGGGTCGTTCACGTCGATCCCCGCTATCCAGAAATGGTTTCATAAATCTTCAGAGCATACTGCGCGGTGTCATCTGAACACTGCTTATCTGAAGAGATGGGGTTCAGCTGTTGTTCCACTAGAGATCACAAACGAAGACGGCAAGTTCGCGCAAATTCACCAATCCCTTCAATTCTTCCTCGAGTATGATGCATCTAATTTGCATATCAAACTGCTCTCGCTGACACAGGAGTAGTGCTTCTGAGCTAGAAACAAAAGCTAGTATCTACCTGGCGCAGGCTTCTCTCTCCGATTTACCATTTTCTCTGCTGGAGGATCTACCCACGCCAGAGCTCGTATCAAAAGCTGGCAAAGGCGACATTTACGACACGAGTATCTGGTTGGGCCGCGCGCCGACTTACACACCTCTGCACCGCGATCCTAATCCTAATCTGTTCGTTCAACTGGCTGGTAGAAAGCAAGTCCGTCTCTTCAAACCTGACTTGGGCAATGCCATTTTCCATCACGTTCAGAACAGCATAGGAGGAGCTGCAAACGCGACCATCAGGGGCGCAGAGATGATGGAAGGTGCTGAGCGAGCAGCACTCGAACAAGCTGTTTGGGAGCCACCGTCTGGCTCTTTCTGGACAGATGAAGGACTGCAATGTGAGGTTGGTCCAGGGGATGGTTTGTTCATTCCGAAGGGATGGTGGCACAGTATCAAGGGTGTAGGTCAGGGTATGATTGGATCCGTGAACTGGTGGTTTAGGTGATTTTGTGACTGGCTGGACTCGAATCAGCCGATGTAGTACTATATGTTCCGCCTTGAATCTCAGAGCTGCCATCTACTCATCTCAACGAGTAGATATTCTCGTACGGAATATACTCCATATAATTGAGTGGAAACAGGCAAATTCACGATACCTCTGCACCTGCAACCGTCCCTATTATGGACGGAAGCCCAAGTCTTAGCAGTCAAAGTGATAAGCTCGACCTGTTGATCAAAAGAACTATGCGTCTGTTGACACTTTGCGTATATGACTTGCTTGATACCATTTTCCTTGGCGGCGTCCAGCCAGCCCCACCTGAGTCAGACCAGGCACCCAACTCCGAGTCAGCTGTTTCATCTATTTGGCATACATATATATCTGATAAACCCTTTCGACATCCCATTTCCATGGTTCTTTGAAACCAACACTCACCATCATGTCTTTCCTCCTACGGCCAGAAGTGCTAGGCACACTGGGCGCAACATACCTCCTAACCGTCTTCTACCTCCGCAACTCCCGCAAACACCAAAAACACATCCAATACAACCCCAAACCCCTCTCTTCCATCACCCTCGCCCAAGCCCAAGAAATCCAACTCTACATTTTCGAACTCGAGTTTCCCTTTCTCGCCCAAAAAGCTTTGGAATTCGCATTATTCCGCACCTATGGCATTCCCTCGATTTCTTCTTTGCTCATGCAAACAAAGCAGTTGAGCACTGCAAAACACGCCTCGAAGCGCATGACAGATACTTCGGTACTCATGCTTGAAATCATAAAGAATGCGCCTGCGAGTGCTAGATCCAGCGAGGCTTTGGCGCGAACGAATTTTCTGCACTCGCTGTATGGAAGCAAAATTTCTAATGACGATTTATTGTATACGTTGAGTTTGTTTTTGCTTGAGCCGATACGCTGGATCAATGAACACGAGTGGAGGGAATTGACAGAGATGGAAGCGGCAGCTATGGGGCTGTTTTGGTTGAAGGTTGGGCAGGGTATGAAGATTGATTTTTCCTGCTTGCCTGGCGGAAAGAAGGGATGGGAGCATGGAGGTGTGTTTGCTGAGGAGTTGAAGGCTTGGGTGGAAGAGTATGAGGAGAAATACATGGTGCCTGCGGAGAGCAACAAGCAGACTGCGGATTGTACGACTGAGATGCTGTTGTATCCTGTTCCGGTGGCGTTCAAGGATGCTGGGAGGAAGGTGATTAGTGCGTTGATGGATACGAGGTTGAGGAGGGCTATGCTGTGAGTCGCTTACTTTGATGAATTGGATGGTGAGAGTGTTTTACTGACGTGCTTGACACCAGATACCCAGACCCGCCGGCAATGTTGCAGTGGCTAGTCGACACAGGACTCACTGCTCGCAAACTAGTGCTTCGACACTTGACTCTACCCAGACCAGACGCTTCACGCAAACAGATCATCGCCGACGATATCAACTCCCATGGCAAGATCTACAAACTGATCTGGGACACAGAGCCCTGGTAAGTGTTCTGCTTCCACATCTCACCAAGATTCCTCAATTGATGATGTGACATAGGTACGTCGAGCCAACATTCGTAAATCGCTGGTGTCTGCAATCGTGGTTAGATTGGTCGGCAGGCAGACCCATCCCCGGCGATGAGGGAGACAAGTACTTCCCCCAGGGCTTCAAGTCTTCAGTCATGGGTCCGGCGTTTTTGGCTGGCAAAGGATTGGAACAAGCGGAGAAAGATGAAGAGCAGATCCAACACATCATGAGACCTGATGTGACGATAGCTGGCTAGATCATTGCTCGAATTGCAACACGCTGCCGAGAGTTGGAAGAAGGGAAAGACGCGTGTGTGCAGAATTTGCAGTGGTGGAGGAAGTCGCATCTATCAAACATCTTCCACTGCCTGCTTCCAATGCTAAAGCTCCCTTCCCCTCTTCCCCTTAACCTTTATGTTTGTTCAAAGTTCATCAATTCCAACAAATGCAGCGGTGGTCTAGTGGTCAAGACGCCTCAGCAATATCGTCTTGCAAACACAAGCGATGGTTCACACTGCGTGCCCTTGCACTGCTTGCTCCTTCGGGAATCGTGTGCCGCTGGTGAGGAGATCGCGAGTTCGACTCTCGCTCGCTGCAATATTCTTCTTTTGCCTTATTGCTGAGCTGTCACTTTCCACGCGCTATTGCGATTCATGCTAAGAATTGAGAAACGTGGCAACGATACAAAGTTTTGTAGATGCACACTTATTTTTGATGACAAGGAATTATGTTATTGGAACGCTATGCTCTCATCGATGATAACTCTTCACATATTTCACTCAGATGTAATCACGATCAGCGTAACTCTGGATCAGACCCTCAGGAGTGGCGGGATACTCCTTAAGAACAACCTTATCACCCTCGATAAAAGTGTTTGCTTGAACAAAGACCTTACGGGGGGGAGCTGCCGCCAAGACAGCTGGTCTGACCTTGGTAGCGAACCATTCATCCACACTGGTGATACCCTCGTACAACTCCTTACCGGCCTGGAGATCTGCAGTAGCCTTGTAGACTTGAAGCTTTTGCAGGAACTTCTCAACAGCGGGGCGACCGTGGGTGGCAATCTTGGTTCTGTCGAGCTTGATGGTCAAGTCGCTGAGGTCGTCCTTGGTGTACTCGAGCTTGCAGAAGTCTGGCTCGGAAAGGAAGACCTTGAGAATGGCGTGACGGGCCTGCATATGCGCCTGGCCCCACTTCGAAGCCTCGACATTGTAGAACTGAAGAGCAGCTACACCGGCGCGTGCCATTGTCAAATATGCGACGTAAAGGACATTTCCAGCTTCTCCGTAGAGGTCCTGTGTGTCAAAGTTAGCAAGAAGACTCAGCTGAGCTCAGGTCTGACATACCTCTTCGCCATTTCCGAAACCAAAGATCTGAAGGATACTGTAATCTGGAATCAAGGCCATAGCTACACTTTCAGCACGGCATTCTTCGTAGCTGGGACCCATGCCACCGAAGACAGAGCCCCAAGTCTCACCGGGTTTGTAGTAGGAAGTGATCGGTTTTTGCGTGACAGGAGAGATCGGAGGGTTCTTGTGATCAAAGTTGTACACTCCAGGCGAAGTCTCTTGCAAGATCTTTCCACAGCCGTGGCCGAGCAGCTCGTGAAGTCCAACTTGAACTTCAAAGCTCTTGTCCGCATACTTCTGATACACCTCCATATCCTCGTCCTTGATGAAGGGGACTTTCTCGTTTGGGGGCTTGGCTGAGAGAACATTTGACAGACTGACATTCTTGAAACCACCGTCGGGATCCTGACGGACACTGTCGTAGTTGGGAATGTTGATACCGGCAGGGATGCCGGATCCAGCGAAAGTGAGAACCTCAAGGGCGGTGAAGTCAGGGGCGACGAATGTCTTCTCGAACTCAGCGGGCCAGGGAAGCTTCTTGATATTCTTGGGTGCTTCGGCAACAAGGTGAGCAAAAGCCTTGGTGCGCTCCTTGTTGACCATGGAAACGAAGCCTTCCCACTCTCCGCGGATGCCATGGGGGTCACGGTAGGTCTCGATGAAGCCAATATTAGACTCAACATCAGGTCCTTTGTCCTTGATCCAGTGGCGTTGTGATTGAACGTGAGCGGTCATGGATCCTGTCTTGAAGGACTTGACGTACTCGCTATGCATATCACTCTGGTACTGGTTGGCGGAGTGCTTCTTGGCCTCAGCGAGGAAGGAGGCGATCTTGTCCATCTCCTTGGAGTGATCTCCGTACTTCAGCGTAATCTTTTTGTCCTTGACAGACTCAGCATCCAGTGTGAACGAAGATTCTGGGACATCTCTGTCGGACTTGGCAGGGTCAGTCTCTGCAGAAGCGATAAGAAGTTCAAAGTCTCCAGATGGAAGCTTCTTCAGACGGGTGTTCTCAGGTAGCAGATTTCCATTCGCCTTGACAAAGTCTGCCACAGCGGCAATCTCGTCCTTGGTAATCTCGGGAGAGTCTGGGTAGTAAGTCGTAAGATGTTGAGGTGGGTAGCCAAGATGCATGAGATCCTCGACTTTGGTCTCGTAGAAAGCATCTTTGCAGAGTTCGTAGTATTTGGATGCACTGGAGATGTTTCCAAGAGCGGCAAGCTTCTCTGGTGCCAGACGAGGGATGAACTTGGAGTCACCAAACGACTTGTAGTTTCCGGCATTGCCAAGGAATTGGGCAGCATAGTGCAACCAGTCGTTCATCTCTTGGTCATCAAGACCAGTCTCGGACTTGAGCTTTGAGTAGTCGCCATCGCAGTGCTTGTGCAGACTCAGGATGAAGTCGTATATAGGCTCAGATTCGGGGGACACTTGTCTGAGGACAACTCTAGTACCGGCGAAGCAAGCCCTACTGATGTGGTGCGAATAGAGCTGCTCAGTCTTGCCAAGTGCTTCGAAATGCGGCTTGATAGCCAGAGGCACGACAGATGGCGGGCTGTCTGCGAGATATTGCTTCTTCTTTGCTGGATCCATGTTGTTGTGTGTTTGATTGACCGAGTTGTTGTAGACGTTTGTCGTATTGTCCGCTTGACACCTTGCATCAAAGCGCTGGGGTTGCTGCCTGAAGTCGGCATCTCGGCTTATCTGTGCCGAACAGGGTCACCTTCAGACATATGAAATTTTGGCTAATTATCACAGACGATACTGACACTAGACTGGCTCTGATTTCGAAGTGCTATCAAACCATACGGTCCTGAGTCTCGGCTTTCGTAAGCTTATATTCACAAGGGGTGCGAGCATAATCACTCGAAGGTGCCTTTTTGAGACAAAATGCAGCCCGCCTGGCGGAAGAAGAATTTTGGACTGAGTCCAGTTCCCAATCTCACTCCAATCATGCTTACGATACTAGATAGCAAATGCTGACAGGGTATGTCTGTCGCAAAATTTTGACCAGTAGTCAAAACTTCTAATCTCATTCGCCGATAACGTCGTGTCGTCTAGGGTAGCGACAATTTTTCTCACTTTATCTACTCTTTTCGGCCAAGAAGTGCGTGTTAGTGGGGAACGAGCTTAACGCTGTGCATGCGAGCCTTCGCATGGACTTGCTCGATTTGGACATGGTGGGGTCGGCCAAAACTTTTGAGATCCGGTTGACAGGCGAATTGAATGTCCATGAATACTCCCAAGAGGGTTGAGCAGACACATTATTCGCGACCAGAGACGCTCAGACTTGATATCACTGATCCAGTGAGGTATCAGTCTTGACCGACCCGGAATCTGGATTTGGCGGCCAAGACATGGTTCAAAAATTGTCATGGTATACGGAGATAGGCCTAGGAGCCCCGCTGACCCTGATGCAGATCGACTCCACTGTGCCACCCGCATGGTCTTATCTTTCTACCATTCCCTCGCCTATATAAAATCCTCCCGCCGTCACAAATTTCTTTGCTGGTCTTTCTGTATCGCACATATCCATAATGTCTCTCCAACACAGCACATCACTGCCCGTTCGCACGTCCAAGTCGATCGTGGCACACCCACTTGCGCCACTGTCAGCACAGGAAATCCATGAAGCAGCCTCCCTCATCCGCAACCAATGGCCCGAGAAAACGGACCTTCAATTCAAGGTCCTTACACTTGAGGAGCCCGCAAAGGCCGAGATGGTGCCTTTCCTGGAAGCAGAGTTCAAGGGTCAAGGCCTGCCCAGCATTGACCGCAGGGTCCAAATTGCTTATTACATTCGCAAGACCGTAAGCGACTCACTGCCCAGACAAATAGTACAGACACTGATCACATAACTAGAACAAACTACACGAAGCCATTGTCAACTTGACGACATCAACAGTCGAAAGCAACGTCAGACTTGGACCCAACGTACACGCGGCAGGAGATGGAGAAGAAATCTTGGACATTGAGAAGTTGGCTCTCGAAGACGAGGGTGTACAAGCAGAGATTGCCAAATTACAACTACCCGAAGGCACTGCTGTTGTCTGCGACCCCTGGATCTACGGCTCGGACGGTGTCGGTGATGATGAACGCATGTACCAGTGCTTCCTGTACATGCGTGACCCCAAGAACACCGACGAGCTCGACTCAAACCATTACGCTTTCCCTCTCGCCATCTCTCCTGTTCTCAGCGCTGTGGAACGTAAGGTCATCCGCATTGATATCATGCCCACCGGAAAGGACAACACCATCAAGCCCACACAGCCCTGGAAGCCTGTCCATGCCAATGAGTACATTCCTGAGGCTCAGAAGCTGCGTACCGACTTGAAGCCTCTCCAGGTCCTGCAACCTGAAGGCGCCAGCTTCAGCGTTACCCAGGAAGGCACATCACACACTCTCGACTGGCAGAAGTGGTCCTTCCGTGTCGGTTTCAATCAAAGAGAGGGTATGGTTCTCTACAATGTCCGTTACGACGGTCGCAGCGTCTTTTACCGTCTATCGCTGTCGGACATGTCCATTCCCTACAGTGACCCTCGTCACCCCTTCCACAAGAAGGCTGCCTTTGATCTTGGTGATGTTGGCGCCGGTGTCATGGCTAACGACCTGAAACTCGGATGCGATTGTCTTGGTTCCATCCAGTACCTCTCTGGAACCGTGGCCAACGACCAGGGTGAGGCTGAGGAGATGCCCAATGTCATTTGTGTCCACGAGCAAGATGGTGGCATCGGCTGGAAGCACACCAACTACAGGACCGGCCGTGCTGCTGTCGTCCGTAACCGTGAGCTCGTTCTGCAGAGCATCATCACCGTTGCAAACTACGAGTACATCTTGGCCTTCATGTTCAACCAGGCCGGTGAGATGACTTATGAAGTGAGAGCTACTGGTATCCTTTCGACCCAGCCTATCGATGACGGCATCAGCGTCCCTTGGGGAACAGTGGTTCACCCTGGTGTACTCGCCACTCACCACCAACATATCTTCTCCCTTCGTGTCGATCCCGCCATCGATGGACACTCCAACCGCCTCGTGTATGATGAAGCCCTGCCCATGCCTCGCAGCGACTTCAACCCTCACGGAACAGGCTACTACACAGAAGAAACCGTCGTCTCGCAATCTGGCGGTTACGACCTCAACCCAGACACAAACCGCACCTTCAAGATTCAGAACGCCAACGTCCTCAACCCCATCAACAACAAGCCAGTCGCCTACAAGATTCACGCTCCTCCATTCCAAAAGGGTATCGCCGACAAGGAAAGCTTCAACTACAAGCGCGTTGAATTCTCCGACCGCAACATTTACGCAGTCAAACACCGTGACGGCGAACTTTACGCTGGCGGCAAATACACCAACCAATCTCGCGGCGGCACTGGTGTACGCACCTGGGCTGACCGCAAGGACAACATTGTCGATGAAGATCTTGTCGTGTTTGTCCAATTCGGCATCAACCACATCCCGAGAATCGAAGACTTCCCTGTCATGCCTTGTGAGATTATCAAGGTTAGTCTGAAGCCAGTCAACTTCTTCGATAGAAACCCTGCTTTGGATGTGCCGCCGAGTACCCAGGAGTTCAACAAGAGTACGTTGCTTAGTGAGACACACAAGCAGCCTACTGTTGAAGGTATTGTGGGCAAAGAAGGAGATGTGTGCTGCAAAACCACTACTGGTAGCAAGCTGTAAGGAGTTTCGGGACAAAACCAGGCATTATATAGATGGTCATATTCAACGACTTATGTTTCTTCTCTGCTCTGTTTGCATGACACTTCCGCTTGACCATTTGTCCGGACAGCCTCGTCTCCGTAACATTGATGGTCTTCACGTATTTAGCTATGATTGATCAAAGGGTACGTAAAACGTCTACTCAGATGAGATCCCTGGTAAGGTCACTAGACCGGACCTCCGAGTGTAGCTACTCTATAGTCCACAAAATATCAATCCTAAAATTATGGATAAGCATATTTCCAAGCTCTTTTACAACGTTCTCTCTGTTTCTAGACCGGCTTTAGTGATGTACGGCTAGCTATCCTTTAGAAGGATACTGACTTACCACCAGGCCATACACTTTGAGTTACTATGAGACTTGCGGCCAGAATGTCATCGATATTTAGATAGCATCATCTCTCCTTTTGCACTCGATTTAGGCCCCAGGACGCCGAACGTCGTCTTGGATTCAGCACATGACTGCGAGAGGGACTCTATTCATCAAAGATCACGCAACCATTCATATCAGTCGCATCCTTCTCTGTAACCAATTTCGCGCGTAACACCAATCGAATATTCTAACAAACCACATATAGCTTTCTACCCAAGTACCCCGCAACTTCCAACCATTTATGAGATACCGATCCATCATTTCTCTATCCTTCGTCCTTCTCTTTCCTTCTAACCAATCACCACCTCAATCGCAACCAACCATAAAAACCCGCTCACCAAATCCCATACTCCTCAGCACGAATTCTTCTATCCTCCTCCTCCTCATAGATAGGTCTCCAATAAGCAGACTCTGAACGTATAACTGCAGCCATCTCTTTGCCATGTGCCAAGGGTGTGAGAGGGGTGCTGGGACAGGATTGATTTGGCGAGTAGATGATGCAGGGAATGTCGAGGGAGTTGGGTGGGAGGGTGGAGTGAGAGTTGGAGGAGTGCGGGAAGCGGGGCATGGTGGTCGTTCGTGGTTTGAGAGAACGAGTGGTGATTCGGTATGGGTAATTGAATATCGGTGTGTGTGGGTATTTTCTGGTGGATGCTGATGATTGAATGTTCGTGGTTGATACTGTGTTTTAGTCCTGTGTTGTTGATGTCGCTGGATTGGGGGTTATCGGAATAGTTTGACTGTGGTCCAAGATGGTCGATCATAGGGACCGTACTCTAGACTTATATAAAAGTTCAAAGAATGCATTGGACTCGGGAAGAACAGCATGTCTCACACGAGACAATGCAGCAGAATTTTATATAGAGCAAGACCTGCAGAGAGCAAGACACATGAGTCTCAGACGTTTGTTGGCTGACATCTTAAACGGCTAAGAATAGGTCTTTGTGTTCAGATTCAGACGTTGACTCGGAGACATGTCCACGCGGATTCGGTGTATTATCATTTTCCGATGGGAGCAATCCAATTTACAAGATCA
The DNA here is from genome assembly GCF_000721765.1 of Aureobasidium namibiae CBS 147.97. NCBI lineage: Eukaryota > Fungi > Ascomycota > Dothideomycetes > Dothideales > Saccotheciaceae > Aureobasidium > Aureobasidium namibiae. The sequence continues at coordinate 340,797 of NW_013581197.1, read as the reverse complement.
CTGTGCATCTTCACAGCCACAGCGTGACGAACTTTTGCATACGGGGAAACAGGTTTGAATGTGGAAGGAACGACCGATCATCCATCGAAATCTTACCCTTCCTCTCACCCAGGCGTGCAAATGGGTAGGTGTACGAGATTAGTGGGATTTAAGTCCAGACGAAGTCAATAATAGCATGGAGGTTCGGCACTACTCAATTGGCATTCTCACTATTGTCGAACACATGCACAAGAATCAAGTCAGGAGCGAAATGTGCTCAGGCGCGTCCGCGTAAAGTAATCTTGAATTCTTAGATAATCCTCTATATCATGCAAGATCGAATGCTGCAAGATGCAAAAGATTTGAAGAAAAAAGTTCAACTCAAACGTCCACCCTAGGTCATAGTAGTCAAGGGGGAAGAAACAAGAGAGGAATGATCAACACCCCTTTGAGACCGTCAGAACGCGATCCGCTTAGGAGACGGTAATGTCAGCGGAACCAGAGGACTGATAACCCTCAGTGGCAACAATTTGGTAGTCGTGGGTACCAAGCTTCATGCCAAGCTTAGCCCAGGCGTTGAAGTGGTTGGCAGTGGTGACGGTACCAGAAGAACGCTTGTTCTTGCGGATGCTCCAGTACTGGTTGAAGGTAGCGGTACCAGAAATGGAGGGCTGGTTGGTGCGAACACCCTTGTAGATGTCGTAAGAGGAACCGTCGGTGGTGACGGTGCCCATGTGCTGGAGACCACTGCCGGGGTTGTAGGTACCGTAGGACTCGAGTATGTAGTACTCGACGAGGGGGTTCTTGCTCCAGCCGTAGACGGAGAGGTAAGAGTTGCCCTGAGGGGAGTAGGTACCCTTGAAGTTGATCTTGCGGGTGGTGCCCTTGGACCAGCCCTTGCCAGCAACAAAGTTATTACATTTTTGCCATGAGACCGAATATTCGCCTGCACCCTTGTTGTTGTAGTTGACGGTACCGCCGCCTGATTGTTGTCAGTATACTGATTGTTGAAGATTCAACCAGAGACAAAGTTTAAACTTACCAGCGTTCCAGAAGGAGTAGTAGTAGCCGTTGTTCTGGCCAGTGCCAGCAGGGGTAGAGCGCTCGACCAGCGAGGAGAGGCCGTTCTCAGCAGCTACGGGCTCAGCGACAGGTGCTGCCAGAGCAGTGACGAGGGCCGAAGCGGCGACGAGGAGAGAAGTGAAGTGCATGTCTGCGGTGTGTCGTAAAACAATGGTGGTTTTGAATTGAGAAGAGAAGAGAAAGTGTTTGTGTGATGAACAAGAAAGAAGAGATGCCTGGGAAACCTAGTCTTCTAATATGTCTTTGCTGCATCAGACTTACTTCTGTAGATCTGGCCCAGACCATGGAACTGAACTCATCAGGATGGCGACATGTCGAGTTGAGCTCGTTACGCTCGTCTGTAACACTCAGACGAGTGCCAAGCTCACTCCAAATTTCCACTCATTTGAAGCAAGCACAAGCCTATACTTGCTGCTTGAGCCTCACTGCCAATTTTGTAAATTCTTATAGTAGCAACGACCAGTCCGGGGTTGATGTGTCGGGATCGCCTGTATGTCCCTGCTTCCAGTACTAAATCATGTAATTCAGCCTGATCGGTCTTCTCCGTGTCCACAAGTTCGTCTCAAGCAGCTGTTAAAGCATCCTGTGCTCGTATCGAAGCCTGTCAAGAAAGTGTTGTCAAAGTTGTAGCTCTGAGTGAAATCCGCCCGTTGCTACCAAGACCGTGTGTCATTGTGGGCTCATCAATCGATCACTCCGCTGGTGTGCGAGTGCAGGTGACGAAGTCTTCGACAGGAAGGAGCCACCTGATTTTGTCTCATCGGATCCCCAAGCTTTCGTAAGCTTTCCAAGATTGGTTTCAGCCTTGCAAAATGCCTCAATGATCGCTCTTGGAAGCTCTCAATCACGAAAGTTGGTGCAGGGAGAAACATGTTCACATCGCCAAGTTTGAAACAGAAGTCGCGGCCGAGAAGCTTCCGAGCAGCCAATCGCATGCATTCATCTCGAACGACAACTCTTTGTGTAGAATCTCTTTGAATATGATGCTGCTGAGAAATTTACTCTCTGCATCGGTATAGACTGACTCCATGAGAACACTTCGGTGTGTCTCGAAAACTGTAGCTGATTACAACAAGATCACCATGCTGTCGATATCTCTCACCTCGACGTCCTCGGCCACAGACGAATACCGAGCTCAATCCATGAAACTCTTGATTCGCAAGACACACGTCAATCTCCCTGAACATGGGGTCCAAGTCTCAAACTGACAGCCACCGAACCACAAAACCCAACTTTCCAAACCGCGACTGTGACAAGGGCAGAGCGCTTTGCAAGCATCAGCCCCCTTAGCGGCTGCATCTCAAACTCACCCGTACTGGCGCGAAGACAACCCCCTTTCCTGCTTTTCCGCTGCCTCCCCGTGTGCCGGATCTCGTGACTGCCATACTCCTCGTACGACAGTAGAGTAGTGAGCGAGTTTCTCGCTATAGAGAGTTTCAGGATTCAATACATATACAAAGAGAACCCTTGATTTATTGCTTCCCAATGACTACTGTCATGTTTCTAGAGTCCACTGTACAGTTATATAGCTACATGCTCTACGAAACTTTACATATGAAAGTGTGCCATCGGTGCCTCGATCGCACCCAAAGACCACACCAAGAGCAATTTATGGTCGGAGTGGAGGAGATTTGAAGTATATTGATCTACTCTGCTTCTGCGACGACATGGAAGTGTCAACGCTGTGATGGTCGTGGGTGAATTGAGTGTTTTTGTGCTTCAGGCGAGCAGTCTGTTCCACTTCGACCTCTCGGCAGTCAAAGCACACACGTGCATCTCTTGCTTCGAGATCGGATGAGATTGACGTTTGGCAAGAGTCTCTGGTGGATACCTGCTCTCTGCTTCTGACTTCGAAGAGCCTCCTGCATCTCGAGGACTACGTCTGCGACAGACCTTCTGCACACATGAGGAGACAGAAAGGATCCAATTACCTAATCCCCCGGAGGCGGTGATCCACAACACGTGCCATCGGTTTCGCCATCAAGGTCGCCTCTCGAAACTTGTTCTGCGGATGCCAGGACTGCATACTAATGATCAACAGGACTACCACAAACCTCCGAGACTTGGGCCAAAGGAATAACAAGCAAAGAGATCACCAAGCGAGAACGAGAGCAGGAGAGTCGTAGATTCTATTCATGACAACAAGACATCCATACCCATATCCTTCATCGTCTTCTCCCAATCCCAAGCGTCATCACCAGCGCCCTGTCCAGCTGCGTCCATCCTCACCCACACTTCCCCAAGTATTGCTCTCGCATGCACAGTCCCTACTCCTTGTCTACATGCATGCAAGTCTTCCAAATTGTTCATGACTGCTTGTCGTTGCATTGGATCCCAGGCAGCGCAGCCCAGCAAAAACAGCGGTGGCAGCAAAACACCGCTGACCCAACTTCCTACTTCTCCATTCGCTTTGGTGACTTCCCGCAACGCGAGCGAAATGTAGGACAAGCCTTCTCCCACCACTTGAGCCAGGCCTTGACTTGGTGCAGAGGGCCGTATGGTGCGATAAAGATAGACGTAGGCGCTTTGCCGATACGCCAGAGAGCACCAGTATTGGGGTGTATTGGGTAGCAATTGGGATTGCCAGGTGCGTAACTGTGTTTCAACTCCCAATGCCAAGCTCAGCAGGCGCTCGTCCTTAAACCATCTCGAGTTTTGCGTCTGGCGATGGAAGCGAACTCCATCTCTGACCTGGCGTATGTGTGCGATTGGCTCGAGAAGGCCATGCAAGATTCCGTCTACACAACCCTCCGAGACGGGGTTCGAGAGATCCACTGTTTCAGTCTGCTGGAGCGATGTCGGAGTCTGGTTGACGGGGTCCAGGCAGGAGATCGTGTTGGCGAGATTGTGATACAGCAGGAATTGACGAGCAAACTTCTGCACGTCGACGCTCAAGTGCCCGCAGCAGTCGATAAGTTGCTGTGCAGCGAACAGGTGACATCGATAGCTACCATTCACTTGTCCTGTGATGATGGCTTCCTGCGCGAGCAGCGTCGTTTGTAGCACAATGCAATCTGCATGCTGTGTGGATGTGTCTGAGCTATAGGCTTCAACGGCCTTTCTGAGCGTGACTACAGCCTGGTCGAAGTGGTGGCTGTGGCGGACGACAATTTCTTGCGCCAGCGCTGGTTGTTGAATGAGCAAACAAGATGTGGATAGGCAGAGTAGCGAGTGCATAAGGCCAGTGTTCGCCAGGGCGGCGTCGATCACGAAGCCGTCGAATGGATTGTGGGTCTCGGAGTATATATCCAAGGCTGAGCCGGCGTGGGTGATGAAGTAAGATAGGAGCTGCGAGTCTAGAGGGTCGTCTACTGCGCTGATGATATGCGGTAGTTCCGGAATGATCAGGGCTGGATTCGACTTGTCAGCTTCTTCATCCGGTCTACCGCAACTGACGACATGTCATACCAGAGTTCTTGCTGCGAGCTCCTTTCTTCCAAGGTTTTCTCATCTCATACCCGCCACAGAGGATATTATTCTTTGCACAATTCTGGCCTGGTACTTTGTCAGCAGACGATCCATCTCATAGCCTCCGGATCTAGCGACTGGACACGTCAAGCGGTCATTAAACACAACATGAACCAGCGCAAGACTAAAGTCATAATGTGTTGTATCTTGTAAGACAATGGAAACTTACATCCCGGCCTGGCCTCATCGCACTTCTTCTTTCGTCGTCGGCAAGTCTTGCCTGCACGAAAGTCAGCAAACGTCTCGGATTTCTACGGAAAATGAGTATACGCACAACCAGTCTTACTCCTCTTATGCAACTCAACACTGGTACTTGGACTCAAGCTGTCCATAGGCTCAGCTTTAGCTCTCATCGGTGGTGACGATGAGGGATCCACCATTCCGGAATCAGCTCTGCGACGCTCGTAGGGTTGCTGAGTGGCAAGATTCCAGGGTGCCGAAAGTATCGACGACTGATGTTCCGTCTTGACGTTTGGGCTGAAAGTCATAGGGCAAAGTAGAGCATAAAGCAGCAGCAGCTCATCCAGTATCACGCAATGTGAGAAGTAAGAATCAGGAGAGCATATAAGGAAGATGGATGGATTGAGTCGGTGGCTTGTTTCGATGTACACACGGATGGTGAGAAAGCCGAACCTTCTGCATCTCAAATGCACGGTGGTACACAGACAATACAGCCAATGCTTACGCACACTGACAGATGCGATCTTGAGTTACAAGTAATTATTGGTGTCCACAGTATCAGAAGCAAAGGACGCATTATCCCCGAAACGTGAGCGAGGATAAGCTCTCGTAGCCTCAGACAGGAGAAAATCGCCGACAGCCAGTGTAAGACATTGCTTCTTCTTGCATGATAATAGATCAATCTCGGGCCAATTGCAATGCCTGCCAAGGTAAGTATAGGAAAGGCACTCCCAGGTCTGTGGACAGTAAGGCCTGCGAGTCATGCACGGTAACCCGTTTTTCGTGACGGGAAGGCTGTCAAAAGGAGGATTTGCGTGGAGTAAAGCAGCCATTCCAAATGCTATTGCCTTTGAGTATGCGAACCTTGGGCCTGGGATTCGGTGCTAATGTCTGTACCAGGCTTGGGTATTCCATATCCACTTTCTCGCGGTAGAAGGGTTTCTGTGCCGGATTGAGTGACAGAGCCAGCCAGACAGAGGTAGGTGTTCTTCATCTTTCAACGCTATCGAGGTGTGACATGCAGCTAAATCGAAGCGTTGGATTCCCCGGCGAATTCCTGTTTTGAGTACAAGGGTAGTTGGATGGATGGCCCAAGGACATTGGTTAGAGTCATGTTGATAATCCTCCGTGTGGCTGCAGATCGATGACCCGACGCTGCGGAACTGGGGCCATGGCTTGCATATCACGAAACTGCGCACCCCACGGCCCGCACCTGTCCGAGAAGAATCACAACACAACAGCGGCAGATCGGCCCTCGGTGCCCCATGATCGGTATCGACACGTCGATAGAAGTCCCAACGACTGCCGTAGGCGCAGCGCGGATGCGTTTCATACATGTGAAGATGCGCATCGGAGTCAGGCCCAGCCCTGTCTGTTGCGCCTTTGGGCATCTCATCCTAGTGATGGTTATCCTCTCGGCACTCAGGTGGTAGTGATCTGCCGGTACTGGAAAAGCTGGAAAGCATTGGCTATCGAAAAGGGAAGTAGACAAGGCCTGAGTCAGGAGCTGTGTCGTCTCCTGCAGGTCAACATCGTCGGGCCGCTTGACCTGATACGCACTCTCCATGCATGACGGTTCTTGATAGTCTGTTTGTGTACGACATCAGAACAAGAAGAATTTTCGGCAGCTGACTACTGCTGCAATGCAACGCTCAGTGCTAGTTTGGTTTGTCATAGGATTGATAATAATACTTAGGTTGAAATAGAGACCCCGGGAGAAAAGAACGTACTATGTGCCAACAATGCGCATCTTGCTTGCGTACGTGTCCTGGTCGACAATGCATGGACGTTTTCAGACAAGACCGTAAACTCTTTTGGCAATGAAATAACAGATCAATCCGAAAGCGAACAGACCTGCTGTGAGGCCCCAGAACCAGGTCAGATCTTCACCGTCTTGTCCAGGTACCTGTGAGAATAGTTAGCTTGCGTGCTCACTCCAGACGTGCAGCTAATATAGCATACCTTCGTGTTCATTCCCCACATGCCGGTGACAATGTTCATAGGGAGGACAATGGTACCCAAAACGGTGAGCTTGCCGAGAACGTCGTTGGTCTGCTCTGCACGCTCGTTCATACGGATGTTGATTTGGGCGAGATAATTGCCGTGGGCTCTCGAAAGCAGGCTAGGTTAAATGTTAGTGACCTTAAATGGCATGGACGTCTTACAGCTATGACTTACTTTTCGTAATGTGACAAGTTGCCGGTCATGGTTGCGACATGATCTTGAATATCGCCGAGGTACAGGCCAATCTCAGACCTGGGTGCGACTTCCCAATGCTCATTGCATCGCTTGGCGAAACCCTTGATGACATCGGCCTTATTACCAAGGAGACGGTAAAGACTCATAACCTTCTTTCTGCAGTTTCCAACGCGTCGGAGCATGTCCCCACCACTGTCGCCAGCCGTGCGTTCGCCCTTTTCGGATGCGGTATCGCTTCCTGCGACCTTGTTCATCTTCTCGTATTCAAGCTCCTTGGCCTTTGCACTATTCTTAGCCTTGTCATCTGAATTTTCTTCGGAGGAATGAAGTGCAAGGATCTCGTAATCAATCTCGTCTACTTCATCTTCAATGACTTGGACCAAAGGAGCATACACATCTGTAATGTCATCAATGATGGCGTAGGAAATCCAGTCTGCTGTCGGAGACATGTAATCGTTAAGTTGGCGAATACGACGGCGAACATTAGCAGGGTGAGGGGTCATGGAGAAGTGGAAACTGATGACGCCATCTTTGAAGACAACGACATACATGTTCACGGGCTCCATGTACTCCTCATTATCCTTGTCTTGCTCGAAACTGCGGTAGTTGACGAAATAGTAGCTCTGGAACAGCTCGACCTTTTCGCGAGGCTCCTGCATCATGATATCCTCAACAGTCAGTTGATGAATACCAAAAGCCTTGGCAAGGATCTTCATCTCTGTCTCGGAAGGACTGAGGACATCGAGCCAGAAAGTAGGGCGAGGGCCGTAGCGTTTGTCTTTGAGTACACGAGGGCGAGAACCAGCAGGGGTTGCGGAAGCAGAACGATCCGGGGCCTTTCCATCGCCAGCGATCGAACTGAGCCTTGATTCTCGGCCAGAAGGTGCCTCTGGTGGCGGGTGGTCTTCTTCATCGGAGCTACTATCATCGCTCAGCTCTGGAGGCTCAGGGTTGAACAGCTCACGGAAGGTGGCACCAAATTGACAGAGCTCGGAAATAGTCCTGCTATGGATAGTGCCATCAAAGGTTTCGTTGAAGTAGGTGTAGCGATATGGCGCGTCATCTTCTTCGCGGTGCCATTGAGTCTTTGCAGGACGCAGGCGGCCACCAACCATGACAGGCTCGCTGATCTTTTTGGAGCGAATCTGCTCGGTGTGGTCTCTCTCCTCCTTTTCAATACGGCTCCATTCGTCCAGAACCTCGAGATCTGGCCATTGACGGTGGCGTCTGCGACGACTCGTGCGGCGTTGACCTTGATCAGTTGGGGTCATATCATCCTCGCCCATTTCTGACTCTGCGATGTTACCGGGATAGCACACATCGTTCTCAGCCAGGTTGGCAAGAGTACGTCTGCGAGTTTCGGCAGACGGGGTCGGTGGAGAAGACGAAGGGAAACGGTCAGAGTTGTTGTCACGATCAATGTTGATGACGGCATCACGGTTTTGGGACGAGGGTGAGCCTGAGAACTCCTGAGCGATCATGACATCGTCGAGGGTGCCCAACTTGGGGGATCCTGGCATTGACGGAGGGTTGTTGACATCGTAGTCGTCGTCGCTACCGCTCGGATACCTGGCTCTCTTGCTTGATGTGTGACTCGTGGCCGACTGTCTGCGGCGAGTACCACCGTAAGCGCGGTGACCAGATCTGTTGCGTTCGATTGGAGGTCGGTCGTAGTAGGATTGAGAGATGAGAGGGGTACGATCAGTCACGGCCTCTTCGTCGTCATCATCACTGTAGTGCATCTGACGAGGCTTCATAGGACTCGACTGGGCATGCTGTGAGCTGCGGTGGTTGCGAGGGAACAGACCGCCCTGGTTCCTCGAAGGTTGTTGAATGCTTCCTCGACGGGGGCGGATGGGTTGGTGCTCACGGTGGTCGAGAAGCGCATCACTTTCGAGACTGGTATTGCTGCGTGCGGCCGACTTGAGGCGGTAGAAGCTGGTTTGGGTGTTTGATGGTCGCGTCGTGGCTAGCGATGGTCGTTGGTTCTGGTCATCGTCACGTTCGGCAACAGTCGACTCGGAAGGAGCAGCAAAGCTCTGTCTGCGGTTGCGACGCTTTTTGCCTGCGCGATGGCGCTTCTTCTTGCTGCCGCCCGCTGTCGAGTTTGCTGCGCCGTCTCTAGTCGAACTTGGTTCCTCTCCCACCGCCGAGGCGTAAGACTTTTGCGGCACCTTTGGCTTTGCCATGGCAGCCGGGCCGGCAATGTCTGCGATTGAATTGCGCGGATCCATTGTCGTCAGTTGACAGACCTAACAATTATGCGTGCAGGAAAAGAGTAACTTAGGGCGTGATCATCCACCTCAATTGTTCCTTCCTTTCGTGACAGAACGTCTGTGCGTATCTTCGGCATGACGTCGTCGTTCCTGCCTCTTCACCCGCTTCAATATTCTTGGCTCGCTTCCCGATTAGGTACCACAGCACGTGCGCATAGATATAAAAGCTTACAGTACTCTCGAGAGATAGTCTAGCGTCCATTGAGTCACGACTGCCTCTACAGGCTTCCTTTGAACATACTTGTAGCTCTGAGAGCGTTGTGAGTTTCCACATCGAGACGCTTCTGCAGACCTTCATGGCAGGAGAGTGACGAATACAGCCTTTTGTACCACAAGAGAACTTGCTAGGTAGTCTTCCTTAGCACAAGCGTATATGAGAATCTGACACACGTTTGTGGTTGCTTGTTGAATATGCTTCACGGTCGTGCGCTTGGATCTCGCCCTCTACGCCCAAATTGCTATCAACCAACGAAAGCTGATTACAATGCACCAATGCAGAGCATTAAATCTGCACTTCTGTGAGCGACGAACCGCCTCCTCAGACTATGCGAGCATATATTTGTAGTAGTTCATAATCGTGTCTCAGCTGTTGTTGGCCCATTCTTGTCCCCGTGACAGATGCCGAGAGCGTGACCCTGTCGAATGAAAGGCTTCGGTTCGTGTTGCACATCTCGACCAGACCTTCATTCCACAAGCCCTATGTCTGCCACCTAAGGACATACGGTGAGAGAAGGGTCTACAGCTCTGTTCGTTCTACCTCGAAGATAAGATGTTATCAAAAGGCACAGAGACTGCCCACACCGAGCAGCATCCAAAGAGAGCCCATGAGTGGCGCACGGTGTAGATCGACAGTAGCCTAGAGTCTGCTCTTCCGTTGGAGTGCTGTGTTTGTGACATGTTCTTGAGGATAGGCTGATTGAGTCGGAGGAGCGCGCAATCTGAAATTCTTCACTCACTGTTTTCGTTAATACCGTTTCGTCTTCACTCACTCGCTCTTTCCAACTCAACTCTGTTTTTCCTTCTGCGCATCCCATCTTCTAAAATCTTTCTTCGTCAATTCAATATGGCCGATTTCAACGATGTACCCGGCATGAACGCACGCATCGACATGGCCGTCGACATGCTCAACGAGAAGCGATACGCCGAGGCTGAAGCTGCGACTCGCGCCGTGCTCGAGCACAGATTATCGAGATGGCAACACATCTACGCCACCATTCTTCTCGCAGACTCTATGAACGACTGGTATGAGGCTGAGGTAAGTGAGACATGCCGCTCTTTGGCCTACATCATGTTCAATCAAGCATATTTCCAGACATCGATCTAGCGCTGACACATAAACAGGAACAGCGCTACAAGGCCGAGAATATGTGGCGCAACACACGTTCTCTGTGGCCTCCAAACAGGGATGCAGAGGTCGACAGAGAGTTGAAAGAATTGCGCGAGCATCTGGACGATTTGAAAGAAGATCAGAAAGCCGACCTACCAGAATATGACGATGACTTCCACGAGTTCATGGTGGAGATGTACCAGAAATATTCGCGTGTTATCAAGGTCGAGGGAGAATGGGAAAAGATGCTTCAGAAGCGTTCGCAAGAAGCTCAAGAACGTGAGCTAGCTGAAATTGAAGAATACGAGGCACAAGAGAGAGCCGAGGAGAAAGAGATGAAAGCAAGAGAGCAGGACAAGCTGCAAGACGAGGCTATCGAGGATATCAGATACTTGTTCGGCAGGACTCTTACAAAATGACTCTGGGGAGAATGAGGAAGGTCGAGTTTGATATTTGGGAAGGAGCGATGAAACCCCTCAATGTAGAGAATTTCGCCCGGCAGAATGTCCAAGATTGTTGTCCCAATACTGTTCAATTTTACAAGATGTCTTCAACCGAGTCAGCAACTTTCGCGTTCGTTCAGACGGTGTGGGATGTATGGGTAGAGAACGGGGTAGAGTGTTCAGGTTTTCGAGAGGTGCACTGGGGGCCAAAGTCCAAGGATGAGCTGTTCATCAGCGACTCCCCTCCTGTTTCTCGGCCCAGTACGCCGGAAGCAGGCAAGAAAAGGGAAGGGGAGTCGCTGAAGAGTGGTAAGTTGTATCGGCTGTTGAGGTATGATAAACTGACCGTGTTAGAAGAGCCTACGAAGAAGACGAAGCAATGAATTATCGACATTCTTACCATATCCAATATCTGAAGTATTTCATCCTCTCCAGCATCGCGGACGTTATCTAGAGCCTTCCTGGGCACTTTACCCCATCGCCTTCATCAAACTGTCTGCAACAATCAATATCGGACTCGGCATTCTGGTTATCATTGCCAATGCAAGAGGAAGCCTCCAGCAACACCAGTATCGCGGACGTTATCCATGCTTTGCTTGCAGAAGAGTCTTCTCCAGCACGCCCAGCATCGCGGACGTTATCTACGCTCTGCCTGCAGAAGAGTCTTCTCCAGCACGCCCAGCATCGCGGAC